>NC_135497.1:101515740-101815740 GCF_052857255.1 Amblyomma americanum
GCAGCAGCAGCAGCAGCAGCAGCAGCAGCAGCAGCAGCAGCAGCAGCAGCAGCAGCAGCAGCAGCAGCAGCAGCAGCAGCAGCAGCAGCAGCAGCAGCAGCAGCAGCAGCAGCAGCAGCAGCAGCAGCAGCAGCAGCAGCAGCAGCAGCAGCAGCAGCAGCAGCAGCAGCAGCAGCAGCAGCAGCAGCAGCAGCAGCAGCAGCAGCAGCAGCAGCAGCAGCAGCAGCAGCAGCAGCAGCAGCAGCAGCAGCAGCAGCAGCAGCAGCAGCAGCAGCAGCAGCAGCAGCAGCAGCAGCAGCAGCAGCAGCAGCAGCAGCAGCAGCAGCAGCAGCAGCAGCAGCAGCAGCAGCAGCAGCAGCAGCAGCAGCAGCAGCAGCAGCAGCAGCAGCAGCAGCAGCAGCAGCAGCAGCAGCAGCAGCAGCAGCAGCAGCAGCAGCAGCAGCAGCAGCAGCAGCAGCAGCAGCAGCAGCAGCAGCAGCAGCAGCAGCAGCAGCAGCAGCAGCAGCAGCAGCAGCAGCAGCAGCAGCAGCAGCAGCAGCAGCAGCAGCAGCAGCAGCAGCAGCAGCAGCAGCAGCAGCAGCAGCAGCAGCAGCAGCAGCAGCAGCAGCAGCAGCAGCAGCAGCAGCAGCAGCAGCAGCAGCAGCAGCAGCAGCAGCAGCAGCAGCAGCAGCAGCAGCAGCAGCAGCAGCAGCAGCAGCAGCAGCAGCAGCAGCAGCAGCAGCAGCAGCAGCAGCAGCAGCAGCAGCAGCAGCAGCAGCAGCAGCAGCAGCAGCAGCAGCAGCAGCAGCAGCAGCAGCAGCAGCAGCAGCAGCAGCAGCAGCAGCAGCAGCAGCAGCAGCAGCAGCAGCAGCAGCAGCAGCAGCAGCAGCAGCAGCAGCAGCAGCAGCAGCAGCAGCAGCAGCAGCAGCAGCAGCAGCAGCAGCAGCAGCAGCAGCAGCAGCAGCAGCAGCAGCAGCAGCAGCAGCAGCAGCAGCAGCAGCAGCAGCAGCAGCAGCAGCAGCAGCAGCAGCAGCAGCAGCAGCAGCAGCAGCAGCAGCAGCAGCAGCAGCAGCAGCAGCAGCAGCAGCAGCAGCAGCAGCAGCAGCAGCAGCAGCAGCAGCAGCAGCAGCAGCAGCAGCAGCAGCAGCAGCAGCAGCAGCAGCAGCAGCAGCAGCAGCAGCAGCAGCAGCAGCAGCAGCAGCAGCAGCAGCAGCAGCAGCAGCAGCAGCAGCAGCAGCAGCAGCAGCAGCAGCAGCAGCAGCAGCAGCAGCAGCAGCAGCAGCAGCAGCAGCAGCAGCAGCAGCAGCAGCAGCAGCAGCAGCAGCAGCAGCAGCAGCAGCAGCAGCAGCAGCAGCAGCAGCAGCAGCAGCAGCAGCAGCAGCAGCAGCAGCAGCAGCAGCAGCAGCAGCAGCAGCAGCAGCAGCAGCAGCAGCAGCAGCAGCAGCAGCAGCAGCAGCAGCAGCAGCAGCAGCAGCAGCAGCAGCAGCAGCAGCAGCAGCAGCAGCAGCAGCAGCAGCAGCAGCAGCAGCAGCAGCAGCAGCAGCAGCAGCAGCAGCAGCAGCAGCAGCAGCAGCAGCAGCAGCAGCAGCAGCAGCAGCAGCAGCAGCAGCAGCAGCAGCAGCAGCAGCAGCAGCAGCAGCAGCAGCAGCAGCAGCAGCAGCAGCAGCAGCAGCAGCAGCAGCAGCAGCAGCAGCAGCAGCAGCAGCAGCAGCAGCAGCAGCAGCAGCAGCAGCAGCAGCAGCAGCAGCAGCAGCAGCAGCAGCAGCAGCAGCAGCAGCAGCAGCAGCAGCAGCAGCAGCAGCAGCAGCAGCAGCAGCAGCAGCAGCAGCAGCAGCAGCAGCAGCAGCAGCAGCAGCAGCAGCAGCAGCAGCAGCAGCAGCAGCAGCAGCAGCAGCAGCAGCAGCAGCAGCAGCAGCAGCAGCAGCAGCAGCAGCAGCAGCAGCAGCAGCAGCAGCAGCAGCAGCAGCAGCAGCAGCAGCAGCAGCAGCAGCAGCAGCAGCAGCAGCAGCAGCAGCAGCAGCAGCAGCAGCAGCAGCAGCAGCAGCAGCAGCAGCAGCAGCAGCAGCAGCAGCAGCAGCAGCAGCAGCAGCAGCAGCAGCAGCAGCAGCAGCAGCAGCAGCAGCAGCAGCAGCAGCAGCAGCAGCAGCAGCAGCAGCAGCAGCAGCAGCAGCAGCAGCAGCAGCAGCAGCAGCAGCAGCAGCAGCAGCAGCAGCAGCAGCAGCAGCAGCAGCAGCAGCAGCAGCAGCAGCAGCAGCAGCAGCAGCAGCAGCAGCAGCAGCAGCAGCAGCAGCAGCAGCAGCAGCAGCAGCAGCAGCAGCAGCAGCAGCAGCAGCAGCAGCAGCAGCAGCAGCAGCAGCAGCAGCAGCAGCAGCAGCAGCAGCAGCAGCAGCAGCAGCAGCAGCAGCAGCAGCAGCAGCAGCAGCAGCAGCAGCAGCAGCAGCAGCAGCAGCAGCAGCAGCAGCAGCAGCAGCAGCAGCAGCAGCAGCAGCAGCAGCAGCAGCAGCAGCAGCAGCAGCAGCAGCAGCAGCAGCAGCAGCAGCAGCAGCAGCAGCAGCAGCAGCAGCAGCAGCAGCAGCAGCAGCAGCAGCAGCAGCAGCAGCAGCAGCAGCAGCAGCAGCAGCAGCAGCAGCAGCAGCAGCAGCAGCAGCAGCAGCAGCAGCAGCAGCAGCAGCAGCAGCAGCAGCAGCAGCAGCAGCAGCAGCAGCAGCAGCAGCAGCAGCAGCAGCAGCAGCAGCAGCAGCAGCAGCAGCAGCAGCAGCAGCAGCAGCAGCAGCAGCAGCAGCAGCAGCAGCAGCAGCAGCAGCAGCAGCAGCAGCAGCAGCAGCAGCAGCAGCAGCAGCAGCAGCAGCAGCAGCAGCAGCAGCAGCAGCAGCAGCAGCAGCAGCAGCAGCAGCAGCAGCAGCAGCAGCAGCAGCAGCAGCAGCAGCAGCAGCAGCAGCAGCAGCAGCAGCAGCAGCAGCAGCAGCAGCAGCAGCAGCAGCAGCAGCAGCAGCAGCAGCAGCAGCAGCAGCAGCAGCAGCAGCAGCAGCAGCAGCAGCAGCAGCAGCAGCAGCAGCAGCAGCAGCAGCAGCAGCAGCAGCAGCAGCAGCAGCAGCAGCAGCAGCAGCAGCAGCAGCAGCAGCAGCAGCAGCAGCAGCAGCAGCAGCAGCAGCAGCAGCAGCAGCAGCAGCAGCAGCAGCAGCAGCAGCAGCAGCAGCAGCAGCAGCAGCAGCAGCAGCAGCAGCAGCAGCAGCAGCAGCAGCAGCAGCAGCAGCAGCAGCAGCAGCAGCAGCAGCAGCAGCAGCAGCAGCAGCAGCAGCAGCAGCAGCAGCAGCAGCAGCAGCAGCAGCAGCAGCAGCAGCAGCAGCAGCAGCAGCAGCAGCAGCAGCAGCAGCAGCAGCAGCAGCAGCAGCAGCAGCAGCAGCAGCAGCAGCAGCAGCAGCAGCAGCAGCAGCAGCAGCAGCAGCAGCAGCAGCAGCAGCAGCAGCAGCAGCAGCAGCAGCAGCAGCAGCAGCAGCAGCAGCAGCAGCAGCAGCAGCAGCAGCAGCAGCAGCAGCAGCAGCAGCAGCAGCAGCAGCAGCAGCAGCAGCAGCAGCAGCAGCAGCAGCAGCAGCAGCAGCAGCAGCAGCAGCAGCAGCAGCAGCAGCAGCAGCAGCAGCAGCAGCAGCAGCAGCAGCAGCAGCAGCAGCAGCAGCAGCAGCAGCAGCAGCAGCAGCAGCAGCAGCAGCAGCAGCAGCAGCAGCAGCAGCAGCAGCAGCAGCAGCAGCAGCAGCAGCAGCAGCAGCAGCAGCAGCAGCAGCAGCAGCAGCAGCAGCAGCAGCAGCAGCAGCAGCAGCAGCAGCAGCAGCAGCAGCAGCAGCAGCAGCAGCAGCAGCAGCAGCAGCAGCAGCAGCAGCAGCAGCAGCAGCAGCAGCAGCAGCAGCAGCAGCAGCAGCAGCAGCAGCAGCAGCAGCAGCAGCAGCAGCAGCAGCAGCAGCAGCAGCAGCAGCAGCAGCAGCAGCAGCAGCAGCAGCAGCAGCAGCAGCAGCAGCAGCAGCAGCAGCAGCAGCAGCAGCAGCAGCAGCAGCAGCAGCAGCAGCAGCAGCAGCAGCAGCAGCAGCAGCAGCAGCAGCAGCAGCAGCAGCAGCAGCAGCAGCAGCAGCAGCAGCAGCAGCAGCAGCAGCAGCAGCAGCAGCAGCAGCAGCAGCAGCAGCAGCAGCAGCAGCAGCAGCAGCAGCAGCAGCAGCAGCAGCAGCAGCAGCAGCAGCAGCAGCAGCAGCAGCAGCAGCAGCAGCAGCAGCAGCAGCAGCAGCAGCAGCAGCAGCAGCAGCAGCAGCAGCAGCAGCAGCAGCAGCAGCAGCAGCAGCAGCAGCAGCAGCAGCAGCAGCAGCAGCAGCAGCAGCAGCAGCAGCAGCAGCAGCAGCAGCAGCAGCAGCAGCAGCAGCAGCAGCAGCAGCAGCAGCAGCAGCAGCAGCAGCAGCAGCAGCAGCAGCAGCAGCAGCAGCAGCAGCAGCAGCAGCAGCAGCAGCAGCAGCAGCAGCAGCAGCAGCAGCAGCAGCAGCAGCAGCAGCAGCAGCAGCAGCAGCAGCAGCAGCAGCAGCAGCAGCAGCAGCAGCAGCAGCAGCAGCAGCAGCAGCAGCAGCAGCAGCAGCAGCAGCAGCAGCAGCAGCAGCAGCAGCAGCAGCAGCAGCAGCAGCAGCAGCAGCAGCAGCAGCAGCAGCAGCAGCAGCAGCAGCAGCAGCAGCAGCAGCAGCAGCAGCAGCAGCAGCAGCAGCAGCAGCAGCAGCAGCAGCAGCAGCAGCAGCAGCAGCAGCAGCAGCAGCAGCAGCAGCAGCAGCAGCAGCAGCAGCAGCAGCAGCAGCAGCAGCAGCAGCAGCAGCAGCAGCAGCAGCAGCAGCAGCAGCAGCAGCAGCAGCAGCAGCAGCAGCAGCAGCAGCAGCAGCAGCAGCAGCAGCAGCAGCAGCAGCAGCAGCAGCAGCAGCAGCAGCAGCAGCAGCAGCAGCAGCAGCAGCAGCAGCAGCAGCAGCAGCAGCAGCAGCAGCAGCAGCAGCAGCAGCAGCAGCAGCAGCAGCAGCAGCAGCAGCAGCAGCAGCAGCAGCAGCAGCAGCAGCAGCAGCAGCAGCAGCAGCAGCAGCAGCAGCAGCAGCAGCAGCAGCAGCAGCAGCAGCAGCAGCAGCAGCAGCAGCAGCAGCAGCAGCAGCAGCAGCAGCAGCAGCAGCAGCAGCAGCAGCAGCAGCAGCAGCAGCAGCAGCAGCAGCAGCAGCAGCAGCAGCAGCAGCAGCAGCAGCAGCAGCAGCAGCAGCAGCAGCAGCAGCAGCAGCAGCAGCAGCAGCAGCAGCAGCAGCAGCAGCAGCAGCAGCAGCAGCAGCAGCAGCAGCAGCAGCAGCAGCAGCAGCAGCAGCAGCAGCAGCAGCAGCAGCAGCAGCAGCAGCAGCAGCAGCAGCAGCAGCAGCAGCAGCAGCAGCAGCAGCAGCAGCAGCAGCAGCAGCAGCAGCAGCAGCAGCAGCAGCAGCAGCAGCAGCAGCAGCAGCAGCAGCAGCAGCAGCAGCAGCAGCAGCAGCAGCAGCAGCAGCAGCAGCAGCAGCAGCAGCAGCAGCAGCAGCAGCAGCAGCAGCAGCAGCAGCAGCAGCAGCAGCAGCAGCAGCAGCAGCAGCAGCAGCAGCAGCAGCAGCAGCAGCAGCAGCAGC
The DNA here is from genome assembly GCF_052857255.1 of Amblyomma americanum. Taxonomy (NCBI): domain Eukaryota; kingdom Metazoa; phylum Arthropoda; class Arachnida; order Ixodida; family Ixodidae; genus Amblyomma; species Amblyomma americanum. Next base: position 101,521,365 of record NC_135497.1, read on the forward strand.
AGCAGCAGCAGCAGCAGCAGCAGCAGCAGCAGCAGCAGCAGCAGCAGCAGCAGCAGCAGCAGCAGCAGCAGCAGCAGCAGCAGCAGCAGCAGCAGCAGCAGCAGCAGCAGCAGCAGCAGCAGCAGCAGCAGCAGCAGCAGCAGCAGCAGCAGCAGCAGCAGCAGCAGCAGCAGCAGCAGCAGCAGCAGCAGCAGCAGCAGCAGCAGCAGCAGCAGCAGCAGCAGCAGCAGCAGCAGCAGCAGCAGCAGCAGCAGCAGCAGCAGCAGCAGCAGCAGCAGCAGCAGCAGCAGCAGCAGCAGCAGCAGCAGCAGCAGCAGCAGCAGCAGCAGCAGCAGCAGCAGCAGCAGCAGGGCATTCCCAACGGCTTGTCTAAAGGTCAAGATTCAGTGAAGGCCGTGACCGTGACCACCATCACCGCCACCGTTACAACAGAAACTGTTATGACAGACATGCCGCGACAAGAGCTGTTCTCGGACACGGAAGATGAAGATGACGTTCCTGAGCAGCAGATTCGTGGCAGTCAGTGGTGGCGGCAGCGAGCGGTGTACGTGCTCCGCGGCCTCGACAATTTAGCGTCGCCTTCCTTGCGGGGTGCCCCCTTCCACTGGCAGCAGCTCCAGCGGCAGCACCAGCAAGACGAGAGGGAAGACCGGCAGCAGGCATTACTGGCTGCCATGGCCGGAGAAGCGGACGAACGCTATGTGGAAAAGCTCCAGAGGCCACTGCTCATATGTGCTATGTGGGGACTGTTTGTTGGCCTCTGGAAGCTGTGGTACGTTGCAACAGCGATGTACCTCGTTGCCGATGCATGGCTTATCTTGAGGTTGTGGCCACAGGAGGGGAAGCGCCTCGTCGTCGCCCTTTTCTTCCTCAACGTGCCGCCACTGCTCCTGTGGTTTCTGTACTTTGAACAGGGCGTGGCCAACATGACCATACAGTAGGCCGGCGGCCATGCTTATGAGGGGGTCTTTCTGTCACCTGCGAAGCAGCGGCAATCTGTCCGTTTCAGAACAGTCGAGCATCTGAGATACCTTCAGCACTGTGCACACCAAGTCAAGCTCAATTGTCTTTTCGCTGCTTGAGTTCTCGACACCAATCGAGCCTCAAGGGGCGCCCAGGGTGGCAGCCCCTGGGTGGACCACACTGCCCTCAGCCGTTGCGACTGACGTCTTTCTTTTGTCATTGGGAAGCGGCAGGACGACCAAGACCCAGCAGCAGCGCAGCCAAGCCAAGCCAAGCAAGTGCAGCCAGCCAGCCGGCCTAGCTACTGCATGTGGCTACTGCCTACAACAGCTTGGAGCTAATAAACAGGCTGAAGTTCAAGTTCGGACGCGCAACATATGGGTGAATAAATTTATTATTTAATTATTATTTTTATTACCGAGTTAATGAATCAACCAGACAGTTCAGCCTAAATAAGGGGAAGACGAAGGTTGGGGGTTTCTGCGACTCGTTGTTCGCACGAAATTTAAAAATGCGTTCACGGTTATAACGTCCTCCCTTACAGTATTATTTGGCCATCGCCGGACTCTTGGGTGATCGCTCCTATGGAATGCAAGCCATTAACCTTGCGAAGCCGGCAGCAGTCTTCGATGACTGACCATAAATCAGTTCCTGTTTCAGCAGATCCCTCTCAGGATCGGTGTCAAAGAAAACGTTCTTCATTCAACAAGGCCAAAGCAGTGCCTGGCACGGACCACAACAATGAAAAGCTAGCAGAATAAGAATGGGTTGGTGCGCATTTTGGAGGCACTCTGGGGTCATGAATAGGCGTGTACAACTATACCTCAAGAAGCAAGTGCACAAAGTTGCGTCTTGACAGCAGTCACCTGTGGAACGGAGTCTTGAAGCTTAACTAAAAGGCTCAAAATTTAGTCGCGGACAGCGTAGCGAGCAATGCAAGAGAAAATGAAGAGAACAGATCATCAAACGATATAGTTGAAATCATGGGCAGGACATGTAATGCGAAATCAAGACAGCCGATGGGCCGCCAATACTGGAAGGTCTCCGAGAGAAGGCAAGTGCAGTAGGGGGCGGCAGAAAGTCAGGTGGGCAAACTAGATTAGGAAGTTTGCGGGGCTATGGTGACGGCAGCTGGAACAAGACGGAGTTAATTGGAAGAAAATGAAGTGGCCTTTGTCCCTCCGTGCACACAGGCCGATGATGATGATGACAATTGCGCAAATTTCTTCAAAATTGAGGGGACAAATCGCTTTCCATTCTCCGTACCTGACAGGAACACGTGTTGGCAGGATAGCAACCAGCCTTCCTATTGTATTAGTTTAAACGTAGCTGATGAGTCGCGAAAGTGATTGCGGCTGCCGGTTGTCGTCACACAAGCCCACTTGCGGCTTCAACGCTCCCGTTCTTGTATTCTGGGCTTGTATAAAGGTGTTCAGTAAAGGATAGTCAATAGCATAGTATCATTCTTTGATTTTTAATTTCAAAATTATCAAGAAATGATCGAAACAAATCGTCGCCTCCATTTTGTAGTTACCTTAGACAATATTATCTAGAGGGAGGAGTGGCGCCATCGTCTATGCGAGTCTTTTAGAGAGCGCTTCTTCCACCACGGGAATGCCAGGAAGATGGGGTTTCATTTTTGGCTTGGCATAGTTGGTCCGTAAACGTGGATTTCACCTCTGAATCAGTAGCCGCGTCGCCATGCTCCCCTCTTCGCACACGTTGAGCTTATTTGATAATGTATTTATTTATCTACTTAGCTATTTATATACTCTAAGAGCATTTTCGGGTATTACATAGGGAGGAGTCAGTAAAGCAAAAATGATAACAACAAGCACGTGAGTAAACATTGCACTTCCCTGAATTTAACTTTTCTTTTTTTAATAAATTTAACGCAAGTGTGCGGCTGCTTTACTAACTTTAAGAGCATTTCTTCGTGGTTTATCTCGAGAAGTGTCATTCCTACGGCTGAATTCACATTTCATGCCGAACAAAAGCCAAGCATAATACCAAACCTCATCTACCATGTATTAGTACTCCTGTTCATCGCGGGATAGTTACCACAGCTCCATCTTTCCCTCTAGGAAATATTAAGAAACTCTGATACTCACAACTTTGCTATCGCCGTTAAATTAAGAAATCAGTTAACAAAAATGGGTATCTAGTTCAATTTGTGCAGCTATAGCTATCCTGATTCGTTTTCTCTTGCAATCCATAGGAGGCAATTCACTGACGTAGGAATCGCAACGACTGCACAGAAAAACTTCTTTACTGTTCTCGAGGAATATTCTATTCGTCTTGCTTAGTTTGACATTTACGTTCAGTGGTCCTTAAAGCGAGTTAGGAACCTGACAGGCTGGTTAGCAGCCTTGCGATCTTCGCACCTCTTGCACAATCACATGGGCTCACGCTACTACACATGTTGCTGCAGTGTGGGTAACGTCTTTTGCTTCCTATGGGTGCGCGAATAGTACTTTCTGAGAACCGAGACATGTACGAATAGCGCAGGTTCGCTGTGAAATCGAATTAGAATAGTACCACTAAAATCCAAATAAATACGCATCGAGCAGTGATTAAAACCAACTCCATTGTGAATCAAATATTTTTACGATTATTCGCTGCCTGTGTGAGTATTCTCACAAAATAAATGATAGTGCCACACTGAGAAGCGCTAACGGCGGCACTGCGGTACGGATGTAGGCCTTATAGAGCTATGGAGAGAGCTGGCAAATGAGGCAACACTCATCTCCGCATGGGGTACGTGAAGTCAGAATATTAGCTGTACGACCATCATGTCAAAATGACAGGGCAATTATCTTTTGATACTTATGCCGACACTGTAAATCTAGCGGCATATTTCAGTATCTGAGGAGCGAGAGCTGCGTAGGAATCATGGTTTTTGTGAGGGCACATAACAGCAGGGTCTGCTAAACCTACCCCAGCCCTTCTCGTGTAGCCCAGTCTTAGAGCACATATTCGATCATTATGAACGCTGCCACAAGAATGGAAATGAATAGTGGCGGCGTGGAACCTTACAAACCTCGCAGATCGATAGCATCAGTGTGCGGTTGGCCGTCTGAATGGACCGTTTTCTTTAATGGCCATGGAAGAAAACTACGGCATGCCTCAGTAGACATTCTTATTCGAAAAAAATTCGATTAATTTCGAATCGTTTGGAATAATTTTGAACGAATACAATTTGATTCGCTCAGCCAATCAATCGAATAGAAAGATATTTGATCCACTGCTAAAAAATTTCTAATATTTGCACGCCAGTATACTGCTGCCGAAGCGTTTAACATACAATTTCGTATGAGGCGCTTTCTTAAGTGTAAATGCGTTGGCAACACAGCATGTCCTATCCGGGAACTTCATCTGTTGCCTGCTGTTAATCGCTGTAGTCGCTGCTCCATTCAAGCAGAATGCCCTCCTCTCGGGCATTGTTTGAGCAGTGTGTTCAATGCGTGACGTTTCCTTTGTGCGAATTCTGGTAACAATATTTTCTTTGGTCTTTTTTAGTTAAAATATACGCCCTTAACTGTCTACTCATTCAGGCCAGTCAGGTGCGGGCAACAATTGGGCCAAGGGCCACTACACCGAAGGAGGCGAACTGGTGGAGTCCGCGCTGGACGTGGTCCACAAAGAAGCGGAGGCATGCGACTGCCTCCACGGCTTCCAGATGACGCACTCCTTCGGCGGTGGCACCGCTTCCGGCATGGGGACACTGCTCCTGGTCAAGATCCTGGAAGAGTACCCCGATCGCCTCATGAACACGTTCAGCGTGGTCCCCAGTCCTAAGGTTAGTGACAACACCCTTTGGATGCGAATTCGTAGTACCCGTGGGGCATCAGACATGCCACATTTATAAGGGGCTGCGTTCCACCTCCAGGTGTCGGACACCGTCGTGGAGCCCTACAATGCCACCCTCGCTGTGCACAAGTTGCTGGAGTACTCGGACGGTACATTTTGTATTGACAACGAGGCTCTCTACGACATCTGATTCTGGGCCCTCAGTATCACGACTCCCACCTACTGAGATCTCAACCACATGGTTTCTGCAACAACGTCGGGTGTAACCACATGTCTAGGGTGGGTGCCTAACTTTATCTATATATGTACACTAAATCATCACGCCTCGGAACCCCAAAACGCTATAGCAAAGTGAGAACGCTGTCAGGTTGGTTGCTTACTGTGCACGGAGCCGCGGTAGTCTCGTTACTGAAGGACGAAAACATGCGCGAAAGAACGCCCTTCTCCTGTCTGAGCTCTTATTCGCGAGTGTTTCCGTCTTGTTGGATTCAGTCTCTCGCGGTTCCTCGCACAAAACTCCGGTTGCAGCTTGCGTAGCAACAAAAACCGTTGCGGTCCTATGACGGGAACAATCAAGCATCCTGAGTGCGCTTACTGAGCGTAGGGTACCTTAGACATGGTCAGAGTGCTCTACCATATTTCTGCTTCGGATATGAGGGAAGCAGACAGTGATCCACTTGTTCCAAGCAGACAGCAAGTGACGCAGACATGCTGAAAAGCCAAAAATTTATTGTAGTACAAGCTTGTGCCCTGGAGAGAATGAGATCGGTGGTGTTGACGGTGGCTAGCGCTTGGAAGCTGTCTGGATTGGAATGGCTAATGGCGAATTCCAGTCTGCGATACAGAGCACATCTCCAAATCCGCGAAGGAGCAAGATATCGAGAGAATCTAGGAAACATGCCCTCACTGTCTAATGAGAACTAAGGACCTGAATCCACATCGTCTATTGAAACGCGCATATCGGTTTCGGGGAGCAACAAAACGTGCTCTGGATGGCCCATTGAATTACGCCACAAGTATGTCAACCGCGCTCCGTTGACACGTGATTTGAACTTTTCCGAAAAGTCGGCGCACACTGTAGTGAAAGTCATTAATGACGCAGAATCTAACACAGGTGAATGCGGTGCTTCGCTTACCTGGTAGCGTCAAATACCCTGACGCCAGATGGGTTGTCGTGTGTGGCGAAAAAGGAAAGAATGCAAACGAAGCGTGATATATCCAGCGTAGTTCAGAGCGGAGTGTTTTCCGACAGCACTTGACACATATAATAACGATATTCGCACCGTTGCATTCGGAACCTTGGGGGATGTGACTAGGCTACCACAGAAAGCAGTCTGTAGAAGAAAATAAACCCTTAGATGCGACGCACATACATTGCCCGTGTCTTCCGCTCGAATTTTTATCAATCGTTGACCTGCCGCCGTAAAAACGCTCCATGAATCCGGGCAGTTACGGCGTTCAGCGTTTGCTATACCAAGCTGTTGAGAGCTGGGTACACTCGCTAATACGAGCTCCAGTCCTTAAATAATTTTTTTTATTTACACGAAGCAGACCTTTGTCATCCTGTAATGCGAAAAGGCAGCGTGCTACGTATCTCTTCGGATATAATATTATCCGAACTGAATTTCAGAGCACAGTTACACTTTTCCAATACAATCATTTGTGGAGTTGAAAAGAAACTCTGATTAAAGTTTCTGTGCTCAGGAATGACCAGCGCGAGTTCTGAAAAGGATTTAAGACTGTATCTCGGTGTATACGGCACTTCTCTAAATATCGAGCTCGGGAGCAGTTTTTGCGTTGTAAAGTGCACCTGTAAAGTGCGCAGAGCCTTTCATCCCGTTGTCCTTAATGATTTCGAGCCGGTATGTTCACGAACATTCCCCTTGTTGCGGCTTGTTTTGGTCATTAGTTCTTGCGTTCCTAGTATTCTGTCTGAAGGAAGCGCCGATGACGACAGCGCTCTATATTCTTCTCGCACTTGTGTGCCATCAAAAGGAGACTTATTTCCGTAGCAGAGACAAGAAAGCCTGCATGCTGGCCAGCATTCAGGTTTTGCAATGACACTAACTGCTTCTTATGTGGAGTCCCACGTGAGGTCCTTTTAAGACGCGTCTGAACCAAGTTATATGATCGGAATCGCCGCTACTTTTTGTGGGATGGCTTTTATTAAAGGATAGAAGCTTGGAATGATGAACTTCTCCAGAATAGAGCACTTAGGAACTGAGTTCAATGTCCCAAGTAAGCAGGAAGTATTAGAACAACAATAACTCTGATGTTAAATGTGCTAAAATGGGTGAGGACGCGGCAGGAAGGGTTGGCGCGTTTTTAAGAGGAGATAATGGAATGTCAAAGGAAGCAAAGAAGTGAGGGTGAGGGCCAAGGAGGGTCAGAAAATGGGGATGAGTTCGACATTCGGGCAGAGTTTTGAAAGTTAAGGTGAGGGTGCAAAAATCAAGACTGAGATGATCTGCCAATACCTTGTTCCAACCATCCTAACCAAAGCGACATCGTTGGAAAGTCTGAGTCGGTCGCTTTTCAAGCCTATTCGCTTTCCTCTCAGGTTTACTGGGCAGCTGAACGCTGACCTTCGCCAACTGGCCGTAAACATGGTACCATTCCCACGCCTGCACTTCTTCATGTCTTGCTTTGCTCCACTCACGTCCAGACAAAGCGAACAGTACCGGGCACTGACTTTGCAGGCGTTGACACAGCAGATGTTCGATGCCAAAACATGATGGTTGCTTGCGACCCCCGCCATGGTCGTTACATGACAGTGACGGCGATCTTCAGAGGACGAATGAGCTTGAAAGAAGTCGAAGAACAAATGCTGGAAATCCAGAACAAGAATTCTTCCTTCTTCGTCGAGTGGCTCGCGAACAACGTTAAGACCGCAGTCTGCGACTTCCCACCTCGTGGTCTCAAGCTGTCTGATACTTTCATTGGCAACAGCACGGCCATCCAGGAGCTCTTCAAGCGAATCTCCGAGCAGTTGACGTGTAAGCGGCGCTCGTTCTTGAACTTCTCTTTTTGGCCACATGCCTGCATTATACCGCTTACTCATACCTATTGTAACAGCGTACAAGTTGTAGTACCTGTGAACAACGTCTGGTGACCAAGCGTACTTATGTTTTTCGCAGCCATGTTCCTCCGCAAGACCTTCTTGCATTGGTACACCGGGGAGGGCATGGAGGAAGCGGAGTTCACCGAGACAGAGGAGTACTACATGAACGATCTGATCTCAGAATACCAGCAGTACCAGGAAGCTACATTCGAGGAGGAAGAGGGAGAGTTCCAAGGCGTATAGAATGTAGAGGCTTAACTATTTTTTTTTTTACTTTTTAAACCGGTGGAGACAGCAGATACAGCCTTTCTTGCAAGTTGGCTTTTCCGTAAAGTGTTGTATTCTTCGTGTCATTTTGCCCTTCCAGCAATCCACTCTTTTCGCCTCATACCTTCACTCAATGTGCCAGAGGAACATTCCCTCTGGACTCGGCACCTCCTGACAGGCATTTTATTAACCTGACAATGCGCTTCGGAATACGTCACCTACCCAGGTAGCAGCTGAACTCCTTGAGGGGTCATTACGAAAGGTACAAAATGGCTTATTTTATATGAATTGAGACTCCTTAATAACATGTTTAAAATATAAAATTACCATCAGTTAAAACATCTGATAGTAGAAAGAATTGTTATATTGGCGATATCTTTTGTCCGCACTTTGAATCCAGAACAAAGGGGTTTGCTTCGATTAGCAGCACACACAAAGCAGTATTCGTTCACTGATTCCATCCAAACTTTTGAAGACTAAAAGCGGTGTGGCAGTGTTCAGAGCACGGCACTCTGTAAAGGGCCTTCTTGCACCACCCACAACGCATTCTTATTTACTTGCGGATGCTTTTTCAGAGCTCCCGTAAGACTCACTTTTGCACAGACTCACTTTTGCGGGAGACTGCCAATCTATCCCTCGTCCAAAGAGCTGACGCTTGGTATCACGGTGGGCAGTTGGCAATTGTACTGAATTTATTATTTATCCATTGTCGTGCCGATACGTAAGAATAATAAGCTCTTTTCCAACATTTCCTTATACAGGACTGTCTCCTTGACTTCAGTCGTCTGCAAGACTATTTAAGCTATTGCCCTCGAGAGACTTACATGTATCTCAAATGCCAGGAACTTTCTTCCTGATGAGCAAATAGGATTGCGATGGCACCGGTGCACCGTCTACTCTATCCTCGACATTGTGTCTACTTCGCAGGACGCTTGAGCTTAGGGGAATGCCAGTATCCTTGTCCTGCTGGATGTCACTCAGGTTGCCTCGGGTTGCGCGTCTGCTCAAAGTATGACATACGTTACCTGATTCTCTTCTCTTCTGGTGTACAAAAGAGGTTTTCGTTGTTTTCATGTTTTCATTTTTCTTGCATACTCCAACTGCTACCTCTGCTGACCGTTATTTCCGCTTTTTCTCCTGTCTCATAGCTGTGTAAGCCTGAACCATATATATACTGCACATTTGTCGTTTTATATAATTCAAATATTTAACTGTTGTAATGACACTGAAGAGCAAAAAAACGCTTTGAAGGCTGTGTTGCGTCTAGGGCCATTTATTTTCTGGATTTATTTTTTCCAAAATTGGGGGGGGGGGCATAACCGGGCGATATTTTGTGAGCTGTGATTCGGGTACAGATAGGATTGTTCAGCAAAAGATTCCACAGTTCAGTTTTTATCAGGTCATTTTTTGAGGCAGCTGACAATTTGGTTTCAGCCCTCGTCTTTGTGCCGGACATAAAATGCCCCATTTTTATACATTGGTTTGGAAAAAAATAATAAGGTAATGGCGGGTTGCACTCCAACCTCCTATTAAATCAGGTATTTCATTTTTCCTGCTTCGTTTTAAATATTTCGCTGCGTACGATATCAACTGTAGCACGGCAGTTCTGCGTCCGTGAAACACAGTCCTGCCATTGTTTGTAGAATGGGACAAAATTTTCCAGGACACGAGGTCTAGGGAAAACGTTTATTCTAGCTCCCCTCGCTACCCAGGCGCCTGATATTGTAAAGAGAGGAAGGAGCCTTTAGGCCTTTAAGGCCTGCATACAATATCAGGAGACTTCTTAGCTAGGTAGAGCTACAACAAATGTTATTTCTATAACTCCCCAACCGGAATTTTGTCCCCTGTAGTACATTCAACGTATATGCGATCACTTTAAACGCAGAAGAGCCTTGTAACAGGATGCCGTTAACGTTTGTAGCGCACGATACAGTGATCACAAGTAGACGTCTGGTCATTTATTGCCTGTGCTTTTGCTTCTCGCTTCTGAAACGCACTGTTCGGGCATGGCCTCAGATAAGCAACGCCATGTATAAAAAGCGTTAAAAAAGGTTGAAATGATCACTGTACTGAAATCATTCCTCTGGATGTTTGCAAAACGTGTCCGCTAAGTTCCCTTGCGGTGTATTCAGCTTTGTCCAAAGGGCAACTATACGTTCCGTAGAAGGCTTATTTTCGGGTAGAAATCAGGTTTAACCTGATACTTGAGAAATCTGCTCGGGGTGCAAGAAACAGTTAAAGTCCGGTTTTCCCAGAAAACGAGAGTCCCTATATTATACCGTATTAAATGTACTTGTCCCTCATAATGCAAAATGAACAAGGGAGGGGTTAGTCTCTTGGTTCTTAGCCAAAGTTTCCATGAGAAGAGTTGTCTGGGGAAGACAATGCCTCTAGAAGAAACCTTGGCTAAGCACTCTCATGGTCGCCCTTCGTTTGCTCGCTTTGTGGTGTCCAGAAGCCCATCTAGTGCCTCCTCACTAGCACTGTCCCTGCATATCCCACTGACAAGTTTGCAAACGTGGCCCTACGCACTAGGTCATCTTGGCAGTAAGTTGCGTTTTTTTTTAAACTCCCATGAAGCCTTGAGGTTGCCCTAAACGAATCAGGATGCTCTTCTCCAGTTCCGGGATGTTTTCCTGAGAGGCGTTTGGAGGCGTCTTGTTGGAAACGTCTCCCGCTCCCCTGCTTGCTAAGTGTGAATCAACGCACCACGAGGCGTGGCGCACGGACTGCGCGCACGAAGCAGTCAAGTGCCCCCATCCGACAGCGACAAACGCAGCGCAAGGGACGACACGCGAGACGGACGGCGCGACAGAGAGTACGGCGACGAATAGCCGAAAGCGGGCAACGAAACTAGCAGAAGGCAAAACAGTTTCGTTTTCCTATTACGCGCAATGGGATTCGCTTTACGAATAGGACACAATCTCTTAATATTTTACATGGATGGACATTCATTTTGTAGCTTTGGAACGGTGAATTTTTTTCCTGGCCGTTTGGCTCGAACCTGGCGCGGTGGCTGCCGATTCGGCTGCTGAGCAGCTGTATACGTCGCGGTATCAAACCCCGGCGGCAGAAGCCACGTTTCGAAGCAGGCGAAATACAAAAGCCGCCCGTGCGCTATGCGACATCGATGCTTGTTAATGAATTCCGGTTGGTTAAATTAATCCGAAGCCCTCAGCTACGGCGCCTCTTTTTCTTGTTTCTTTCGACCTGTCTTTTATCAGGACTGTAGTCAAGGCGCAGCTGCGGCTGAGAAAAGTGAGACACTTGCTGCCCGTTACTTAATGGAAAAACCAATTTATTACTTCATATTTCTTTTCTTTTCATAGCTTCATGCTGTTTCTCTCTCCTGCTAAATGCACTCGTCTCGACTCATGCGAGCAGTAGGCGCAACGAAGTCCAGAGACATGATGAGGGCGACGTCGGCAAAGAGTTCAACGCCAGCCCCAACTCATCGGCCGAAGATACTGACCTCAGTCGCACAGGTACCCCTAAGCCTGCCCGAAAGCGTCTTCCGCCGACCCCGAGGAAAGATGACTTCGACGTCTGCCGCCCCATAGTGTCCTGAACGAGCGAGCAGTTGAGCCAGGTGCAGGCGTCTAAGCTCCTCCTGGACAATTGCAAAATTTCGCTTCCACGCCACCACCAGTGGGAAGACGGCGGGGCTGAAGGCGCGAGGAAGCATCGGTGTTTTGGATGTGGCGCTGCGACGCTGGAGAGGCAGTGCTCACCCGCTGCGTCTGTTGAAGGACTGCGCCGTTCCTGGTGCCGGTGGTGCCGGCGGAGTTGAGGGTCAAGCAGAAGGCGTCTCTTCCTCGACCATCCACGTGGCCGTCCGCACCTGAGGTCGGGGGCGTCGTCTTTTACGGCCCGCAGCAATTATTTGTTCACTGTAGTTTTAAATGAAGCTTCACTGCGATGGTATCTAATAACATTTGCTCATTACAAAGCGTACTCTTCTACCTGTCAATATTAAGCAAATTACGCACACTTCGCCTTTCCGTTTTCCTCTTCGCCACTAGGGAACGCGTCGATCACTGTTGTGTCATTACCGCAGAAAGGAGGAGGAATGCGCCATAGAGAGCGAGCGGGGCGGGGGAGGGGGAGGGGATAAAAGGCAACTTGAGAACCACTGCAGTTACTCCTTGAGACGCTTCATGCAGCCATGGCCGGAAAGAAGAGAGGGCAAATGTCAGCGCTGAGCTGCATCCATGGTCCCCGAGCTGGGCGGCGATGTTCAAGAATGCACTCAGATGTGTCGCTAGAGGCTATTACCTCTCCGCAACTAGGGGCATGTCTTGTAGCATCAATACAGTCCGTATTCAAACACGCTTCCTCGGTTCTTGCTAAAAAATAATTTGTTCTATAATGCACGACTTATGTGTGTTGTACAGTATGTGTCATACTTAGAATATACTTAGAAGTAAGATGTCAAAACGTGGCCGCCGCACTTCGCGAAGCGGTGCCGCCGAAAGCCGGCAACAATGTGAGTCACCAGACGTATGCAAGAAGAGAGCGGGCGGCCGTACTGACTGCGCATGCAATTTTGGCTGTGATTCTCGTCGCCTGTCGGAGGCATCGGTTTGCAAAGCGGCGGCTTCGGGCTAAGCATTGTAGCCTTTTTCGGACCCCCTCCCTTCTTCCATACCCATACCCCTCCAGCCGGCTCTGAGCAGTAATCACCGCAGAGGGAAGGAGCAAATAGAGCCGCACCCCACCTACCTTGATGCTACATTGGAGATTGAGAAGCCTATAGCGTTGGCACTGGAGCTCATGCATTATCTACGCTGACATACTTGCAGGCTTTTCGCGCGATAGGCTTGCTTGAATGCATCGATATAATTTATCTGCACACCCGAATCACGTAAACTTTTCCTGCAAACCTGACGCAGAGAAACGAGGCCCGCACCGCAAGACGCGAAGGGTAACACGGGTAAGTTTTGCACGGTCGCCGGTTGTAGCAGCGCGTCGCACGCTGTAGCCAGCAGGGACAGCCCCTTTCTCATACCAGCGTTCATGAGCCACCGACGTCAGCGGGAGGCGCCACAACATACAAAGAGCAAATCGCTGAACATTAGCAGAATATCAGGGAAAACCGCGCCATTTTACCCCGTCACTCAACGCGAAACAAGCACACGTGCTTCGTAAAGTTGAAAGTAACACTCTCAACCTCAATAATGCTCTGCAACCACAGCTGGCCTGACACAGCTGTCCTGTCTGCAGATCGGGGCAGATTCTATCCACAGTCTATACTCATGTAACACTGCCATTATCTATCCTTATTTTCCTTACCCTTCCCCTATTTCCTTGAACGTTTGGCTTCGTTCATTTAAACTGGGCATCAGTGCTGCTGCTTCTCTGGCTGTTGTTCTCTGGCTTTTGTTCTTCTCAATAAGTTAATGGCACGTACCTACTGCGGGGGATTGGCCAGGACACAGGCGGTCACTGGCAGACGCTGAAAAATGTTTTTGAAATAACCAAAAAAAAATTGAGCTTCGATGATTGAAATTCAGGACAATTCAGAAAACTGTGAGATTGGTGACTGAAAATGGGGAACGCCACCTACGAGGCGGCGTGGTCGAAAAGAACTAAGACGCTGGAAAGTTGACGAGGCCCGACAACAAGCAGGGCGTGTGTTTTCCCGTTCCTGTGCAGAACATGCTATTGGCCTCCGTTGCTGTCTCCCGTCTTCTCTCCTCCTACTGCCTGCATTTTTGCCCTCCAGGCTGTCACTCTAGTCGCCTTCTTTTATTTCCACCTGCCATCGTTTTGGTTCAGCCACCGATCTGTTTGTACTGCTGTTGAGAACTTAATGTTGGAATCTCATCCACTGAATTGCTAAGTGTTACAAAATTTTCTTTTCTATCAGTTATTACATTTTTATTTCAAAATTGCTTTTCTACTCCCTCTTCGTTATTATTATTATTATGATTATTATTATATAATTATTTAGTTATGTATTTATTTATTTGGAAATAAAAATTCTTATCAGTGAGTACAGGTGAATAGACACCTCTGCCTCCCGATTCTTGGCCGATCCCCCAGTGTGTGTATGTAATATCTTTTGAAAGGCTAGACACCTCTGCCTCCCGATTCTTGGCCGATCCCCCAGTGTGTGTATGTAATATCTTTTGAAAGGCTAAACACTACAACAGCAGGTGCACGATGAATAAGGCACTTTCTACAACTCCCTCTTCGTCCTCCATTTTCAAGTAAAACAATTGCCACCAGCGCCGCCTGCCGTACTGCGAAACCACGGGCGAAACCGAGGCGCGGGGGAGCAGTGCGCTACAGCCCGCCGACAACGCCGGCGGAGTTTCGCAGGCCGCGCTTTGCATTTAGGAGCTCCACGAAGAAATGGCATCACGGTCACAGAAGTGTTACTCGAAACTCTGCAACTGTTGGCGTTCAACTGGGTTGGAAAAGTGCTTTCTGCTTTCTTGTGGTTCGATATGCTACATTTCATTCCCTTTCTCCATAACACCCCTGGCCTAGGGGGTAAAACAAATAAATAAATAAATATATAAATATATAAAAGTATTGTCCCAGTAGCCAGTACACAATAAATGACAGCGTCTCTCATAACCAGAAAAAGAGCTACAGATATTACTAGAACATACAGTGCCCCTGCAATCATTGTCCTAGTCAGAAGCAGTTCCCGCTGCCCAGCCAATGAGAGCATTAGCCACTTCTAGCATATGAACAGCCTCAAGTTTAGTTGGGACCGGCAATGTATGAATGAATGATTATTATTGTTATTACGAAGTTAATGAATGAACCTGGCAGTGTTTCTGCTCCAAGGGCAACCAGACGATTCAGCCTAAAGAAGTGGTAGACGAAGGTTGGGGGTTTTCGGCGACTCGTTCTTCGCACAAAATTTAAATATGTGTTCACGATTATGACGTGTTCTTTTACTGCGTTATTTCGCCATCGCCAGAATCTTGGCCGATCGCTCCTAATAGGTGCAAGCGATTAACCTTGCGAAGCCAGCAGCAGTCTTCGATTACTGATAGTAAATCAGTTCCTGGTTCGGAAAATATATTGTTTGGACTCATTGGTCCTTCTGTAACGATACTCGCGCAATATCGAATACCGATGGACGGCACACGATGGCGAAGTGCTAGCGGTCCATACTGTATAGTCGTGTCTTTTCTTTACGTCGACCCTCGGTCGTTCGTACAGCGCAAGTAACGTTGATCCTGATTGAGTAAGCGGAACGTCTCACTAGGCTTCACCTTGCGCGCATCTGTGAATCCTTCGCCTGGATATACACTTACGCAATCGCGGAGGCTTCCTTGCAAGTGTATTTACAAAATCCTGCGAGGTAACTGGCAGTAGGCGAGTTTTTCCGACGTATCCTCATCGCCTTAATTTGAGCTTGCCTTTGTGACCGTTGAGTCTTGTGACATTACCGGCAACAAACCTTCCTACCATTTCAATTCGCGCTCAGATTGTCGATGCTACGAACACTCTTAAGTGGTTCTCTCCTATGCACCTGGATATTGGGGATCTGTAAATTACAGCAAACTATTTTGAAGTCCCATCTTTGGCCTGTAAACTTGGCAACATACAAACGCATGCACACCGCGCTTGTATTTGGACGTGCTGTGTATCGCTGGTTATCCAGGCGAGCTCCAACTTTTTGACGTCCGAGGATTCAATAGCGTTACTGGAGCGTTCCATGATCCATTGTTAAGCAGCGCTAACCGGGAGTGACATATGGAACACCTTATACACGTCTGGTAAAATAACTGCTAAGATGCTCTGCCTGTATGGACCGCTCACTGGTGTTCTCCATAATCGGCCAAAAATGGAAAGTGCTAGTTGGTTAATTAGCAGGACACGAATTAGTCAACAAGAATTAGAAGGAAGATACAAAAACGAGCAGTTGAGCATAGCTAGGTTGACGTAATACAAGCAAGGTATTGTGTTAAATGTATTGAACCGAGATGCGGGATTATCGCAGGCTTTAGCAAGAGAACCGATGTGATCCCGATGAGAAAAATTTGTAAGATGGAGCTGTGCCTGAGAATGGCGGTGCCAGATGGTAGAAGAACTAGAATGCTCTAACTGAGGCCAATGGAGCATGACAGTGGGCGAACGGAAGTGGGAGCACTTTCATGCGGAGGTAGGGCATGCGCAGTTCCGCTGCGCCGATGCAAGTCGTGAGCAATCCGTGCTGCTCCGTGCTTTTATTTCTGTTCCGTCGTTCTGCGCATGCGCGCCTTTCTTTGCCTTCTCCCAGGATCCACTAGTTGAAAACAAACCGCCGAGTCATACGATGCATGGGCAGCGCGGATTCAAGACAAGTGCCAGTAGCACCTGAAAGCCCGCATCTGCCACTTCGCACGCGCAGTTGGCGCCTGGTGGAAGCGGACTGGATCGCGAATCCGGCGTTCGCGGGCATTATTTTGCTTTTGTTGCACATTCCCGAAAGTGCGGCACGTTTGTTAAGAAAGCCTGAATATAGCTTTAATTTCATTCTGAATGCGGACTTCAGTTCAGCATCCCTTCTGGCAAATATCGAGAAAACGATGGAGTTGTCGAAACGCACGAGGATGATTGCCACTGCAGCAATGAATAATCTTGAAACAATGATTGCCAGTCATGTTAGCTTGCACGCATGAAGAGAATAGTCGGAAAGCGAGCGTCGTGAAGTGGCATACAGCTCTAGCAGCGCAGTGACCGTTCCAGTGGCCCAAGCACTCCTTCCCCCGGCGTGCTACTGCTTTAGTGCTTCCCTGCTCGGCACGTCTGCTCCTGTTCGCCCGCTGGAATGTGCCACAAGAGGAAGCACGGGCTCTTTTAACGCCCTAATTCTCAAGAAGGATAAGAGGCAGCAAAACAGCCAAGAACGCTCTGCTGATTCTGGTTCACGGCAAAAGGGTCATTGAGGAGAGAGTGCTGTACCAGATATCGTATTAACAGACGCCCCACACTAAAGAGCGCAGAAAGGATATTACACATCTGCCCATTTAAAGCACCACGCAGTGCTTGTACTTAAATAATATGTGGGGCGTGAAGACGAGAGCAATGTGCGCTTCTACATTGGAGCGCTGGCAGGGAAGCTGAATTGGGGATCGGTGGAAGCACAGTTTTTGTGGCCTGAGTCATATCTGCTCAGTGAAAACTGAAAAACACTTAAGGGTGGTAGAATTAGCGCTCCAAGGTTGTAACATGTTAATTAAAACAAACTTGGTAAGCTCTATATACTCGACCAAAGTATTTTCTGCTCCAAAAAAAAAACAAGAAGTCCAAGCTTGAAGACAGGTGCACCAGGCAAATAAGAAGTCCTAGTTCTAATATTGAACGCGGTGCATCGGTGAACTGAAGCAACACTAGAAAAAAAAAAGAATCTGGAGATTCAGCGCCACTATCGGCTCTTTCTGGAGCGAGTAATTTTAAGCACGAAGAAAAGGAAGACAAGGAAAGGCATGAAGCATGCAGGTGACGACTACCCCGTTCGCCCGTGCGGCTACATGTGAGGACCTCTCGATTTCCGAAAAAGAAATAATTCCTATTCCACTAGGCATAACCTTGACGTCGGATCAGTCGCGTGAGCTTAAGTCTTTCCATCTGAACTCGCAGCCGAGTCTAACTTGACCGCAATAAGCCGTGACATTTTCTTAGCCGCTGCTGAGCTGTCCCTCGTACGAATAGGAGCACGGTCGAGAGAGACGTGTTCCAGCGAAGGGTAATACAAATACCGGAACAGTTGGGTGGAAGCCCTTCTGAGAGAAACCAGAGGGCATCTTTCACGATGCGCGAAATTGTCCAAATCCAGGTAGGCCAATGTGGAAACCAGATCGGTTCGAAGGTAAGTCACCTCTTCAAGCGTCTGTAATTTCGCCGCTCAAGCCCATGCTGGTTTGTTTTTGTTTTAGAGTATGTTGCAGTGAGTTTTATTCGCAAATTCACGTCGGGTCGGTAGCACCGTGCTCAAGAACCTCATTTCAGGCTGTGGGCGTAAGCATCGAGTTGTGAACAAGTCGCGGCTGCTTGTAGCCGCAGTTCCTCTATACCTAGTCGCGGCTTCTGTGTCACATTGTTCGGCTCCGGCTCGGAACGCATTGCGTGTTTTAAGAGGGATGCTTTCACGTTTATGTTTTAACGACCGCTAGCACTACTTGAGTGCGACCTTAGCCGTCGTCTGAGATTTGTTTGAACTTTGCTGAGCTATTTGGTATCGCGCTGGTGGGTCGCAGATTGCGAAGGCTGCAGCCAATTGTTGTCGATTATCTGCCAAGAAGGGGGAAAGGGAAATAGTTGACAATTGTTTTGCTCGTGGTGTGACTAACACTCGTAACGCGACTGAAAGGATTGAAGTAACTGTGAGTCTCTGCCGAAATCCCGCGGCCGGTTTGCTGCGGGACCTGGGACCGCGAATCCGTCTGCTCCGACAAAAAGGACCCGGTAGCTGTAGATTTGTTGCCTGAGGCGTTTGACATGATTTCATGTTTCGCGCGATTTTCAGGCGCTGATCGTCCTTTGATGGTCGTGGGCACTTGATGTGACGGCATGCTGGTTTGTGATTTCTTTGCCCGCTTGCAGTTCTGGGAGGACATTAGCGCTGAACATTCGGTTGATGCCAACGGCGAATACACCGGATCTTCCGATCAGAGGCTTGAAAGAATCAACGTATTCTATGCTGATGCCGGTGGTGCGTGCCTTTCTCTAGTTCATTACTTTCACTGTACAGCTGTCGCGTCACGTTGAGTGCGCCGTGCTGCTTTTTCACGCAATTAAAATGACGCCTGATTTCACAGTGGAGCAGTCGGCGACATGCCCGTGTTGTTTGAGCTTTGCGTTCTATTCGTGCATGATTTTGTGGCATTGACAGTGTAGCGTCTAGCAGCGTTTTGCATTTGAGACATTTTGCATTATTGCAGCTTTTCCAGCTTGATTGTCTGCATTCCCACAAATCTCTCTTTGAGTGCCCTTGACGTGTGCGTCTTGTACCGCATCGTTGTGGCGCCAAAAGTACGCTAATTTTCTCCTCAGCAGGCGAAGTTCTGTCTCGTTGCCCTGTTTGCCGTACGAGTTTCATTTATTTATTTATTTGATTCCAAGTGGTCCAATCAATACTTTAGGTGTAACATGGCCTCTTATCGGAATGACCGGATCACAGCGAGAAATTTCTGGCTGCCGCTGTCACTTCAATTTAGTTTCTTTTAACAATCTTTTAAAATAACCCTTCCACATGCTTATTTTTTACTCCACACCCAGTGTAATTGATGCTTTTAAAACTCTTATTAAAGGTTTTTCTCTCGGCTCTGACTTGCTTTGAATTGTTTAGCCGCATGTTTTCTCATCCTTGTTGCTTTGGCTTGCTTATTTTCTCATTTCTGTCGCGTTTTCGTCTGTACCGCTCCCTGGAACCATTCAAGCGAGGTGATGCATTCATTCGTAATTGACACATATCATCTTTTCTGCCGCGTTCTGAATGAGATTTCATTTTTGCTTCAGGTGGGAGGTACGTTCCTCGTTCGATCCTGGTTGACCTGGAGCCAGGTACCATGGACGCCGTCCGCTCGAATCGACTGGGGGCGCTGTTTCCCCCAGACAACTTCGTGTTTGGTAAGTGGCTGCTCTTCACTGTCTGTGCTCCTGCGGACTTGGATTTTAAGAGAGGCTTAAACAACAGGACTGAATCCCGTGCCTAAATGAGCGGGGAACATCAATTACACCTTTAATGAAAAGAAAAAGCTACATTTGCAAATACACCCGCCCAAACACTACTTCTTTCCTGTCCAACTAGTCCTTAATCTACAGTGTTTAACCTGACCGCTATTAGAGACAAATTATCCGAATAGTGTGTGATCTTAATCTTACGCCAGCCGCACCATTATAGTACACAGACTTTTGTCGCGAACCACAAATTTTAGGCATATAGTTCATACAAGTATGTTGACGTGACTCAGCCAATGTTTAGGCGAGAAAATAGGAAGGGGATGGCATTTCCACAGCGATAAATATTCCCTAGAAAATCACCAATTCTTTTTTCGCCGCTGAAAGTCCAAGAACATGCATTGCCCAAACAAGAGCGCTCCCAGCATGAACCGTCCATAAATTTCCCTACTGAGACGTTGAATATTACGACTGCTATAATTTCATATGCTTTCTAAATGGTGCATATGAAGTCGATATGAAGCATACGGTTTAGATATGGGCTCATCGACAGTGCATACGCGAACATGCGGACTTCGTATGACGCCATGCATACCACATTAATATCACGTGAAATTGATTGGAAAGTTAAGGGACGCCTTACTGCGGACATATCGAAGGCAAACATATTTTCTTTTATTTTCTCATACCATCTTGGGACTCAATAATGTCGTAACTCCAGATGAGCGGTTCGTATGGCATGCTTCAGTACGGCGTCCCTGAATATAAGCAGCCTTTTTGTTTTGATTTTATTAAACTTGCAAACCTATTTCACAAGTCTGCGTTATAAACACGGAAGGCAATGCACAGTGGTTTCATTTTGCCACCGTAGGTGTTACGAGGGTTGCACCACTGCGCTGCCCATTAAATAATCGTTCTCGTGCAGTGAACCAGTTTCCCGAAGAAATATATTGTATTCTTTGTGGAAAAAATTGGCGGTGGTTTAGCTTTCATTAAACCTGGAGTGACGCGATAGCTACAGCTGGCCGAGTGGAACTTGGTCACGTGGCCAACCACGTGACGAACTACGCCATCAGCCACGGCGCCACGCCGCCGGCAGCTGCTGTGCACCATATGACCAACCACGTGACAGCGTGGCGGCGCAGCCACATGGTGACAGTGACGTCCAGTAGCAACAAGACATGGTACCTTTTTAACCTTGAAAAAGTGGGTGTCAAACCAACCAGCTTTTCAAGCATAACGAGACCCGCCCACAATCCAACCTTTTTGCTGACTCTCCTCACACTGTCACGTGACACTGAGCTCCTTTCACCATGACCTGACACATTTTACTCCGCTAGCTGTGTGGAGGCCGACCCACACAGAGCGAACTTTCCCGACGAAAGTGCCGTCGTCATGCTGCGCACTTGCGGCGAAAAACCGGCGCCCGCTGTTGCCATGATTTCAGTGTTGCTAGAAAGGGCGTGATTCTAGCCTCTGTAAAGATTCTAGCAGGACGGGCTGCGCACACTGTGCAGTGGTGACTGTGATCGGGTCTAGCCGCGGCGTGTAGCTGGGCGAGGTGCTATAGCGTTTTTGTCTGCTAGAAAAGTATTGGTCCCGTCTGAACGCGTCTTCGATCAATATCATATTACATGACGCGCACAGCTTGCGTAGCCACATTCACCCTAGCTGGCTAGCCGAGTGAAATGAAGTGGGCAGAGGTCAGGCGCGGTCACGCCCTGATTGGTCGGATCAGGCAGACAAGGATTGGCCGCTTTCGGCGAGCAGCTGATCGCTCGTCGAACCTATCCAGCTCGACATGATCGATGGCGAACTGCCGCCGGCCGCCCGGTGGACGCCGCCGTGCGGCTGTTGGCCAGTTTTTCGCGGGAAAATCGCTCCGAGTGTCTCGGCCTTTAGTAATACGTTGAAAAATGCCGCCGCTTGTTCAATTTGAAGCTTTAGAGAAACTGAAGAGGAGGGTAGTGAGGATGAGGAAATACTGGAGAGGATGAAACTAGAGAGGAGCAACGTGGGAATGTGGCAAGTGGAGAGGGATGGCACTACCAGCGCAAACTCAACCGCAGCAACCGGAATGTTTACCTGTGAATTTTTTAACCCTCTCACGATCGGTGTCAAAGAAAACGTTCTTCGTTCAACAAGGCCAAATCAGTGCCAGGCACGGACCACAAGAGTGAAAAGCTAGCAGAATAAGAATGGGTTGGTGCGCATTTTGCAGGCACTCTGGGGTCATGAATAGGAGTGTACAACTATTCCTCAAGAAGCAAGTGCACAAAGTTGCGTCTTGACAGCAGTCACCTGTGGGACGGAGTCTTGAAGCTTAACTAAAAGGCTCAAAATTAAGTTGCGGACAGCGTAGCGAGCAATGCAAGCGAAAATGAAGAGAACAGATCAGCAAACGATATAGTTGAAATCATGGGCAGCACATGTAATGCGAAATCGAGATAGCCGATGGGCCGCCAATACTGGAAGGGCTCCGAGAGAAGGCAAGCGCAGTAGGGGCCGGAAGAAAGTCAGGTGGGCGGACTGTATTAGGAAGTTTGCGGGGGTATGGTGACCGCAGCTGGAACAGGACGGAGTAAATTGGAAGAATATGGAGCGGCCTTTGTCCCTCCGTGCACACAGGCCGATGATGATGACAATTGCGCAAATTTCCTCAAAATTGAGGTGACAAATCGCTTTCCATTCTCCGTACGTGACAGGAACACGTGTTGGCAGGATAGCAACCAGCCTTCCTATTCTTTTAGTTGAAGCGTAGCTGATGAGTCGCGAAAATGATTGCGGCTGCCGGTTGTCATCACACAAGCCCACTTACGGCTTCAACGCTCCCGTTCTTGTATTGTGGGCATGTATAACAGTGCTCAGTAAACGATAGTCAGTAGCATTGCTTCTTTTTGATTTTTAGTTTCAAAATCATCAAGAAATGATCGAAAAAAAAAAACATCGCCTCCATTTTGTAGTTACCATAGTCAATATTATCTAGAGGGAGAAGTGGTGCCATCGTCTATGCGAGTCTTTTAGAGCGCGCTTCTTCCACCACGGGAATGCCAGGAAGATGGGGTTTCATTTTTGGTTTGGCATATTTGGTCCGTAAACGTGGATTTCACCTCTGAATCAGTAGCCGCATCGCCATGCTCCCCTCTGCGCACACGTTTAGCTTATTTGTTTATGTATTTATTTATCATTTTAGTTGTTTATATACTCTAAGGGCCCTTTCTTGTATTACATAGGAAGGAGTCAGTAAAACAAAAATGATGAGAACAAGACGCTAGTAAAAGTTGTTCTTCCCTTAATTTAACTATCCATTTTTAATGAATTTAACGCAAGTGTGAGGCTGGTATGCAAACTTTAGGAGAATTTCTTTGTGGTTTATCTCGAGAAGTCTTATTCCTACGGCTAAATTCACATTTCATGCCAAACAATAGCCAAGCAAAATACGAAACCTCATCTTCCATGTATCAGTAGTCCTGTTCATCGAGGAATATACGCAATGCTCCTCCATATTTACCTCTATAGGAAATATTAAGAAACTCTGATACTCATAACTTTGCTATCACCGTAAAATTAAGAAATCAGTTCGTGGCCATTAACAAAAATGGGTATTTAGTTCATTTTTTGCAGCAAAAGCTACCCTGATTCGTTTTCTCTTGCAAACCATAGGAGGCAATTCACATACGTAGAAATCGCAACGACTCCGCAGAAAAACGTCGTTACTGTTCTCGAGGAATAATCTATTCATCTTGCTTGGTTTGACATTTACGTTCAGTGATCCTTAAAGCGAGTTAGGAACCTGACAGGCTGATTAGCAGCCTTGTGATCTTCGCACCTCTTGCACACACACATGGGCTCACGCTACTACACATCTTGCTGCAGTGTGGGTGACGTCTTGCGGCCTAGGGGTGTACGAATAGCACTTTCTAAGAACCGAGACAAATACGAATAGCGCAGGTTCGCTATGAAATCGAATAGAATAGTACCGCTAAAATCGAAATAAATACGAATCGATTAGTGATTAAAAGCGACTCAATTATGAATCAAATATTTTACGATTATTCGCTGCCTGTGTGAGTATTCTCACAAAAGAAATGACGTGCGACACAGAGAAGCGCTAACGGCGGCACTGCGGTACGGAGGTAGGACATATGGAGCTGTGGAGAGAGAGCTGTCAAATGAGGCAACACTTATCTTCCAAGGGGGTCCATGAAGTCAGAATATTAGCTTTACGACCATCATGTCAAACTACTGACAGGACAGTTGTCTTTTATACTTATGACGATACCGTAAATCTAGCGGCATATTTCAATAGCTGAGGAGCGAGAGCTGCGTAGGAATCATGGTTTTTGTGAGGGCACATAACCGCAGGGTCTGCTAAACCTACCCCAGCCCTTCTCGTGTAGCCCAGTCTTAGAGCTCATATTCGATCATTATGAACGCTGCCACAAGAATGGAAATGAATAGTGGCGGCGTGGAACCTTACAAACCTTGCAGATCGATAGCATCAGTGTGCTGTGCGCCGTCTGAATGAACCGTTTTCTTTAATGGCCATGGAAGAAAACTACGGCATGCCTTAGTCGACGTTCTTATTCGAAAAATATTCGGTTAATTTCGATTCGTTTGGAATAATTTTGAACGAATGCAATTTGATTCGCTCAGCCAAACAATCGAATAGAAAGATATTTGATACACTGCTCAAAAATTTCTATTAATCGCACGTCCGTATACTGCTGCCGAAGCGTTTAACATAAAATTCCGCATGAGGCGCTTTCTGGAGTGTCAATGCGCTGGCAGCACAACATGTCCTATCCGGGAACTCCATCTGTTGCCTGCTTTTAATCGCTGTAGTCGTTGCTCCATTCATACAGAATGACCTCCTCTCGGGAATTGTTGGAGCAGTGTGTTCAATACGTGACATTTCCTTTGTGCGATTTCTGGTAACAATTTTTTTCTCAGGTTTTTTTTGTTAAAAACATACGACTTTAACTGTTTGCCTATTCAGGACAGTGTGGAGCGGGCAATAACTGGGCCAAGGGGCACTACACGAAAGGAGGCGAACTGGTGGACTCCGTGCTGGACGTGGTCCGCAAGGAAGCGGAGACATGCGACTGCCTCCAGGGCTTCCAGATGACGCACTCACTCGGCGGCGGCACCGGATCCGGCATGGGGACACTGCTCCTGGTCAAGATCCTGGAAGAGTACCCCGATCGCCTCATGAACACGTTCAGCGTGGTCCCCAGTCCTAAGGTTAGTGATAAAACCCTTTGGATGCGAATTCGTTGTACCCGTGGTGCATCTGATATGCCACATTTATAAGGGGCGGCGTTCCACCTCCAGGTGTCGGACACCGTTGTGGAGCCCTACAATGCCACCCTGGCTGTGCACAAGTTGCTGGAGTACTCAGACGGTACATTTTGTATTGACAACGAGGCTCTGTATGACATCTGCTTCCGGGCCCTCAAGATCACGACTCCCACTTACGGAGATCTCAACCACTTGGTGTCTGCAACAATGTCGGGTGTAACCACATGTCTAAGGGGGGTGCTTAACTTTATCTATACATGTGCACTAAATCAGCATGCATCGGAACCCCAAAAAGCTATAGCAAGGTAAGAACGCGGTCCGGTTGGTTGCTTACTGGGCACGGAGCCGCGGTAGTATCGTTACTACAGGACGAAAACATGCGCGAAAGAACGCCCTTCTCCTGTCTGAGCTCTCATTCGCGAGTGTTTCCGTCTTGTTGAATTCAGTCTGCCGCGATTCCTCGCACAAAACTCCGGTTGCAGCTTGCGTAGCAACGCAAACCGTTGCGGTCCTATGACGGGAACAAGCAAGCAACCTGAGCGCGCTTGCTGAGCGTAGGGTACCTGAGACATGCTCAGAGTGCTCTACCAGATTTCTGCTTCGGATATGACGAAAGGAGACAGTGATTCACTTGTTCCAAGCAGGCAGCAACTCACGCAGACATGCTGAAAAGCCAAGAATTTATTTTAGTACAAGCTTATGCCCTGGAAAGAATAAGATCGGTGGTGCTGACGGTGGCTAGCGCTTGGAAGCTGTCTGGATTGGAATGGCTAATGGCGAATTCCAGTCTGCGATACAGAGCGCATCTCCAAATCCGGGAAGGAGCAAGATATCGAGGGAATCTAGGAAACATGTCGTCATTTTCTAATAGAACTAAGGACCTGAATCCACGTCGTCCATTGAAACACGCATTCCGGTCTCGGGGAGCAAGACAACGAGCTCTGGATGGCCCATTGAATTGCGCCACAAGTATGTCAACCGCGCTCTCTTGACACGTGATTTGAACTTTTTCCGAAAAGTAGGCGCACACTGCAGTGAAAGTCAGGAATGACGCAGAATCTAACACATGTGAATGCGGTGCTTCGCTTACCTGACGCCCTGACGCCAGATGGGTTGTCGCGTGTGTAGCGAGAAGGGAAAGAATGCAGACGAAGCGTGATATATCTAGCGTAGTTCAGAGCGAAGTGTTTTTCGACAGCACTTGACACATATAATAACGATATTTGCACCTTTGCATTCGGAACCGAGGGGGATGTGACTAGGCTACCACAGAACGCAGTCTGTAGAAGAAAATAAACCCTTAGATGCGACGCACATACATTGCCCGTGCCTTCCGCTCGAATTTTTATCAATCGTAGACCTGCCGCCGTAAAAACGCTCCATGAATCCCGGCAGTTACCGCGTTCAGCGTTTGCTTTATCAAGCTGTTGAGAGCTGGGTACATTCGCTAATACGAGCTCCAGTCCTTAAATAATTTTTTTTATTTACACGAAGCAGACCTTTGTCATCCTGTAATGCGAGAGGGCAGCGTTCAACGTTTCTCTTGGGATATAATAATCTCCGAACTGAATTTCAGGGCACGGTTACACTTTTCTGACACATTCATTTGTCGAGTTGAAAAGAAACTGCGATGAAAGTTTCTGCGCTTAGGAATGAGCAGCGCGAGTTCTGAAAAGGATTTAAGACCGTATCTCAGTGTCCGGCACTTTTCTGAATATCGAGTTGGGGCGCAGTTTTCGCATTGTAAATTGCACTTGTAAAGTGCATAAAGCCTTTTAACCCAATGTCCTTTATGCTTCAAGCCTGTATGTCCACAAACATTTACCTCGTTGCGGCTTGTTTTTATTATTCGTTGTTGTGTTCCTAGTATTTTGCCTGAAGGAAGCTCCGAAGACCACAGCACTCTTTATTCCTCTCGACTTGTGTGACATCAAAAGGGGACTTATTTCCTCAGCATGAACAAGAAAGCATGCATCCTGGCCAGAATTTAGGTTTTCCGATGACACTAACTGCTTCGTATATGGAGTGCCATGTGAGGTCGTTTTAAGACGCGTCTGAACCAAGTGATATGTTCAGAATCGCCGCTACTTTTTGTGGACTGGCTTTTATTAAAGGATAGAAGCTTGGAATGATCAACTTCTACAGAATATAGCACTGATGACCTGCATTCAATGTCCGAAACACGCAGGAAGTATTAGAACAAAAATAACTCTGATATTAAAGGTGCTGGAATGAGTGAGGACGCTGCAGGAAGGGTTGGCGCGTATTCAAGAGGAGATAATGAAGTGTCCAAGGAAGCAAAGAAGTGAGGGTGAGGGCCAGGGAGGGTCAGCAAATGGGAATGAGGGCGACAATCGGGCAGGGGTTTGAAAGTGAGGGTGGAAAAATCAAGACAGAGAGGATCTGCCAATATGTTGTTCCAACCATCCTAACCAAAGCGACATCGTTGGAAAGTCTGAGTCGACGCTTATCAAGCCTATTCGCTTTCCTCTCAGGTTTCCTGGGCAGCTGAACGCTGACCTTCGCAAACTGGCCGTAAACATGGTACCGTTCCCACGCCTGCACCTCTTCATGCCTGGCTTTGCTCCACTCACGTCCCGACACAGCGAACAGTACTGGCCACTGTCTGTGCAGGAGTTGACACAGCAGATGTTCGACGCCAGAAACATGATGGTTGCTTGTGACCCCCGCCATGGTCATTACATGATAGTGGCGGCGATCTTCAGGGGATGAATGACCATGAAAGAAGTCGAAGAACAAATGCTGAAAATCCAGAACAAGAACTCTTCCTTCTTCGTCGAGTGGCTCGCGAACAACGTTAAGACCGCAGTCTATGACATCCCACCTCGTGGTCTCAAGCTGTCTGATACTTTCATTGGCAACAGCACGGCCATCCAGGAGCTCTTCAAGCGAATCTCCAAGCAGTTGACGTGTAAGCGCCGCTCGTTCTTGCACTTTTCTTTTTGGCCACATGCCTGCATTATGCCGCCAATTCATACCTATTTATTGTAACAGCGTACAAGTTGTAGTACCTGTGAACCATGTCTGGTGACCAAGCGTACTTATGTTTTTCGCAGCCATGTTCCGCCGCAAGGCCTTCTTGCGTTGGTACACCGGGGAGGGCATGGAGGAACTGGAGTTCACTGAGGCAGAGTACTACATGAACGATCTGATTTCAGAATACCAGCAGCACCAGGAAGCTACAGTCGAGGAGGAAGAGGGAGAGTTCCAAGGCGTATAGAATGTAGAGGCTTAACTATTTTTTTTTACTTTTTTTACTAGTGGAGACAGTAGGCAGACCCCTTTTTTCGCAAGTAGGTTTTTCAGTAAAGCCTTGTTCTTTTTGTGTCATTTTGCCTTTCAAACATCCGACTCTGTTCGCCTCGTACCTTCACTGGACGTGCTAGAGGAACATTCCCTCTGGCCTCGGTACCTGCTGACAAGCATTTTATTAACATGACAATGCGCTTCGGAATACGTCACCTAAACAGGTGGCAGCTTAGCTCTTTAAGGGATCATTACAAAAAGGTACCGAAATGGCCCATTTTTTATCAGTTGAAATTCTTTAATATCATGTTTAAAATTTCACATCTGATAGCAGAAAGAATTGTTGTATTAGGCATATCTTCTGTCCGCTCTTTCAATCCAGAAATAAAGGGTTGGATTTGAATAGCAGCACACTGAATGCGCTATTCGTCCACTAATTTCATCTAAACTATTGGAAACTAACAGTGGTGTTGTAGGGTTCAGAGCACGGCACTCGGTTTAGGGCCTTCTTGCACCACCTGCACTACATTGTTATTTACTTGCGGATGCTTTTTCAGAGCTCCCGTAAGACTCACATTTGCATCTACAGTTCTTCGGGAGACTTCCTATATATCCCTGGACCAATGAGCTGACGCGCAGTGCTACAGTAGGCTGGTGGCAACTGCACTTTCAATTTCTTTGAATTTCATTGCAACGTGCTATGGTGGGCAGGTTATCAGCTTCCCAGCGTAGCAGGTGGGCCCCGGAAACTGACACGGACGGACAGACGCTGGCTTTTCTCGTGATTTGGACTTTTAATTCTATCGCAATAATAGTTATATGTGCACTTCATTAGTTGAAGGAGTCCTTATTTTACAGCTTCAGCTGTTAATACCTCGCACCTCGAGATCTCGGCGTAGCTCAGCGTTGGCGTAACCGCGAAGCAGTGCCACGAGGATAAGAACGGGACAGAAAGGAAGGAGAGAGAGAGAGACGAGAAGGAAGAACAACTGCAGTGCCACGCGGACTGGGGCCTCTATGCTGTAACTACAGGCTACATTTTTCGGTTTTTTCCGGAAAAGGTTGCTATTGACATATGCGCGCCGCAGCTAACTGGATATCGAGTGGTACTTACACTCAGTCAAAGGCGATAAATAACATTTCTTAGCCAGGAGCGTGGATACGCGGGGTACCGTTTGAAATTAACCTCTGCATTTATAGGTATCGCTCCGGCATATTGCGCGTCTATGCAGACTGGGAGGTTCTGCCTTTTTGCCAAACGTCCTCGGCAAGAGTAGCGCTGCTCGTTGTGATTACCTGTTTAGGGCAATCACTTTTCATGCAGGTTTCTCCAATGCATGTAAGGACGCTTGATCTTATGCCTTAGAGGGAAAAAAGTGTCATGCTCTGCCTACCAAGACGATTCAGCTGCAGTCACATGATTGCTGTCAACACGCAGATCAAGCTATTCCCCACGCCTTTGTTCAGAAGCCCAGTGATAACACGACAACCCACATTTTAGAAATCAGCTTCCACTAGCGTTTGTGTTCAGCGGCACTATCTATCTAAAAACTGATAGGATCACTGTTTACTGTGGGCTATAAGCATCTCTGTAATTAAGGTGCCTAATAGTAATAGTTCAAAAGTTAAGTTTTCTATATTAGCTAACCACCATGCTATTTACTACATCTTAGTTGTAATCAGATGCATTACAGTGATGACAATGCTATGCCGAAAAAAATCACTCTTCTAACTGGAAAAAGCATATATTTATAAACTATGTAAAGTGTTAGGTGAAACACCCTGCAGAAACCGCTTCTTCAAGACGACGCGTCACTTCTGCTGCGGATGTGTCCGGCTCGTCAAATTTTCATGTGGGAGCCGCCGAGGGGGCCGCGAAATCCCAAGCGCGGCAGCGGCGCCAACATGATCCCACAGAGCGAGCAGCCGAGGCTGAGGCCAAACGCCGTCAACGCCAGCAGCGGAAACGCAATGTCGGCGACGTCGGTATCCCGCCATTCCAATCGCCGAAACGGAAAAGAAGCGCCTCAAAGGACAAGGACCCACACTTCGAGCCGCAGTAGCCGAAACGAAACGCAGCAAGGACCAAGCAAATACTGGAGGCGAAACCAGAGCCTTCAGCCGCAAGTTTAGAGAAAATCCACTTCGCTTTAAAGAGCGTATTAGGGCGGGCAAGCTGGCTTAGAAAAATTTTAAAACACATATCTCTGTTCAGTCCCTTTGCGTACTTTTATGTTTTAAAACCCCTTATCTTTGCTTGCGACCGTTTGTGGTTGGCTAGTGCTCGCTCAAGGCCGAACAAGATGGCTAACGCCAGCCACAATGCGCGTCGCGAGCCTATCTTCCGCGTGTGAGCTGCCGCTAACTCAAGCAACTGCAGACTGAGTCACCGTCTGTGCATATTTTTTATGGTCATTAAAACACAACGCTTATCACAAGTGACTCAGATATGTTACTACCTACGCAGTCAGCAGCGACAGGTAACTGGATGCGTGTGCTTGGGAACAAATTAACTGTATCGCTGCCTCTCGACTGAGAAGCCTGACGGAGTAAGAAACGAAATGCTCAGGAACCTCGACAGCCCTGAAAAAGACACTCTCCTTTACTTTCTGAACAGAATATGGAACTCTGGGGACATTCCTGACCCTTGACGATTAGCCATTGTCCTGCCTATAGGTAAGCATAATAAGCCCTTGTCCAACATTTCCTCAAGCGCTGTCCTACAAAATATCTCGCAACTGCCCGAAAACACTTTCAGCAGGCTCTGTCTGCTCTAGAGAAATACATCGCCCGCATCGGCCTTGCTGACTCTCCAGAGAAGTCTGAAGCCCTTCTCATCCACCCAAAAATCTCTCTTGCCAGAGTACCGAAACTCAAAGTCAGTGGCCGTTCGCTGGCTTGGCGGAATCAAGTCCACTTTCTGGGCCTCACAATTGGCAAAATACTCTCCTGGATACCTGCAGAAAAGTCCCTCACATCTCATATACACAGAGTTGGCTAGGCCATAATGAGATTGCTAGCCGGTGGACTTGGCTGTAGCACCAAATGGGCCATAACTCTCTTTGAAGCCGCAGCGACTTCCTGTATCTTCTATGCCCGCCCATTCGTCTCTCCCTCCCCTTCCCCCCAGTCTTCGTAAACTCGAAGTCCTTCCCCGCAACAACATGGGAAAGTTTTTGGGTGTACCCAACAACTCCCAAGTTTCCCCTACCATGACCGAGGCTGGAGTCCTCCCCCCTCTCTCTTTCTCCTGCAAAGATGATTCGTCCACATCAATCACATTTACAATCTTCCTGAAGGATTGCAGCTCTTCTCAAAACTTTCATCACGTTGCTCATCCAGAGCAGGTATCCTCCACGCGGTATTTGAAGATATTTTCGATGAAGACCTTCCTCCGCCAAGCGCAGTCTCTCATCTTCCTCCCACCAGCTGTCCTCTTGACGTGCGCACCACTTTGGAAGGCCTTCATTAACATCGTACCTAAGCGGCCCATCTCGAACAGGCTGCAGCCAGACTTCTACACGAATAGCTTCGGAACAGGCTCCTCATATTCACATGGTTAAGGAATGCAGCGCGAAAAGACAAGGACAAACGAAGAAGTGGACAGGACTGGCGCTGACAATAAACACATTTATTAAGAGAAATGAGCAGCTTTTTTAATGCCATCCAAGACCCACGTGACCAAATAAAACAGCAGTCGTGGGGAAACTAAGATACAGATACAGAAGATAAGATCGTTGCACACAATATCAAAGTAACAGCACATCGAGGATACACAATGTAAGCACCGAACCCAAGCCCCGAGCGCCGGTCCTGTCCACTTTTTCGTTTGTCCTTGTCTTTTCGCGCTGCATTCCTTAACCACGATCACTGAACAACAAGCCCAAACAGTAACTTTAGTTCATCAGATTTCTTCTCCATTGGGCTCTTCTTTCTACCATGAGCAGGCAAGATACCGCCATAACCTGCGCGAATCTTATCGCAATTCCTACTTGCAAGGCCAGGATCCTCTCGTTCCACCTCAAAAAGAAAATTGGGCCGTTTGAAGTGCGGGTGTTCTTCGGCCCTGTGGAGCCATCTTGAGGGCATGCTCGACGTATGTGCGAGATTTTGAAGTCAGAGCTCTGGAGACAAGTGCGTCTTTTCTAAGACTGGCTCGGAGTGCTCTCGCTTCAGTGGCCACATTTGACCGGGGTGAGCTGCAGGTACGAATAGTACAGAAAGCTCGCAGAACACTCGTCTGAAATCCTAAGGCACCAGTCCCGCCAGCATCTTCCAGAGAAGAAGAAGGAAATGAAGTCGCCTACGACCAACGTCACCGTTCTCGGAGGTGCATGCATCTCGCCTGAGGACTTGAAGGTCCTACAGAAGGGTCTCAAATTCAGCTTTCAACGACCATCAAACATGTGCCAGCTCCTGACTACGAGTTCCGGAGAAAGATAAGGCACGGGTCATTCTACGTCGCTGTGGGGCCTCGCTCACGCAGACTAAGCCTCCCATCGTGTCCATTGCCAAATGCCTCAAGGAGGGAAACCTTATGGCACTGCAAAGCGACAAAGAAGGCGGATTTGTCATCCTCCCTGACCACTTGTACGAGGAGAAGGGTGAGGTTGCGCTCGAAAAGAACTTCAAGAATGTTCAATGCCGTCGCAGTAGACGGAAAGCAATTGCTTTGGACCTACTGACAAGTTTTCATCTCGATAGAATAAGATAATCGGCTGAGAAGCCACGAGACTGTTTCTTGGAAGTGTTCTCCACAGGCAAAACCCGTTAGCCCGACTGCCCTTCGAGGACCATCCTCTTGGAAAAAGGTACGTGGCAAGCTGAAGTCGGTTGCTACCTTGAACGCCACTTGGATGGCCTACCTATAGATGACCCTTTTCTGGTAAGGAACTCGTCAGAGGTAATACAGAGACTCAATAAAGGCAGTACAGACGCTACGACTAGCTTCACAATTGACGCTGAAGATTTGTTTTATCCGTTCCACACAGTTTTATACGCAGTGGTGCGCGATGTGATCCATAAGTCGGGTGAAGTGTGTTTCTAGAACAGCTCAGGTGTGAGCAGCGACAATTTCCTTCAACTTCATTAGTTCTATCTTGAATCTTCTGTTGTTCAACCCAGCGGTCGGTACTTCGTGCAAAAGAATGGCATATGCATCGGGTCGTGAATCGCACCAGTCCTGTGTGACATCTACCTGGCCGCCGCCGATAAGCTCATTAGCCAGGTTCGCCCGAGTGCTGCGGTCCAGTCGGTCTTCCGGTATGTGGACGATTTTCTGATTGTCCTCAAAATTTTCCCACCAGGTTCTGTTGACCGCGTTACTTCTGAGATTGTCGCCCTTTTCAAATTCCATTCTGGGGACTCAACTTTATGTGTGAACCTCCGAAAGACAAGGCTGTACAGTTTTTGGACCTGTTGTTCAGATTTCAACAAACTTACCCATGTTGGACGTATAACCCTTCCTCTAAGAAGGGTCTTCTTCCGCATGAAAGCGCACACACTCGAAATTGGTTAAGCGAGGCATTGTTTCTTCTGCCATCCAGGCAGCGCTTACGAAAAGCTGTTCCCATACGATGCAGAGCAGCGTTCAGTAACAAGTCCAACGTCTTTACAGTGCTGGCTACTCACCAGCACTGGTGCAAGCGTTTCAGAAACCCTTCTCCAGAAATTAATAGTGCAAAGCAAAGACGCAGGCAAGCTAGAACAGGCAAAATGGACTCCCCTGGCCGCAATCACGTATCTACACAAGCTGTCCCATAACTTAAAGAAGGTTGCGAAAAGGAACAATGTTAACCTTGTCTTCTCAGCCCCGTGCAAACTATCGCGAGTGTGTAGCCTGCGTGCAAAGCAAAAGAAAAAGGTTTGCCATATAAGACATGTAGATCCATTCACGCATTGTGCTACATGTGCCATCTCCGAGATACCTTTGACGTGTGGAAGCGTGTATATTGGGCAAACCGGCCTCAACGAGAGATTGCTTGAACCCCGCCGCAATTTACATAACAAAAGCGGCGGGTACCTGGACGACCATTGCAAGACTGGCAAGGGGTGCGAAACATTCTACACGCGCACGGTTATCAGAGCACGTGCGAGGACCGAAATTTGTAAGAGTCATTATTGAGGCACGGATGATCGCCAAAGCAGGAGACAAGTGCATCAGCACGACTTCAGTTTAACTTTCAGACAAGAAGTCCAGTTTTCTAGGTCCACTGTAATTACGTCTCGTTTTTGCATGAAAATTGCTATAAGTCTTCTTCTCTAGAACTTCTGAACTTTTTTCTGTGGCTCTGTATGGCTTTGAGCGGTTGACTAAGCTTTAGCGTATTTTTTTTTTGTTATGCGTCTCGCCATGCGTCTCGCCATGCGTCTCGACTACTTTGTTGTTTTCGTCTTTATGTTGCTTTTTTTTCCTTTTTTGTCATTTGCCTCGTGCTGCGTGGGCGGAAAAAGTCGCTAACTCATCCTTTTGTATGCTGGGGTCTTATGGCTCTTCCTGGTCCTGTAGTTTTTTTGCATTCGGGGCGTACGTTGCGTCGCCTCAATGTGCTGTTATTTTGATATTGTGTGCAACGATGTGTATCTGTTTTAGACAGTTTTCCCAAGACTGCTGTTTTATGTGGTCACGTACGTCTTCGATGGCATTATAAAAGCTGCTCATTTCTCTCAATAAATGTGTTGGTAGTAAGCGCCAGTCCTGTGCACTTCTTCGTTTGTACTTGTCTTCTCGAACTGCATTCTTTAACCATGATCACTGACCAACAAGCAAAAACAGCCACTTCAGTTCATATTAACAGATGAGTCTATCTCACCTCAAATTTGTCAGGCCGTTGCCGCCTGCTTCATTACCTCTCTCAAAATATCCAAAACATGTAGGCTTGGCTTTCCAGCCTGTTCAACTGCCTCAGAAATAGAAGCTCCCCATCCAGCTAAAGACCTTAATGAACAACTTAACCCTCAATACAGCGTCTCTATCCTGACAGCCTGCACTCTCGAGCCTACACCACCCAGAAGATACCTCTTCAGCACCAGCTTTCCTCGAGACTCGCCTTATGGCTCTAGTGGATACGGGCATTGACATTTCTCCCCAATGGGTGCCTTTCCACACCGCAATTCTAGGTAACGAAGCTGTCGACGCATTAGCCAAATCGGCTCACTCTACTTCCACTGACATATCACCAGCAGTCAGACTCCTAGACTACCCCAAAAGACACCTCCGCAACAACACACTCTCTTACCATCGTGACTCAAAAATCTCCACAGGTCTCCCCTTCAAGCGCCTTCCCGCAAACCTTCCAAGAAGAGAATAATCCCTCCTACTTCGTATGAGAATTGGCTGCACCTGGATCAGGTCCAGCAAGTTCAGCCACAGTCTAGCCCCAAACCAAAACTGTCCTCAGTGCTGTGATACTGAGACCATTGGTCATCTTTCCGCCTGCCCGGCAAATGACTGGCAGAGAAACACATTAATTCACAATTACAGACAGCTCGGAATGCCTGCGGAATCTGAAAACCACCTCCTCTTCTACAAACGGCACATCCTGCGAGCCTGTCAACATATCCTCACTTTCCTTCACCGCAAAACCTTCTCCTCAGTCCTATGACTTTAACAATGCGTCTTGCCATATACCCTTTTTCCTATCTACAATTGCAGCCCACAGGTACCATTTTTACCACATATTTGACCCATCCTGCACGAAACTTTTCTTTCTTTCCACTCGCAGTGGGCCTTATACCTACAACTATTTACTTAACCTCTGCAATGCACAGTTCTTTTTCTGTGTTCCCTTAGAGTGCAAATGAACTTCGTCCCAAGCCAGTGCACAACACATTTTTCTCTGTTAGCTTACTGCGCAAATGGACTTCCATTCCAACACAGTGCACAACACACTTTTTTCTGTTACCTTTCAGTGCAAATTGGTTCTTAACATCAATACCCGTTATCCTTAGTGTGTGGGGGTGCCGCTCTCTTTTAATCCACACTGACTTTAGCTGCTATCCGAGCACACCAATGCATTACTGTGTGTCTGCAGCCTATACTCTGCCAACCCATGTCAGCCCCAAACGAACAACTGGGTAGTGCATAACTTTCGTTCGTCACCCCAGTTTATCCTACCCTCACTTCCCACAGTGCTGTGACATTCTCCCAAGTGTGACCTCTCAGCGCTCGTATAGGGCAGTCAAAGGACCGCTCCCATTCCATAACCGGACTTTCCAGTGCTGTGACCTGTGCTGTGCCTTGTGTTTTTCCAAGAGTGACCTCTCAGTGCTCCAATCACTGTCAACGGACCAGTCAACTTTATTTTTCAGCATCCAACGTTCACTGGACAGGAGTGATGTTGAGGGGGGGGGGGGGCAAGCAAAACGCCTTAAAAAAGGCTTGACAAGGCCCGCACCCCGTGCAGATGACAGCGACCCAGTGCTGACATAAAAAGGTGTATGCAAATTGAAAGAGAAAAAAAAGAAAATGAAAGAAAATACAAATGTCAGAAAAATCTAAGCTCACAGCGAGTACAATTGCACTTCGTGCACGAAAAAGAAACAATATATAGAGACAAGGGTTTACACTACAAAAACTTAGGACAAATTCGTGCTCGTTTTTTGCACAGTGTAAAAACAAGGAAAAATGTCAAGGCAATAACAGTGCAAGGAGGAAAAAAACACTATCAAAAAACAACAGGGATGGAAAAATGTAGCCAACAAGTAAGTTTACTTATGCAAACTAGGAGGCTATAGGCTCAAGAAAAAGCAATATTATACATGAAAAAGACAGAACATTGCACAAGGCACGTTAGGAATGTGCCAGGAAATCAAAATTTAACACAGTCGGCAAGGTATACCGTAGCATCTGGCGGCCGTAATTTGTTCGCGTGTATGGTAGCTGCCACTATTCCGAGCTCCTTCTGTCATATACTGTGTGACGTAATTTCAGAGCCGCAAGTTCCTTGTGATAATGGTCATTTTTCTTCATCGAGGTTTGATAGCATGAGGCAAGCTGTGAATTGTAAAGATTAGGAAGTGGAACTAGACCTATTTTCTCAAAAATTGGCCCAGTGTGTGCGTCGTCAGCAGCATTAGATATGATATTCACAACTCTCTTTTGCAACTTATGTATTTTCGTGATATTCGTAGCAGTGGTAGTACCCCGGACTAAGTAGCAATATCTTAGTGTTAAGAAAAGCAGGCAATGATAAATCAATAATTTTATTTTTTGCGGCGAAACAAAACGCAAGCGCGATTATATTCCGACGCTACGAGATATTTTGGAGCAAGTCATTTGAATGTGAGCGTCCCACGACAGGTTTTCGTGGAAAAGAACTCCGAGACTTTTAGACAACGGACACCATTTCAACGGTGGATCCAGCAGATTGAAGGTTACGTTCGTCGGTTTGTTTTTCGGGCGGAATGCTCTTTCTCTGCTTTCGTTTTCGAGACATTTATAAGCAGAGAGTTTACCACGCTTCAGTTTGTTAAAAGCGCAAGTTTATTGTTTGCTTTATATTTGAGATCGGTTAAGCTAGGTCCAGGAAACAAAAGACTCGTGTCATCGGCATATACGAATATCACTAATGTTTACTAGGTCATTTACGTAAATGTTAAATAATAACGGGCCGAGAATGCTGCCTTGAGGAACACCACTCCGTAGACGTATAAAAATAGAAGTGTAGCTGTTCAATTGTACTTGCTGCTGTCGTTTTCTTAAGTAACTTTGCAAAAGCATCAGAAATATGCCTCGAAAACCGTAGTGCTCAAGTTTAGCTAAAGGATTTTTATGGTTAATTCGATCGAAGGCCTTCGAGAAGTCCACGAAAATACCCAGCACACAGTGTTCTCACTCAAAAGAGTCTAAAATGATTTCCTTTTGTGTTCGTAACGTGGTCTCAGTTGAACGGTGCTTTGTAAACCCAAATTTCAGCGGCGTTAATATGTTGTGCTTAGCGAGAAAACTTTATTCTCTTGTGCCTCAATTTTGCAGTGCCCTTTAAAAGACTGATAGGATTGATATCGGTCGGTAATTAGACATGTTTTTGCCTCCTGCTCTAAAAATGACAGACACTTTTGCCATATGTAAGCGACATGGAAAATGCCCTGTCGGAAAGGAAACGTTGATAACATGTTCCATCACGGACGCTAAAATATCAATGGCATGCTTAATCGGTTGAACCTGCAAGTCATCAACATCGACACACCTACTTGTTTTCAGGGTTAAGAACACTTGTTTGATTTCAGGCACAGTCACCGGTAACAAAAACGCACTTTCGGGTATTCTGTTCTTCAGATAACTCATGCAATGCTTACTGCGCGCCCCAGACATAAAAAAAAAATGTAAAACGCTTCAGCAAGTTCGTGACCGATAATGGTTTTGTCATTGACAGTCAACTGAATTGTACAGTCACTATGGCCTGAATGGCAATTTAAAACAGCGTTCAAACGCTTCCACTTGAGGTCAGATCGCTTGGTTGTAAAATTGTTGAACAGGTTTTCAAAGTAATGCGTCTTACTTCTACGCAAAAGCTTGTTCGTTTTATTTCGTTGTTTCTTAAAGCGATTTTAGGTCTTCCGAATTCCTAGTCTTAAGGAAGCGCTCAAAGGGCGTTTTTTTTCACGAATAGCCCTGAGACAATCGAGTGTAACCCAAGGCTTGCGTGCTAATCGCGGACCAGTTTTCGTGACATGTTTCGTGACGCGTTTTCCTGACGCGTTTTCGTGACGTGTTGTAGCGCGCTTTAAGTTTTTCTATGAACAGTTCATATGCCTCTTCAGCATCTTTAGAACGAAATACCTCATGCCAATCAATTTTAGACAGGCAGTTACAAAATATTTCTGTCGTTCTATTATTAATATCTTTAAATCTGCTTAGACGGGCATCTGAGTTTTTTTATAGGAGCTAACCGGATCTGAGTACCAAACAAATTGGCAAGTGATAAGTCCCGTGTACAGCTAAAGCACCAGAACAAAGCGGTGTGTTTTTAGAGTGTGTGACAAAAACGTCAATCAACGTCTACGTGTTCAGATGAGTGCTGGTTGGAGTCGTTATAACATTTGTGCATGCGTCAGCTGTTAATAAGTTAGCAAGGTCATCCCGATTGCTTGACGGGATCAAGAGATTCATGTTTATATCGCCACCGAGAATAAAATCGTAGCTATTATCCTTAATACAACCCAAATATGAGTCAAGAAATGAAAAAAAAAATTACTACGTCTCCTCCAGGTGGCCTATAAATGGTCGAGAGAATATCGAACAGGCTTTTTATCGACAAAACCTCGTAATCGGTTGTTAGCTTTGACCAGTCAATAAGTACATCGCTGTCAAAAGTGTTTATGACCAGTAACATAA
This sequence comes from Amblyomma americanum, assembly GCF_052857255.1. NCBI lineage: Eukaryota > Metazoa > Arthropoda > Arachnida > Ixodida > Ixodidae > Amblyomma > Amblyomma americanum. The sequence goes on from NC_135497.1 coordinate 101,561,000, forward strand.
CACCACCACCTTTCTTTTTCGAGCGGTTTAAAATGAACGATACATATCCAGGTAATTTCAACACTTCGCATTCGTCGCGGTACCATGTTTCAGTCACCATTATCACGTAGAAACGGAAAATAAAGCAATCAAGTAACGTTATGATGTCGTCTTCCTTATTTCTGGCTGACTGAGCATTCATGAGTAAGCATGAAATGGTGCCTTTGCTAGTGTCAACGGCCGCTACCAAATCACGCGGCTTCAGAGGGCTAGTATTGAAATTCTTATCGCGAGTCTTGGGTCTTGCCATGTTGAAAGAATAATTTTAACCGTTTTAGATTCAAGTAGGTCTTTCTGGATGCATAGGTAGTGAGACCACCGAATAAACCAGCCTCGTTGTGGCTTACTTTGGTGCGTAGTAAGTTGCACATTTAGGTTTCTCATGTTATCGCGCTCAAATCTTCCTCTTTGTTAACGTAGATAACAGAGGAACCTTACGCCTTTCTTACCAAAATGCGCCCATTTCGAAGCCAGACAGAACAATACTACCTTTCCTTTTCTCGAGTTTTAGTCTCCCAGAGAAGCTTGTTTATAGCCGGTGTCAGGTTCTCGTTTAGATAGATTTTTTCCTCCTCATCTACTGAAAGCGCGCTCTTCTTTTCCATCTATTTTTCTTTGGTCGTGCGCCTTGCAAACCTCACTAGTATTGGTGGAGTCGTGTCTGGTTTGCCTTTAATTCGATGAACTGCCTCGATGTCATCAAGACTGGGAGCATCCAGACCAAGTTTGCTTGCTATAAATTAGAGCGTGTCCATCAGATTCTCATTTTGGCTTTCCTTTACCGCTTGAATCTCCGAGTTATTTTTCCACGAAAACAATTCCAGACTCTCTACAGCTCCTTCTAACCGCGAAATTTGTGCACTTTTGTCAGCTAGTAGAGCCTCGAGGCCGCCTGTTTTTTCTTTGAGATCTTTTGTGTCTCCCTTGTGCGAGCTTAGAGTGCTCAGCACATCATCATACTTAGATGCAAGGAATTCTATTGAATTTTGTATGCCCTGAATTGTTTCGCTTTGCTCTTGGATGCTACTCTGTGTCAATTCATGTTTTGCCATTTGCTCCTCCTGCTTCTGTTCTAGTCTTCCTAGACGAAGAAGAACAAGGTTCAATTTTTCCATGACATTCATCAGGTACGGTTCCTGAAGGTTTTCAGATGAGTGATCAGCGATAGACTCGGTGCTGCCCTGACCACATGTCAACCGAGATTTGCCCGCAATACAGGTGGGACAAGACCAGGCCCGCAGCTTGTCCTTTGGCATGCTTTTAAGACTAGTCTTTGTAACACCTGAGCACTTTCCTGCGTGATATCGGTTGCCACATTCAGTGCATAAAAGAAATAGACAGTCTGGTGCAAACGCCTTCAAACACACACGGCAGTCCGTGGACATGTTGGGTGAAACACGTTTTAGCAGTTCAATGCTCACCTATAGCCACCAGAACATTCTTATCATCCCTTATTACTGTATGTCCCGAAATCCAACATGGATGAATAGGGAAAGGTAACATCCAAGACAGCGCACAGGAAAATACCCTGTAAAATTGCAGGGGAGCTGGTTAGATCATGTCCGTGCACCGTCGCTGTCACTCCCATTCCATAACCGGACAGTCGCTGTGCGGGCAGACCTACCATCTAGGTCCCTCCACGGCAGTGCAGTGTTCCTGTTGTGTGGTGTTGTGTAGTGTCCTGGATATCCTCCTCTTGCCATCACCACCTCCAGTACCCGCCAAGTGCCCTAGACGCCGACATGGTGTGTGCCGTGTTGCCTTTCTCAGACCCCTCCCTCTCTCCTCCCTTACCCCCCCCCCCGGCTCTGAGCAGTAATCCCCGCAGAGGGAAGCAGAAAAGAAAATAGAGCCACCCCCCACCTAGACTGAAGCGACGTTGGATTGTTGCCTTTAGGTATGACACGATTTCCGTATTTCTTTTTCGTTGTGCTGTCAGCGCACAAAAGCGGGTTTCGTTGTTTTCACCTTCTCGTTTTTCCCGCATACCCTAACTGCTACCGCTAATTACCATTATTTTCACCTTTTCTCCAGTCTGATAGCTGTGAAAGCCTGAACCATATATATACTCCACATTTTCCGTTTCATGTGATTCAAAGAAGAATGGTAGGAATAAACAGGAACAGGAAGGAAACGCTTTAAAGTGTGTGTTGCGTCTAGGGCCATTCGTTTTCGGGAATTATTTTTTCCTGAATTCGGAGGGTAAAAATCGGCCGATATTTTGTGAGCTGTAATTCGGGTACAAAGCGGATTATTCGCAAAGAGGTTTCATAACTATGGTTTGATCGGGTCATATTTAGTGAAAGCAGACAATTCGCTTTAAGTGTCGTTTTTGTGCGAGACATAAAATTCCCTATTTTTTGTCCCTTTTTGAAAACAATGAAGCAATGGCAGGTTGCACTGCAACCTACCATAAAATCAGGTATTTCTTTGTTTTCTCTTTCATTTTAAATATTTCTCCACGTAAGTTATAAACTATAACGCCGCACTTCTGCGTCCGTGGAACACCGACCTGCCGTTGCTTGTACACTGCAACACCATGCATTCAACGTAAATGTGATGAATTTAAACGCAGACGAGTCTTGCAACAGGATGCCGTTAGCGTGTGCAGCGCACGATACAGTGATGCCAAGAGGACGCCTCCTCAGTTAGTGCTCGTGCTTTTGGAGAACGATAGATTGGGCTCATGGCCTCAAATAGCAACTTCATTAATTAAAAGCGTTAAAAAAAGTTTGAAATGATCAGAGTACTGAAAACATTCCTCTGCCTTCCGCACAAGGTGTCCGCTAAGTTCCCTTGTGGTGTATTCAGCTTTGTCCAAAGGGCAACTGAGTAACCTAGAAGCCTTTTTTTTTGGGTATAAACCGGGTCTAAACCGTTCTTCAAGAAAACTGCGCGGGGTGCAAGAGTCGGTTAAAATCGAATTTTACCAGAAAACGAAGGGCCGTACGCTCTGCCGTATTAAAACACCTGTCCCTCATAACACAATGTGAACAAGGGACGGGATAGCTACAGGGATCTTAGCCAAAGTTTCGAGCAGAGTAGTTGCTCAACTATGACAAGCCCTCTTGCCGAACCCTTGGCTAAGGACTCTCAGGACCGCCCCTCCCTTGCTCGCTGTGTTTGTGCTGTAAAAAAGCTCATCAAGCTGCCGTCTCTCTACCATTGTCCCTTCATAGCCCGCTGATAAGTTTGCAAACCTGGCCCTATGCACTAGGCCACCTTAGCAGTGAGTTTCGTTTTTTTTTTTTAACTCCCATGTAGCCTTGAGGTTGCAGTGAACGAATCAGGAAGCAGTTCTCCAGTTCCGGGATGTTTTCCTGAGAGGCATTTGGTGACGTCTTGTTGGAAATATCTCCCGCTCCCCTCCTTGCTGACTGTGAACGCACCACGAGGCGTAGCGTACGGACTGCGTGCTCGAGGCAGTCCCATGAACGGGGACTATCGTGTCCTAAGCCGACGAGGACGAATGCAGCGCGAGGCGCGAGACGCGAGACTGACGGCGCGACATCGAGACCGGCGACGACTAGGTGAAACCTGGGAAGGAAACTGAGCCACCTATCGCTGTAATATGATGATGATCACGGAGATTTTTTTTTTACTAATTCAAGGAAGTTAAAATAGTTTTTCAATTACTCACACTGTGATTCGCTTTACGACTACGACGCAATCTCTTCATATTATACTTAGATGGCCATTCATTTCGTAGTTTTAGAACGGTGAATTTTTCTTTGTCACCGTTTAGCTCGATCCAGTTGCGGTGGTCGTCGGTTCGGCTGCTGAGTAGCTGTATACGATGCGGTATCAAACCGCGGCCGCGGCAGCCGGGTTTCGATGGAGGCGAATTAGCTAAAGGCGATCGTGTGCTATGCGATATCAGTGATTTCTAAAGAACCACAGGTGGTTAAACTAATAAAAAGCCCTTAGCCACGGCGTCTCTCTCTCTAACTCCTTTCGACCCCGCTTTTATTAAAACTTCAATCAAGGCGCGGCTGCGGCTGAGAGAAGTGAGGCGGTTGCTACACCGTTACTTAATGGGATAACGAATTTATAGCTTCATAGTTTCTTTTCATTTTCCGAGCTTCGTGCAGTGTCTTTGTTCTGCTAAATGCACTCCTCTCGACTGATGCGAGCAGTAGGCGCAACATTGTCCAGAGACATGAAGAGGGCGACGTCGGATATGAGTTCCACTCCAGCCCCAAGTCTGCGGGCGATGCTGCTGTCCTCAGCCGCACAGGTACGCCTGTGCCTGCCCGCAAACGTCTTCCGTCTTCCCCGAAGAAGGATGACTTCGACGTTAGCCGCACCGTGGTGTCCTGGACGAGAGAGCAGTCGAGCCAGGTGCAGCCGTCGAAGCTCCTCCCGGACAACGCCAAAATTTCGCTTCCACAACACCACCACAGGGAAGGTGGCGGGGTGAAGGCGCGAGGAAGCATCGGTGTTTTGGATGTGGCGCCGCGACGCTGAAGAAGCAGTGCTCACCCGCTGCGGTTGGCGAAGGACTGCGTCGCTCCTGGTGCCGGTGGTGACGGTGGAGTTGCGGGTCAAGCGGAAGGCGCCTCCTCGTCGAGCGTCCGCGTGGCCGTCCGCATTTGAGGTCTGAGGTCGGATTCGCATCTTGGGCCCCGCAGATGTGACATCAAGCCTCGGAACAAGCACGCTGACCGAACCTGCTGGCATCATCTGAAAAAACGTTCTTTTCTCTTCTGCTTCTCCCTGCTCGCGCACTCCCATTGCACGTCGTCGTCTTTTACGGCCCGCAGCAGTTATTTCTTCACGGCAGGAAAGTTACCCGCGTTGCGAGAGCGTGCGGACGCGTTTCGCATGAGCTCCGAGGATTACGGCTACCACCCGCGGAATAGCCCTCGACCGGCTGCTGAAACCTTTACTAACGCCTTCAGGACCTCGTCCGGACCACGACGACGACCGGTGTTTGCGTGCAAGTGCTCGTGTGCCTATTTTTCGGCGCATTTTGCGTCGACCACAATTTTTCCGCCCCTAGGCCTGATAGGCCTAGCACGAGTACGGCCGCCTGGCGGTAACCACTCCCGACGACCTCGGCTCCCCGGAGGGAGCTGACACGCCTGCAACATGGAAGTCACCGTCGAGGGTGATCCGATCACAGAACATGATTTGAACGACGGAACATGGACCTCCATGACATTCAAGAACCAGCAACGATTCCGCCGGCGCGGCGTCGACAAAGAAGACGGACGCTCGGCGCCGGGCCGAGCCGCCATCGGGACGCCCGGCGTTGGGGACGAGGCCGCCGCCATTACTGGCGCCCATGACTACGCGAAGAAAGGCAAGCCCCTTGACTCTACCCATAGGAAGCCTAGGCCTCCCCATAGAAGAAGAAGACCCCCGATCCCGAGGCTACCGGCAGAGCATTATAAAATTGTAATCAGACCGCAGTCTCCCCTTGACCTTCCCACCCATGGCGGAGCGCTACTGCTCGAAGCGTTTCGTCAAGCCGCCAAGATTACCGACGACAACACCCTTACCGAAGATATTCTTCAGAAACACCCAGTAAACCACACCTTCACGATAAGCACGCCCAACGAGAAACGTGCGAACGCTTACCTCAACCTGCAAGCGTTCGTCATGGGGGAAAAGCAGTACCCCATCAAAGCTTACGCGCCTTCCCCGGATCTCTCGGTAAGAGGCCTCATCCACAACGAGTATTGTGGCGAAACGGACGCGCAGCTTGTTCATAACTACAACACCTACAACCCCGACTGGACTATCCTATCGGCAAGACAGTATGGGAGAACAAATCATATAATCATTACGGTAGCCGGAACGGAGCTCCCCCGACTACTCCGATACCCCGGCACAAGACATAAAGTGGTCCTATTTTTCAACCGAGTAGAGGCCTGCTTCAACTGCCGCAAGACACGGCACCGACAAGACGTCTGACCACAAACAAAACGAACCTGCTGCGTCAGGTGCCGAGAAGAGCACCCCCCCACCACATGACGGACAACCACCAACCTTCGTCCCCGTTTGCATCGTCTGCACGGGGGCGCACAGAACCGGGAGCACCAGCTGCAAGTTCAAATTCGTCAAGCAGCAAGCCACCCAGAAACCCGACCTGGCCAGGAACGATGACCAAAACGCCGGGCAGAGTGACACCTTCGGCCGCCAATCGCGGGACAGAACCCGACAAAAAGAGACGCTGACCCTAGGCGACGAGAGGGAGGAGTCCTTCCCGCCGCTGCCACGAAGTAGAAGCAAGTCTGCTACACGACGCAGCCAGTCGCAAGACCTTCGACAGGACCTGCCATCGTCCAGCCGGAAGCGGGACCCCAAGAACCCCTGGACAAAGCCAGAAGAAAAGGCTCTCAAGTGGCAGGAAGATCCGGAGAAGCAGGCACTTCGCAATCAGGCGAGGGAGCAAGCCATTTTAATAGAACGCATGCAGTCCCAGATCAGTGAGCTAGGCAGTAAACTAGCGAGCCTCACGCAAACCCAACGCCACATTGAAAGCGCGACAACCGCTAATAACAGGTCTCAATCCCTCCCTCCTTCCGAAGGTGCGGGTATGGACATAGAACAACCGAAGGCTCAAAAAAGACAGGCCCCAAAAGACCAGCAAGAGGCCCAGAATCCCAAGAAGCGAATTGAAACAGACGCGGCGTCCCAACCGACGTCAACTTTCGCTGTTAAAGCCAAGCTACCTCTCCAGCAGAATGAGAGGGTCAACAAACTGGAAGCCCGAGCAGATAGGTTATACGCGACATGCACAGATATCGCCAAGAACCTACAACAGACCAGAGAAGAAATGATTGACGCCATCAAGGCATTACAAGCCCAAGTGAGCGCAATAGCGAGCGCCGTTACGCAGCAGACAGTGCCCCAACATGGCAGCTCGTAATCAAGATATCATCATCTGGCAATGGAACTGTAGAGGTTTTCGAGACAAAAAATCCAATCTGCAGCTTTATATTCAAAAATTAGAAGTCAAACCGGACATTATTACGATCCAAGAGCCGATGGGACCCGTTAGTTTACCAGGATACAAAACCATATCACAAAAAAACATACCACACAAAGCAGCAATGACAGCCACGCTAGTGGGTAACCAACTCACGGCCATTCAACATGAATTCGACGATTCTCAAGCAGACTACACGCTCACCGAAATTATTCCCGCCAGAAAGAGGCAGGGGAGCCTATACGTTCTTAACCTATACAGCTCCCCAAAAGATCAATCCAGAGAAATCGCGGCATTACTAGAGTCCACCACGAAATTAGCCAAGAATGGGCAGCTAGTGATTACGGGCGACTTCAACGCGCCACACGTAGAGTGGGGATACCAGTAGTCAAGCAAGAAAGGCAACATCCTCTGGAACAAAATCCAAGGATTAGGACTCTCGCTACTAAACGATCCTAGCACAGCGACCAGAACTGGCAACAGCGTTAGCCGAGACACCACCCCGGACCTCACGCTAGCCAGGAATGTGCAGAACCCCGCCTGGCGAAACACAGGCACGGATCTAAACAGCGATCACTACATCCTGGCCATTACCCTTCGCACCGAGATTCGGAAGAAGGGCTGGAAGGTAACAAAATTTACAGACTGGGAAAAATTTCGGAAAGAACGGGATCAAACGGCCCCGACTGAAATCGAAGACATCCAAGATTGGGTTCAATCAATATGCAAGGATGTAGAGTCGCACACAAGCGAAATAACAACAGACGCCGCACAAGCTAACCTCGATTCAAGATTGGCACACATGTGGGAGGCAAAAAATAGTCTTATGAAGAGGTGGAAGAGACAGCGACTCAACAAAAGGCTACGAAGTCGAATCGCCCAACTCGAAAGAGAAATTGAACAATATGCGATAGAACTTACCCGGCAACAATGGTTTCAAACCTGTGACAGCCTGAACGGACAACTGGGTAGTAAGAGGGCGTGGCACCTGCTCCGCCACCTTCTCGACCCCACACAGTCCAAGTCGGCTGCGCAAGGACAGCTCGCTAAAGTCATCCATCAACACCCTGGGGACAAACACTACTTCTTGGACCTCCTCAGGGACAAATACCTAAATACCGCATACGACGGAGAAACGAGGCCCCAGTATTCGGGACAACCAAATCCGCAGCTGGACGAGCCGTTCAGTGATGCAGAAGTCTGGGCAGCGCTGGGCCAGCTTAGAACAACCTCAGCGGCAGGACCAGATCTGATTACGAATAAGGTCCTCCGTAACCTGGACCTGAAATCTGTCACTGCAGTCACGGATTACTTCAACGTATGCTGGGATGCTGGGAGACAGGAATCATTCCCAGCAGATGGTAACATGCCCGAGTGACATTTATTCCAAAACCCAACAAGAAACTCAATGTGGACAACCTAAGACCCATTTCCCTCACATCCTGTCTCGGGAAACTCATGGAGCACGTGTTTCTGAACAGACTACGGGACTACACCAAAGACCACAACCTCAGGCCACACTCCATGGTGCGCTTCAGAAGATGACTCTCCACCCAAGACGTCATGCTCCAACTATCACGTGACATACTCGACCCCTCCATTAAGAACACAAGAGCAATATTGAGCCTCGATCTCAAAAAGGCATTCGACAACGTGTCACACAATACCATTCTGAAACACCTAGCCGACCTCAACCCAGGCGAACGGGCGTACAATTATGTTAAAGCCTTACTAGAAAATAGAGCGGTGGAGATCACCGTTGGACCACTGAAATCCACCCCAATCAGGCTCGGAAATAGAGGGACACAACAAGGAGCAGTCCTGTCGCCCTTCCTCTTTAATCTGGCTTTAATCAAGCTTCCAGACAGGCTCAACGCAATTCGAAACATCCATCACACTCTGTACGCAGACGACATAACTATCTGGACGAACCGCGGCTCCGATGGACAAATTGAAGATCTCCAAGCAGCGGCTGAAACGGGTGAGTTGGAGGCAATGTGAGCCGGCCTCGAGTGTTCCCAACCAAAATCAGAACTCCTAATCGTACGGCGGAGCAAGAAACCTGAAGACAGGATCCCCATCAACATTACGATCCAAGGCAAAAACATAGATGAAGTGGAGAACATACGGGTCTTAGGACTCCACATCTCCAACACCTCCCGCAACACTGTAGCACTGGGGAGACTCGAAAGCTCAGTACACCGGGTGGCGCGCATGATCAGGCGCATCGCCAACAAGAGACGAGGCATGAAGGAGCATGACCTATACAAACTCCTTCAAGCATTCGTCATCAGCAAAATTACATATGCCTTCCCATATCTCCATCTCAAGAAAGGAGAACAACAAAAGATCGATACCCTAATACGGCATGCATACAAAACGGCGTTGGGCCTTTCTAAATTCACAGCCAACGAGAAACTCCTCGCCCTGGGAGTACACAATATCTTTTCTGAACTTAAGGAAGCCCAGCTAACAACACAGACGGCTCGACTCTCCAGCACTGCAACGGGCAGAATCATCCTGGACAGACTTGACATCGAAGGCGAGCCTATGGCGGACCATCCAGGCCCCGTTCCTAGCCATATCCGAAAAAAGATAAAAATATTACCTCTACCCTAGAACATGAACCCGCAAACCCAACAGGGTCGGCGGGAAGCAAGAGCCAGAGCTCTGCATCGACGCTTGCAGAGTCTTCCAGACATCATCTACGTCGATGCAGCCAACTACCAAGACAGCCCCCACAGATTCGCCATCTGTGGGGTATCTCATCCTCAGGACCCGGACCCGGCCACTCCACTCATGGCCGCTACAGTATTTACCAAGAACGCGGAAACCGCGGAAGAAGCTGCAATTGCAGCTGCTATCGCCTTTACGGACGCTACAACCATCGTTAGCGATTTCAAATATGTCATTGCGAACTTTGCCAAAGGCCGCATCTCACTCACGGCCAGAAATATCCTGGAAAATGTTAAAGACACATCCCCCCTCCGAGACATTGACCTGGTATGGGTCCCGGCGCACGCCGGAAACCCCGGAAACGAGGCCGCCAACGCACAAGCTCGAGTTAAAGCCGGCCGAGCAGTAGACGGTCCGAACCCGGAGGCAACCGGTGAAGCGCTAACCTCCTATCACGACCACACCACCCATTTTAGACTCGCACGTAGGCAGTTCCCGCCGCCGCACCCCTCCCTGTCAAGGGAGCAGCAGGTGGCGTGGAGAAGACAACACACCGACTCTTTCCGCAACCCAAATGTGTACTAGCACATATTTATTACAACCTCCAGCCCTAACTGCCGCTTCTGCGGTGCAAATGCTACTTTAGACCACATAATCTGGGACTGTAAAGCACATCCCCCACCCCCAGATCTCATGGCTGCTCCCTCACCTGACGCGTGGCTTTCAGTAAAGGTCAGCGACGACCGAGGCACTCAAGTCAAGGCTGTCGAATGGGCCTGTGCGGTACGATACCTACATGGTCTGGACCTCACTTACTGACCACGAATCTACTTTCTTTCAATAAAGTTTTTACTCACTCACTCACTGTTCACGGCAGTTTTAAATGAAGGTTCACTGCGATGGTTGGTAATACATATTTGCTCATTGCATTGCGTACTATTCTACCTCTCAATATTAAGGAAATTACGCACACTTCGCGTTTTCGTATTCCTTTTCGCCACTAGGGAACGCTTCGATCGCTGTGGTGACGTTACTGCAGAGAGGAGTAGGATGCGCGATGGAGGGCGAGGGGAGAGGCGGGAGGATGAAAGGCCACGTGAAGACCACTAGAGTTACTGCTTGTTACCACAGTGCCTTGAGGCGCTTAATGCAGCCATGGCCGGAAAGAAGAGAGGGCGAATGTCAGCGCTGGGACACCATTGATGCATAGTATCATGGGGGTGCCTGGCTAAACCGCAACATTTAAACACCGGGCACGTCACCCTAGCAGTGGGGATACAAATGACCACCGTCCAATTGGAGTGCCGACAAGCGCTCGTCGGCCAAATCAGTGCGGTCCTAAACTGAAGATTCCTACCACAAGCTCAGACAACACTTATTGTTTGGTCACTAAACGTTTTTCTTCCTCCTCCTCCTCCCGACAGGTGCCTGTTTCAAACACAGCCATCGGTGGGGTCTGTGAGACCCAGGTTGATCATCCCGAGCTCCCCTATAAGGATCCTATGAACTTTACTCAAAAACCTGTGGACAGATTGACTCCTGTCACGGTGGCCATGTGGTGATGACGTCACAAGTTTATTAATTTTAATTTCCTTATTTTACCCTCAAGGCCTGGGGCATTACAGTGGGGAGTGGTTGAATCAGATACAATACAGAAAAGATAACACGAAGCAGACAAATTAATGATCGACATAAACAATGGTGGCTAATGCAGTTCTAAAATGAGTAATGTCTACAATGCTGGCAATCGGTCCGTGAAGGTGGTTCCAGTCCGTGGATGTTCGAGGAATGAAGGAGTTGCTGCATGTTTTCGTCCTGAGTGGAGCAATTCCAACCTTGTGTGCGTGGTCCAGACGAGATGAGATGTACGAAGGCGAAGGGATGAGTGCGCTACGAATCATGGCACAAATAAGAAAAAAAATTATGGAATAAGCAAATTCCAGAAAATTTTCGACGAGACGCTAATGAAGGAAGGTTTAACATGCGTTTCATTGATGATATGCTAGCAGTACGATGGTAGTTATGCGGAATGAAACGAACGCAGTTATTCCGGACAAGCTCCAGGGCATAGGTTTGGTTAGCACAGCTAGGGTCCCAAATGGATGCAGGGTATTCTAGTTTGCTACGGATTAGTTTCTTGTACAGGAGAACTTTAATTGAGCTGAGGGCAGAAGAAAACTTACGGCGAAGATAAGCAAGCATGCGATTAGCATTGTTAATTATAGTGTTTATGTGAAGGGACCAAGTAAAATCAGAACTGATTTCGATGCCGAGATAACGATAGGAAGTGACGGATTCGAGCGCACTGTTAAAGTAATCGACACTAGGACTGCAGGAATTTCTAGAGACACGTAATGCTTTATATTTAGATATATTAAGGTCCATTTTCCACAAGTCACACCAATTAGTAATAGCATCCATATCATGTTGCAAGGCATTAGTATCGTCCCAACTGCTAATTTCCCGAAAGACAACGCAATCATGAGCAAATAAATGAACGTTAGAGGATACACAGTCAGGTAGGTCATTAATGTATATTATGAAGAACAGAGGACCTAACACAGAGCCCTGAGGCACGCGAGAACCAACGGAACAAAATGAAGAGTTGCGACTGTTGACGTAACTTCCCTCGACCAATCAGAGATTTTCGTGGCATAGAAGGCAGAATTTTTTGTTGTGAGAAGAAAATGTGGATGTTATCGCATTAAAAGAAATCAGTGCAATACAAAATTCGATGAAAATGAAATTTATTACAAGTAATCAATTACCTGTAACACGTTATGTACAAGACTGCCCCCTGTGCTTTAAACTTCTGACAAAGGCTGTACACTGTGCTCCACTTTACAACCTCGCAATAATCTATTGATCTTTCACGTAGATGACATTCCTGGTGTTGTTCTGAAGCGCTGTACTTTTTCTCGTCGTTTGAGCTCGAACCTGCCACGGTTCTTCAGTGCTTAGAGCATTCATCTGCTGAACACGGTGACGCTGGAACAAACCATGGCCGCGCTGGTAGCCCTTTGATAGAAGCGAAATGCAAACCACGTCCGTTTGGGGTACGAAGTGAGCGCACGTTGAAGAACCCCAGGTGTCCGAAACCAATACTGAGCCCTCCACTACAGCTCCCTGTTTGATCTTACCTTCATTACGTTCTTCATCCCCTCCATAAAGGCACGATTGAGGTGTTGACCGTGAGACTGACAATACTGCACGTTTTATTTTTGCATAACGAATTTACTAATACAGCTATATATTTCCAGTTTTTTGCTGAACTTCAGACGACATCATTTAACTACTAAATTCGCCTCGACTGACCCCAGCGGCAGCCGCAGCGGAGGCCGGAGTCATCAACTGAAACCTCGCTGACGTCGAGGAAGCGTTGAACTTCGGCCCCAAGTCCTCGGCCGATGCTGCTGACCTCAGCCGCACAGGTACCCCCATGCCTGCCCGCAAGCGTCTTCCGTCGTCCCCGAGGAAAGATGACTTCGACGTCTGCCGCACCGCGGGGTCTTGGACGAGCGAGCAGCTGAGCCAGGTGCAGGCGTCCAAGCTCCTCCTAGACAAAGCCAAAATTTCGCTTCCATGCCACCACCACAGGGAAGGGGGCGGGGGTTTATGCGCGAGGAAGCATCTCTGTTTTGGATGTGGCGCCGCGACGCTGGAGAAGAAGTGCTCACCGGCTGCGGCTGGCGAAAAACTGCGTCGCTTCTGGTGGCGGCGGTGCCGGCGGAGTAGAGGGTCAAGCAGAAGGCGTCTCTTCCTCGACCATCCACGTGGCCGTCCGCACCTGAAGTCTGGGGTCGTCGTCTTTTACGGCCCGCAGCAAGTATTTGTTCACTGTAGTTTTAAATGAAGCTTCACTGCGATGGTATCAATTAACATTTGCTCATTACAAAGCGTACTATTCTACCTGTCAATATTAAGCAAATTACGCACACTTCGCCTTTCCGTTTTCCTCTTCGCCACTAGGGAACGCGTCGATCGCTGTGGTGTCATTACCGCAGAAAGGAGGAGGAATGCGACATAGAGAGCGAGCGGGGCGGGGGAGGGGGAGGGGATAAAAGGCAACTTGAGAACCACTGCAGTTACTCCTTGAGACGCTTCATGCAGCCATGGCCGGAAAGAAGAGAGGGCAAATGTCAGCGCTGAGCTGCATCCATGGTCCCCGAGCTGGGCGGCTATGTTCAAGAATGCACTCAGATGTGTCGCTAGAGGCTATTACCTCTCCGCAACTAGGGGCATGTCTTGTAGCATCAATACAGTCCGTATTCAAACACGCTTCCTCGGTTCTTGCTAAAAAATAATTTGTTCTATAATGCACGACTTATGTGTGTTGTACAGTATGTGTCATACTTAGAATATACTTAGAAGTAAGATGACAAAACGTGGCCGCCGCACTTCGCGAAGCGGTGCCGCCGAAAGCCGGCAACAATGTGAGTCACCAGACGTATGCAAGAAGAGAGCGGGCGGCCGTACTGACTGCGCATGCAATTTTGGCTGTGATTCTCGTCGCCTGTCGGAGGCATCGGTTTGCAAAGCGGCGGCTTCGGGCTAAGCATTGTAGCCTTTTTCGGACCCCCTCCCTTCTTCCATACCCATACCCCTCCAGCCGGCTCTGAGCAGTAATCACCGCAGAGGGAAGGAGCAAATAGAGCCGCACCCCACCTACCTTGATGCTACATTGGAGATTGAGAAGCCTATAGCGTTGGCACTGGAGCTCATGCATTATCTACGCTGACATACTTGCAGGCTTTTCGCGCGATAGGCTTGCTTGAATGCATCGATATAATTTATCTGCACACCCGAATCACGTAAACTTTTCCTGCAAACCTGACGCAGAGAAACGATGCCCGCAAGACGCGAAGGGTAAAACGGGTAAGTTTTGCACGGTCGCCGGTTGTAGCAGCGCGTCGCACGCTGTAGCCAGCAGGGACAGCCCCTTTCTCATACCAGCGTTCATGAGCCACCGACGTCAGCGGGAGGCGCCACAACATACAAAGAGCAAATCGCTGAACATTAGCAGAATATCGGGGAAAACCGCGCCATTTTACCCCGTCACTCAGCACGGAACAAGTACGCGTCCTTCGCGAAGTTTAGACACTCTCCTCACCTCACTAATGCTCTGCAACCTCAGCTGGCGTGACAAAGCTGTGCTGTCTGGAGATTGGGGTAGATTCAAAGCACAGTCTATACTCATGTAACACTGCCATTATCTCTCCTTATTTTCCTTACCCTTCCCCTATTTCCTTGAACATTTGGCTTCGTTCTTTTTAACTGGGCATCAGTGCTGCTGCTGTTGGTCTCTTTTCGTTGTCCTTCTCAATAAGTTAGTGGCACGCACCCACTGCGGGGAATTGATCAGGACACAGGCGGTCACTGACAGATACTTAAAAATGTTTTTGAAATAAGCAACAAAAAAATACTGCAGGTTCGATGATTGAAATTGAGAACAATTCAGAAAGTGTGCGATTGTTGACTGAAACTGGGAACTCAACCTACGAGGTGGTGTGGTCGAAAAGAACCACGGTGCTGTAAATTTCACGAAGCCTGACAACATGCAGGGCGTGTGTTTTCCCGTTAGAACATGCTAATAGCCTCCATGGCCGTCCTCTGTCTACTCTTCTCCTACTGCCTGTATTTTTGCTCTCCTGACTGTCACTCTAGTCACCTTTTATTTTCACCGGCCACAGTTTACGT
Source organism: Amblyomma americanum (assembly GCF_052857255.1). Classification (NCBI taxonomy): domain Eukaryota; kingdom Metazoa; phylum Arthropoda; class Arachnida; order Ixodida; family Ixodidae; genus Amblyomma; species Amblyomma americanum. The sequence goes on from NC_135497.1 coordinate 101,576,349, forward strand.
GATCGATCGTAGGCAGTTTCTACAATTCCCTTTTCCTCCTCCTTTTGTAAGTAAAATCACTGCTACCAGCGCCACATTTCCTACTGCTAAACAATGGGCGAAAGCGAAGCGCGGGGGAGCAGTGAGCTACAGCCCGTCATCAACGCGGAAAGAGTTTCGAAGGCCGCGCAGTGTAGTTAGGAGCTCCAGGAAGAAATGGCTTCACATTTACGGCAGTGTTACGCGAAATTCTGCAACAGCTGGCGTTCAACTCGATCGCGAAGTCCAATCTGCTTTCTTATGTTTCGATATGCTACATTTCAATCCCTGTCTATAAAACATGCCTGGCCTAGAGGGTTAAATAAATAAATGAATAAATAAATAAATAAGTAAAGATATTCACAGGATACAATAAATGACAGCGTCTCTCATATCTAGACAAAGAGCTATAGATATTACTAAAATTTACAGCGCCCCTGCTCTCATTCTCCTAATCAGAAGCAGTTCCGCGGTCCAGCCGCTGGCAAGCATTAGCCACTTGTGTCGAGACGCCAACTGGGCAGGTTCATTCCAGCCAGGCGAATACCGGCACATGCACGAGACGCGTCCCAGGCGCCGCGAGCCTCACGCGAGCGCCAATCCAAGCAAGTGCCTCCAAGCCGCCAGCCTGGCTAATGCATGTGGCTATTGCTTACAACATCTCTCCTGAAAGAAAAGCAAACTCTTGCGAGGAACGACACAACATCCACACCTGGTGTGCCGGTGGGGGCTTCAGGGCAGGTGGTTTGTGAATCTTCTGGAGAGACTGAAGTCCCAGGGAGTGTTAGTGCTTTGTCGTCTTCATGTACGTCGCCACACAGATTCCTCGTATACAACGTCTTGGTTGTCTCTCTCTTCCGCAGGTTGGAGAAAAGGGATAAGATGGGATCGAGTTCACCATATAGTGCCGTCTCTAGTGTCAACTATGTATGACCAAGGCTAGCTTGCGGGAGCCACGACGTTCCCTTTTCGATTTAAGTCTTTAACCCAGACTTCATCACTTTCCAGAAGGTTGAGAAGTTGCCGTACGCCATGTCGTCTATCGTAAATTCTTCGCTGCTGTTCGCGGTATTGGGTTTTAAAATTCCGAAGTTTAGTGGCATCTGGCAAACGGGGAACAAGTCTTCAAGGCATCGGCAGCGGCAGCGGCAGCAGCAGCAGCGGCAGCGGCAGCGGCAGCGGCAGCAGCAACAGCGCCAGCGGCAGCAGCAGCAGCAGCAGCAGCAGCAGCAGCAGCAGCAGCAGCAGCAGCAGGGCATTCCCAACGGCTTGTCTAAAGGTCAAGATTCAGTGAAGGCCGTGACCGTGACCACCATCACCGCCACCGTTACAACAGAAACTGTTATGACAGACATGCCGCGACAAGAGCTGTTCTCGGACACGGAAGATGAAGATGACGTTCCTGAGCAGCAGATTCGTGGCAGTCAGTGGTGGCGGCAGCGAGCGGTGTACGTGCTCCGCGGCCTCGACAATTTAGCGTCGCCTTCCTTGCGGGGTGCCCCCTTCCACTGGCAGCAGCTCCAGCGGCAGCACCAGCAAGACGAGAGGGAAGACCGGCAGCAGGCATTACTGGCTGCCATGGCCGGAGAAGCGGACGAACGCTATGTGGAAAAGCTCCAGAGGCCACTGCTCATATGTGCTATGTGGGGACTGTTTGTTGGCCTCTGGAAGCTGTGGTACGTTGCAACAGCGATGTACCTCGTTGCCGATGCATGGCTTATCTTGAGGTTGTGGCCACAGGAGGGGAAGCGCCTCGTCGTCGCCCTTTTCTTCCTCAACGTGCCGCCACTGCTCCTGTGGTTTCTGTACTTTGAACAGGGCGTGGCCAACATGACCATACAGTAGGCCGGCGGCCATGCTTATGAGGGGGTCTTTCTGTCACCTGCGAAGCAGCGGCAATCTGTCCGTTTCAGAACAGTCGAGCATCTGAGATACCTTCAGCACTGTGCACACCAAGTCAAGCTCAATTGTCTTTTCGCTGCTTGAGTTCTCGACACCAATCGAGCCTCAAGGGGCGCCCAGGGTGGCAGCCCCTGGGTGGACCACACTGCCCTCAGCCGTTGCGACTGACGTCTTTCTTTTGTCATTGGGAAGCGGCAGGACGACCAAGACCCAGCAGCAGCGCAGCCAAGCCAAGCCAAGCAAGTGCAGCCAGCCAGCCGGCCTAGCTACTGCATGTGGCTACTGCCTACAACAGCTTGGAGCTAATAAACAGGCTGAAGTTCAAGTTCGGACGCGCAACATATGGGTGAATAAATTTATTATTTAATTATTATTTTTATTACCGAGTTAATGAATCAACCAGACAGTTCAGCCTAAATAAGGGGAAGACGAAGGTTGGGGGTTTCTGCGACTCGTTGTTCGCACGAAATTTAAAAATGCGTTCACGGTTATAACGTCCTCCCTTACAGTATTATTTGGCCATCGCCGGACTCTTGGGTGATCGCTCCTATGGAATGCAAGCCATTAACCTTGCGAAGCCGGCAGCAGTCTTCGATGACTGACCATAAATCAGTTCCTGTTTCAGCAGATCCCTCTCAGGATCGGTGTCAAAGAAAACGTTCTTCATTCAACAAGGCCAAAGCAGTGCCTGGCACGGACCACAACAATGAAAAGCTAGCAGAATAAGAATGGGTTGGTGCGCATTTTGGAGGCACTCTGGGGTCATGAATAGGCGTGTACAACTATACCTCAAGAAGCAAGTGCACAAAGTTGCGTCTTGACAGCAGTCACCTGTGGAACGGAGTCTTGAAGCTTAACTAAAAGGCTCAAAATTTAGTCGCGGACAGCGTAGCGAGCAATGCAAGAGAAAATGAAGAGAACAGATCATCAAACGATATAGTTGAAATCATGGGCAGGACATGTAATGCGAAATCAAGACAGCCGATGGGCCGCCAATACTGGAAGGTCTCCGAGAGAAGGCAAGTGCAGTAGGGGGCGGCAGAAAGTCAGGTGGGCAAACTAGATTAGGAAGTTTGCGGGGCTATGGTGACGGCAGCTGGAACAAGACGGAGTTAATTGGAAGAAAATGAAGTGGCCTTTGTCCCTCCGTGCACACAGGCCGATGATGATGATGACAATTGCGCAAATTTCTTCAAAATTGAGGGGACAAATCGCTTTCCATTCTCCGTACCTGACAGGAACACGTGTTGGCAGGATAGCAACCAGCCTTCCTATTGTATTAGTTTAAACGTAGCTGATGAGTCGCGAAAGTGATTGCGGCTGCCGGTTGTCGTCACACAAGCCCACTTGCGGCTTCAACGCTCCCGTTCTTGTATTCTGGGCTTGTATAAAGGTGTTCAGTAAAGGATAGTCAATAGCATAGTATCATTCTTTGATTTTTAATTTCAAAATTATCAAGAAATGATCGAAACAAATCGTCGCCTCCATTTTGTAGTTACCTTAGACAATATTATCTAGAGGGAGGAGTGGCGCCATCGTCTATGCGAGTCTTTTAGAGAGCGCTTCTTCCACCACGGGAATGCCAGGAAGATGGGGTTTCATTTTTGGCTTGGCATAGTTGGTCCGTAAACGTGGATTTCACCTCTGAATCAGTAGCCGCGTCGCCATGCTCCCCTCTTCGCACACGTTGAGCTTATTTGATAATGTATTTATTTATCTACTTAGCTATTTATATACTCTAAGAGCATTTTCGGGTATTACATAGGGAGGAGTCAGTAAAGCAAAAATGATAACAACAAGCACGTGAGTAAACATTGCACTTCCCTGAATTTAACTATTCTTTTTTTAATAAATTTAACGCAAGTGTGCGGCTGCTTTACTAACTTTAAGAGCATTTCTTCGTGGTTTATCTCGAGAAGTGTCATTCCTACGGCTGAATTCACATTTCATGCCGAACAAAAGCCAAGCATAATACCAAACCTCATCTACCATGTATTAGTACTCCTGTTCATCGCGGGATAGTTACCACAGCTCCATCTTTCCCTCTAGGAAATATTAAGAAACTCTGATACTCACAACTTTGCTATCGCCGTTAAATTAAGAAATCAGTTAACAAAAATGGGTATCTAGTTCAATTTGTGCAGCTATAGCTATCCTGATTCGTTTTCTCTTGCAATCCATAGGAGGCAATTCACTGACGTAGGAATCGCAACGACTGCACTGAAAAACTTCTTTACTGTTCTCGAGGAATATTCTATTCGTCTTGCTTAGTTTGACATTTACGTTCAGTGGTCCTTAAAGCGAGTTAGGAACCTGACAGGCTGGTTAGCAGCCTTGCGATCTTCGCACCTCTTGCACAATCACATGGGCTCACGCTACTACACATGTTGCTGCAGTGTGGGTAACGTCTTTTGCTTCCTATGGGTGCGCGAATAGTACTTTCTGAGAACCGAGACATGTACGAATAGCGCAGGTTCGCTGTGAAATCGAATTAGAATAGTACCACTAAAATCCAAATAAATACGCATCGAGCAGTGATTAAAACCAACTCCATTGTGAATCAAATATTTTTACGATTATTCGCTGCCTGTGTGAGTATTCTCACAAAATAAATGATAGTGCCACACTGAGAAGCGCTAACGGCGGCACTGCGGTACGGATGTAGGCCTTATAGAGCTATGGAGAGAGCTGGCAAATGAGGCAACACTCATCTCCGCATGGGGTACGTGAAGTCAGAATATTAGCTGTACGACCATCATGTCAAAATGACAGGGCAATTATCTTTTGATACTTATGCCGACACTGTAAATCTAGCGGCATATTTCAGTATCTGAGGAGCGAGAGCTGCGTAGGAATCATGGTTTTTGTGAGGGCACATAACAGCAGGGTCTGCTAAACCTACCCCAGCCCTTCTCGTGTAGCCCAGTCTTAGAGCACATATTCGATCATTATGAACGCTGCCACAAGAATGGAAATGAATAGTGGCGGCGTGGAACCTTACAAACCTCGCAGATCGATAGCATCAGTGTGCGGTTGGCCGTCTGAATGGACCGTTTTCTTTAATGGCCATGGAAGAAAACTACGGCATGCCTCAGTAGACATTCTTATTCGAAAAAAATTCGATTAATTTCGAATCGTTTGGAATAATTTTGAACGAATACAATTTGATTCGCTCAGCCAATCAATCGAATAGAAAGATATTTGATCCACTGCTAAAAAATTTCTAATATTTGCACGCCAGTATACTGCTGCCGAAGCGTTTAACATACAATTTCGTATGAGGCGCTTTCTTAAGTGTAAATGCGTTGGCAACACAGCATGTCCTATCCGGGAACTTCCTCTGTTGCCTGCTGTTAATCGCTGTAGTCGCTGCTCCATTCAAGCAGAATGCCCTCCTCTCGGGCATTGTTTGAGCAGTGTGTTCAATGCGTGACGTTTCCTTTGTGCGAATTCTGGTAACAATATTTTCTTTGGTCTTTTTTAGTTAAAATATACGCCCTTAACTGTCTACTCATTCAGGCCAGTCAGGTGCGGGCAACAATTGGGCCAAGGGCCACTACACCGAAGGAGGCGAACTGGTGGAGTCCGCGCTGGACGTGGTCCACAAAGAAGCGGAGGCATGCGACTGCCTCCACGGCTTCCAGATGACGCACTCCTTCGGCGGTGGCACCGTTTCCGGCATGGGGACACTGCTCCTGGTCAAGATCCTGGAAGAGTACCCCGATCGCCTCATGAACACGTTCAGCGTGGTCCCCAGTCCTAAGGTTAGTGACAACACCCTTTGGATGCGAATTCGTAGTACCCGTGGGGCATCAGACATGCCACATTTATAAGGGGCTGCGTTCCACCTCCAGGTGTCGGACACCGTCGTGGAGCCCTACAATGCCACCCTCGCTGTGCACAAGTTGCTGGAGTACTCGGACGGTACATTTTGTATTGACAACGAGGCTCTCTACGACATCTGATTCTGGGCCCTCAGTATCACGACTCCCACCTACTGAGATCTCAACCACATGGTTTCTGCAACAACGTCGGGTGTAACCACATGTCTAGGGTGGGTGCCTAACTTTATCTATATATGTACACTAAATCATCACGCCTCGGAACCCCAAAACGCTATAGCAAAGTGAGAACGCTGTCAGGTTGGTTGCTTACTGTGCACGGAGCCGCGGTAGTCTCGTTACTGAAGGACGAAAACATGCGCGAAAGAACGCCCTTCTCCTGTCTGAGCTCTTATTCGCGAGTGTTTCCGTCTTGTTGGATTCAGTCTCTCGCGGTTCCTCGCACAAAACTCCGGTTGCAGCTTGCGTAGCAACAAAAACCGTTGCGGTCCTATGACGGGAACAATCAAGCATCCTGAGTGCGCTTACTGAGCGTAGGGTACCTTAGACATGGTCAGAGTGCTCTACCATATTTCTGCTTCGGATATGAGGGAAGCAGACAGTGATCCACTTGTTCCAAGCAGACAGCAAGTGACGCAGACATGCTGAAAAGCCAAAAATTTATTGTAGTACAAGCTTGTGCCCTGGAGAGAATGAGATCGGTGGTGTTGACGGTGGCTAGCGCTTGGAAGCTGTCTGGATTGGAATGGCTAATGGCGAATTCCAGTCTGCGATACAGAGCACATCTCCAAATCCGCGAAGGAGCAAGATATCGAGAGAATCTAGGAAACATGCCCTCACTGTCTAATGAGAACTAAGGACCTGAATCCACATCGTCTATTGAAACGCGCATATCGGTTTCGGGGAGCAACAAAACGTGCTCTGGATGGCCCATTGAATTACGCCACAAGTATGTCAACCGCGCTCCGTTGACACGTGATTTGAACTTTTCCGAAAAGTCGGCGCACACTGTAGTGAAAGTCATTAATGACGCAGAATCTAACACAGGTGAATGCGGTGCTTCGCTTACCTGGTAGCGTCAAATACCCTGACGCCAGATGGGTTGTCGTGTGTGGCGAAAAAGGAAAGAATGCAAACGAAGCGTGATATATCCAGCGTAGTTCAGAGCGGAGTGTTTTCCGACAGCACTTGACACATATAATAACGATATTCGCACCGTTGCATTCGGAACCTTGGGGGATGTGACTAGGCTACCACAGAAAGCAGTCTGTAGAAGAAAATAAACCCTTAGATGCGACGCACATACATTGCCCGTGTCTTCCGCTCGAATTTTTATCAATCGTTGACCTGCCGCCGTAAAAACGCTCCATGAATCCGGGCACTTACGGCGTTCAGCGTTTGCTATACCAAGCTGTTGAGAGCTGGGTACACTCGCTAATACGAGCTCCAGTCCTTAAATAATTTTTTTTATTTACACGAAGCAGACCTTTGTCATCCTGTATTGCGAAAAGTCAGCGTGCTACGTATCTCTTCGGATATAATATTATCCGAACTGAATTTCAGAGCACAGTTACACTTTTCCAATACAATCATTTGTGGAGTTGAAAAGAAACTCTGATTAAAGTTTCTGTGCTCAGGAATGACCAGCGCGAGTTCTGAAAAGGATTTAAGACTGTATCTCGGTGTATACGGCACTTCTCTAAATATCGAGCTCGGGAGCAGTTTTTGCGTTGTAAAGTGCACCTGTAAAGTGCGCAGAGCCTTTCATCCCGTTGTCCTTAATGATTTCGAGCCGGTATGTTCACGAACATTCCCCTTGTTGCGGCTTGTTTTGGTCATTAGTTCTTGCGTTCCTAGTATTCTGTCTGAAGGAAGCGCCGATGACGACAGCGCTCTATATTCTTCTCGCACTTGTGTGCCATCAAAAGGAGACTTATTTCCGTAGCAGAGACAAGAAAGCCTGCATGCTGGCCAGCATTCAGGTTTTGCAATGACACTAACTGCTTCTTATGTGGAGTCCCACGTGAGGTCCTTTTAAGACGCGTCTGAACCAAGTTATATGATCGGAATCGCCGCTACTTTTTGTGGGATGGCTTTTATTAAAGGATAGAAGCTTGGAATGATGAACTTCTCCAGAATAGAGCACTTAGGAACTGAGTTCAATGTCCCAAGTAAGCAGGAAGTATTAGAACAACAATAACTCTGATGTTAAATGTGCTAAAATGGGTGAGGACGCGGCAGGAAGGGTTGGCGCGTTTTTAAGAGGAGATAATGGAATGTCAAAGGAAGCAAAGAAGTGAGGGTGAGGGCCAAGGAGGGTCAGAAAATGGGGATGAGTTCGACATTCGGGCAGAGTTTTGAAAGTTAAGGTGAGGGTGCAAAAATCAAGACTGAGATGATCTGCCAATACCTTGTTCCAACCATCCTAACCAAAGCGACATCGTTGGAAAGTCTGAGTCGGTCGCTTTTCAAGCCTATTCGCTTTCCTCTCAGGTTTACTGGGCAGCTGAACGCTGACCTTCGCCAACTGGCCGTAAACATGGTACCATTCCCACGCCTGCACTTCTTCATGTCTTGCTTTGCTCCACTCACGTCCAGACAAAGCGAACAGTACCGGGCACTGACTTTGCAGGCGTTGACACAGCAGATGTTCGATGCCAAAACATGATGGTTGCTTGCGACCCCCGCCATGGTCGTTACATGACAGTGACGGCGATCTTCAGAGGACGAATGAGCTTGAAAGAAGTCGAAGAACAAATGCTGGAAATCCAGAACAAGAATTCTTCCTTCTTCGTCGAGTGGCTCGCGAACAACGTTAAGACCGCAGTCTGCGACTTCCCACCTCGTGGTCTCAAGCTGTCTGATACTTTCATTGGCAACAGCACGGCCATCCAGGAGCTCTTCAAGCGAATCTCCGAGCAGTTGACGTGTAAGCGGCGCTCGTTCTTGAACTTCTCTTTTTGGCCACATGCCTGCATTATACCGCTTACTCATACCTATTGTAACAGCGTACAAGTTGTAGTACCTGTGAACAACGTCTGGTGACCAAGCGTACTTATGTTTTTCGCAGCCATGTTCCTCCGCAAGACCTTCTTGCATTGGTACACCGGGGAGGGCATGGAGGAAGCGGAGTTCACCGAGACAGAGGAGTACTACATGAACGATCTGATCTCAGAATACCAGCAGTACCAGGAAGCTACATTCGAGGAGGAAGAGGGAGAGTTCCAAGGCGTATAGAATGTAGAGGCTTAACTATTTTTTTTTTTACTTTTTAAACCGGTGGAGACAGCAGATACAGCCTTTCTTGCAAGTTGGCTTTTCCGTAAAGTGTTGTATTCTTCGTGTCATTTTGCCCTTCCAGCAATCCACTCTTTTCGCCTCATACCTTCACTCAATGTGCCAGAGGAACATTCCCTCTGGACTCGGCACCTCCTGACAGGCATTTTATTAACCTGACAATGCGCTTCGGAATACGTCACCTACCCAGGTAGCAGCTGAACTCCTTGAGGGGTCATTACGAAAGGTACAAAATGGCTTATTTTATATGAATTGAGACTCCTTAATAACATGTTTAAAATATAAAATTACCATCAGTTAAAACATCTGATAGTAGAAAGAATTGTTATATTGGCGATATCTTTTGTCCGCACTTTGAATCCAGAACAAAGGGGTTTGCTTCGATTAGCAGCACACACAAAGCAGTATTCGTTCACTGATTCCATCCAAACTTTTGAAGACTAAAAGCGGTGTGGCAGTGTTCAGAGCACGGCACTCTGTAAAGGGCCTTCTTGCACCACCCACAACGCATTCTTATTTACTTGCGGATGCTTTTTCAGAGCTCCCGTAAGACTCACTTTTGCACAGACTCACTTTTGCGGGAGACTGCCAATCTATCCCTCGTCCAAAGAGCTGACGCTTGGTATCACGGTGGGCAGTTGGCAATTGTACTGAATTTATTATTTATCCATTGTCGTGCCGATACGTAAGAATAATAAGCTCTTTTCCAACATTTCCTTATACAGGACTGTCTCCTTGACTTCAGTCGTCTGCAAGACTATTTAAGCTATTGCCCTCGAGAGACTTACATGTATCTCAAATGCCAGGAACTTTCTTCCTGATGAGCAAATAGGATTGCGATGGCACCGGTGCACCGTCTACTCTATCCTCGACATTGTGTCTACTTCGCAGGACGCTTGAGCTTAGGGGAATGCCAGTATCCTTGTCCTGCTGGATGTCACTCAGGTTGCCTCGGGTTGCGCGTCTGCTCAAAGTATGACATACGTTACCTGATTCTCTTCTCTTCTGGTGTACAAAAGAGGTTTTCGTTGTTTTCATGTTTTCATTTTTCTTGCATACTCCAACTGCTACCTCTGCTGACCGTTATTTCCGCTTTTTCTCCTGTCTCATAGCTGTGTAAGCCTGAACCATATATATACTGCACATTTGTCGTTTTATATAATTCAAATATTTAACTGTTGTAATGACACTGAAGAGCAAAAAAACGCTTTGAAGGCTGTGTTGCGTCTAGGGCCATTTATTTTCTGGATTTATTTTTTCCAAAATTGGGGGGGGGGGGCATAACCGGGCGATATTTTGTGAGCTGTGATTCGGGTACAGATAGGATTGTTCAGCAAAAGATTCCACAGTTCAGTTTTTATCAGGTCATTTTTTGAGGCAGCTGACAATTTGGTTTCAGCCCTCGTCTTTGTGCCGGACATAAAATGCCCCATTTTTATACATTGGTTTGGAAAAAAATAATAAGGTAATGGCGGGTTGCACTCCAACCTCCTATTAAATCAGGTATTTCATTTTTCCTGCTTCGTTTTAAATATTTCGCTGCGTACGATATCAACTGTAGCACGGCAGTTCTGCGTCCGTGAAACACAGTCCTGCCATTGTTTGTAGAATGGGACAAAATTTTCCAGGACACGAGGTCTAGGGAAAACGTTTATTCTAGCTCCCCTCGCTACCCAGGCGCCTGATATTGTAAAGAGAGGAAGGAGCCTTTAGGCCTTTAAGGCCTGCATACAATATCAGGAGACTTCTTAGCTAGGTAGAGCTACAACAAATGTTATTTCTATAACTCCCCAACCGGAATTTTGTCCCCTGTAGTACATTCAACGTATATGCGATCACTTTAAACGCAGAAGAGCCTTGTAACAGGATGCCGTTAACGTTTGTAGCGCACGATACAGTGATCACAAGTAGACGTCTGGTCATTTATTGCGTGTGCTTTTGCTTCTCGCTTCTGAAACGCACTGTTCGGGCATGGCCTCAGATAAGCAACGCCATGTATAAAAAGCGTTAAAAAAGGTTGAAATGATCACTGTACTGAAATCATTCCTCTGGATGTTTGCAAAACGTGTCCGCTAAGTTCCCTTGCGGTGTATTCAGCTTTGTCCAAAGGGCAACTATACGTTCCGTAGAAGGCTTATTTTCGGGTAGAAATCAGGTTTAACCTGATACTTGAGAAATCTGCTCGGGGTGCAAGAAACAGTTAAAGTCCGGTTTTCCCAGAAAACGAGAGTCCCTATATTATACCGTATTAAATGTACTTGTCCCTCATAATGCAAAATGAACAAGGGAGGGGTTAGTCTCTTGGTTCTTAGCCAAAGTTTCCATGAGAAGAGTTGTCTGGGGAAGACAATGCCTCTAGAAGAAACCTTGGCTAAGCACTCTCATGGTCGCCCTTCGTTTGCTCGCTTTGTTTGTGGTGTCCAGAAGCCCATCTAGTGCCTCCTCACTAGCACTGTCCCTGCATATCCCACTGACAAGTTTGCAAACGTGGCCCTACGCACTAGGTCATCTTGGCAGTAAGTTGCGTTTTTTTTTAAACTCCCATGAAGCCTTGAGGTTGCCCTAAACGAATCAGGATGCTCTTCTCCAGTTCCGGGATGTTTTCCTGAGAGGCGTTTGGAGGCGTCTTGTTGGAAACGTCTCCCGCTCCCCTGCTTGCTAAGTGTGAATCAACGCACCACGAGGCGTGGCGCACGGACTGCGCGCACGAAGCAGTCAAGTGCCCCCATCCGACAGCGACAAACGCAGCGCAAGGGACGACACGCGAGACGGACGGCGCGACAGAGAGTACGGCGACGAATAGCCGAAAGCGGGCAACGAAACTAGCAGAAGGCAAAACAGTTTCGTTTTCCTATTACGCGCAATGGGATTCGCTTTACGAATAGGACACAATCTCTTAATATTTTACATGGATGGACATTCATTTTGTAGCTTTGGAACGGTGAATTTTTTTCCTGGCCGTTTGGCTCGAACCTGGCGCGGTGGCTGCCGATTCGGCTGCTGAGCAGCTGTATACGTCGCGGTATCAAACCCCGGCGGCAGAAGCCACGTTTCGAAGCAGGCGAAATACAAAAGCCGCCCGTGCGCTATGCGACATCGATGCTTGTTAATGAATTCCGGTTGGTTAAATTAATCCGAAGCCCTCAGCTACGGCGCCTCTTTTTCTTGTTTCTTTCGACCTGTCTTTTATCAGGACTGTAGTCAAGGCGCAGCTGCGGCTGAGAAAAGTGAGACACTTGCTGCCCGTTACTTAATGGAAAAACCAATTTATTACTTCATATTTCTTTTCTTTTCATAGCTTCATGCTGTTTCTCTCTCCTGCTAAATGCACTCGTCTCGACTCATGCGAGCAGTAGGCGCAACGAAGTCCAGAGACATGATGAGGGCGACGTCGGCAAAGAGTTCAACGCCAGCCCCAACTCATCGGCCGAAGATACTGACCTCAGTCGCACAGGTACCCCTAAGCCTGCCCGAAAGCGTCTTCCGCCGACCCCGAGGAAAGATGACTTCGACGTCTGCCGCCCCATAGTGTCCTGAACGAGCGAGCAGTTGAGCCAGGTGCAGGCGTCTAAGCTCCTCCTGGACAATTGCAAAATTTCGCTTCCACGCCACCACCAGTGGGAAGACGGCGGGGCTGAAGGCGCGAGGAAGCATCGGTGTTTTGGATGTGGCGCTGCGACGCTGGAGAGGCAGTGCTCACCCGCTGCGTCTGTTGAAGGACTGCGCCGTTCCTGGTGCCGGTGGTGCCGGCGGAGTTGAGGGTCAAGCAGAAGGCGTCTCTTCCTCGACCATCCACGTGGCCGTCCGCACCTGAGGTCGGGGGCGTCGTCTTTTACGGCCCGCAGCAATTATTTGTTCACTGTAGTTTTAAATGAAGCTTCACTGCGATGGTATCTAATAACATTTGCTCATTACAAAGCGTACTCTTCTACCTGTCAATATTAAGCAAATTACGCACACTTCGCCTTTCCGTTTTCCTCTTCGCCACTAGGGAACGCGTCGATCACTGTTGTGTCATTACCGCAGAAAGGAGGAGGAATGCGCCATAGAGAGCGAGCGGGGCGGGGGAGGGGGAGGGGATAAAAGGCAACTTGAGAACCACTGCAGTTACTCCTTGAGACGCTTCATGCAGCCATGGCCGGAAAGAAGAGAGGGCAAATGTCAGCGCTGAGCTGCATCCATGGTCCCCGAGCTGGGCGGCGATGTTCAAGAATGCACTCAGATGTGTCGCTAGAGGCTATTACCTCTCCGCAACTAGGGGCATGTCTTGTAGCATCAATACAGTCCGTATTCAAACACGCTTCCTCGGTTCTTGCTAAAAAATAATTTGTTCTATAATGCACGACTTATGTGTGTTGTACAGTATGTGTCATACTTAGAATATACTTAGAAGTAAGATGTCAAAACGTGGCCGCCGCACTTCGCGAAGCGGTGCCGCCGAAAGCCGGCAACAATGTGAGTCACCAGACGTATGCAAGAAGAGAGCGGGCGGCCGTACTGACTGCGCATGCAATTTTGGCTGTGATTCTCGTCGCCTGTCGGAGGCATCGGTTTGCAAAGCGGCGGCTTCGGGCTAAGCATTGTAGCCTTTTTCGGACCCCCTCCCTTCTTCCATACCCATACCCCTCCAGCCGGCTCTGAGCAGTAATCACCGCAGAGGGAAGGAGCAAATAGAGCCGCACCCCACCTACCTTGATGCTACATTGGAGATTGAGAAGCCTATAGCGTTGGCACTGGAGCTCATGCATTATCTACGCTGACATACTTGCAGGCTTTTCGCGCGATAGGCTTGCTTGAATGCATCGATATAATTTATCTGCACACCCGAATCACGTAAACTTTTCCTGCAAACCTGACGCAGAGAAACGAGGCCCGCACCGCAAGACGCGAAGGGTAACACGGGTAAGTTTTGCACGGTCGCCGGTTGTAGCAGCGCGTCGCACGCTGTAGCCAGCAGGGACAGCCCCTTTCTCATACCAGCGTTCATGAGCCACCGACGTCAGCGGGAGGCGCCACAACATACAAAGAGCAAATCGCTGAACATTAGCAGAATATCAGGGAAAACCGCGCCATTTTACCCCGTCACTCAACGCGAAACAAGCACACGTGCTTCGTAAAGTTGAAAGTAACACTCTCAACCTCAATAATGCTCTGCAACCACAGCTGGCCTGACACAGCTGTCCTGTCTGCAGATCGGGGCAGATTCTATCCACAGTCTATACTCATGTAACACTGCCATTATCTATCCTTATTTTCCTTACCCTTCCCCTATTTCCTTGAACGTTTGGCTTCGTTCATTTAAACTGGGCATCAGTGCTGCTGCTTCTCTGGCTGTTGTTCTCTGGCTTTTGTTCTTCTCAATAAGTTAATGGCACGTACCTACTGCGGGGGATTGGCCAGGACACAGGCGGTCACTGGCAGACGCTGAAAAATGTTTTTGAAATAACCAAAAAAAAATTGAGCTTCGATGATTGAAATTCAGGACAATTCAGAAAACTGTGAGATTGGTGACTGAAAATGGGGAACGCCACCTACGAGGCGGCGTGGTCGAAAAGAACTAAGACGCTGGAAAGTTGACGAGGCCCGACAACAAGCAGGGCGTGTGTTTTCCCGTTCCTGTGCAGAACATGCTATTGGCCTCCGTTGCTGTCTCCCGTCTTCTCTCCTCCTACTGCCTGCATTTTTGCCCTCCAGGCTGTCACTCTAGTCGCCTTCTTTTATTTCCACCTGCCATCGTTTTGGTTCAGCCACCGATCTGTTTGTACTGCTGTTGAGAACTTAATGTTGGAATCTCATCCACTGAATTGCTAAGTGTTACAAAATTTTCTTTTCTATCAGTTATTACATTTTTATTTCAAAATTGCTTTTCTACTCCCTCTTCGTTATTATTATTATTATGATTATTATTATATAATTATTTAGTTATGTATTTATTTATTTGGAAATAAAAATTCTTATCAGTGAGTACAGGTGAATAGACACCTCTGCCTCCCGATTCTTGGCCGATCCCCCAGTGTGTGTATGTAATATCTTTTGAAAGGCTAGACACCTCTGCCTCCCGATTCTTGGCCGATCCCCCAGTGTGTGTATGTAATATCTTTTGAAAGGCTAAACACTACAACAGCAGGTGCACGATGAATAAGGCACTTTCTACAACTCCCTCTTCGTCCTCCATTTTCAAGTAAAACAATTGCCACCAGCGCCGCCTGCCGTACTGCGAAACCACGGGCGAAACCGAGGCGCGGGGGAGCAGTGCGCTACAGCCCGCCGACAACGCCGGCGGAGTTTCGCAGGCCGCGCTTTGCATTTAGGAGCTCCACGAAGAAATGGCATCACGGTCACAGAAGTGTTACTCGAAACTCTGCAACTGTTGGCGTTCAACTGGGTTGGAAAAGTGCTTTCTGCTTTCTTGTGGTTCGATATGCTACATTTCATTCCCTTTCTCCATAACACCCCTGGCCTAGGGGGTAAAACAAATAAATAAATAAATATATAAATATATAAAAGTATTGTCCCAGTAGCCAGTACACAATAAATGACAGCGTCTCTCATAACCAGAAAAAGAGCTACAGATATTACTAGAACATACAGTGCCCCTGCAATCATTGTCCTAGTCAGAAGCAGTTCCCGCTGCCCAGCCAATGAGAGCATTAGCCACTTCTAGCATATGAACAGCCTCAAGTTTAGTTGGGACCGGCAATGTATGAATGAATGATTATTATTGTTATTACGAAGTTAATGAATGAACCTGGCAGTGTTTCTGCTCCAAGGGCAACCAGACGATTCAGCCTAAAGAAGTGGTAGACGAAGGTTGGGGGTTTTCGGCGACTCGTTCTTCGCACAAAATTTAAATATGTGTTCACGATTATGACGTGTTCTTTTACTGCGTTATTTCGCCATCGCCAGAATCTTGGCCGATCGCTCCTAATGGGTGCAAGCGATTAACCTTGCGAAGCCAGCAGCAGTCTTCGATTACTGATAGTAAATCAGTTCCTGGTTCGGAAAATATATTGTTTGGACTCATTGGTCCTTCTGTAACGATACTCGCGCAATATCGAATACCGATGGACGGC
Organism: Amblyomma americanum; assembly: GCF_052857255.1. Classification (NCBI taxonomy): domain Eukaryota; kingdom Metazoa; phylum Arthropoda; class Arachnida; order Ixodida; family Ixodidae; genus Amblyomma; species Amblyomma americanum. The sequence goes on from NC_135497.1 coordinate 101,592,481, forward strand.
ACACGATGGCGAAGTGCTAGCGGTCCATACTGTATAGTCGTGTCTTTTCTTTACGTCGACCCTCGGTCGTTCGTACAGCGCAAGTAACGTTGATCCTGATTGAGTAAGCGGAACGTCTCACTAGGCTTCACCTTGCGCGCATCTGTGAATCCTTCGCCTGGATATACACTTACGCAATCGCGGAGGCTTCCTTGCAAGTGTATTTACAAAATCCTGCGAGGTAACTGGCAGTAGGCGAGTTTTTCCGACGTATCCTCATCGCCTTAATTTGAGCTTGCCTTTGTGACCGTTGAGTCTTGTGACATTACCGGCAACAAACCTTCCTACCATTTCAATTCGCGCTCAGATTGTCGATGCTACGAACACTCTTAAGTGGTTCTCTCCTATGCACCTGGATATTGGGGATCTGTAAATTACAGCAAACTATTTTGAAGTCCCATCTTTGGCCTGTAAACTTGGCAACATACAAACGCATGCACACCGCGCTTGTATTTGGACGTGCTGTGTATCGCTGGTTATCCAGGCGAGCTCCAACTTTTTGACGTCCGAGGATTCAATAGCGTTACTGGAGCGTTCCATGATCCATTGTTAAGCAGCGCTAACCGGGAGTGACATATGGAACACCTTATACACGTCTGGTAAAATAACTGCTAAGATGCTCTGCCTGTATGGACCGCTCACTGGTGTTCTCCATAATCGGCCAAAAATGGAAAGTGCTAGTTGGTTAATTAGCAGGACACGAATTAGTCAACAAGAATTAGAAGGAAGATACAAAAACGAGCAGTTGAGCATAGCTAGGTTGACGTAATACAAGCAAGGTATTGTGTTAAATGTATTGAACCGAGATGCGGGATTATCGCAGGCTTTAGCAAGAGAACCGATGTGATCCCGATGAGAAAAATTTGTAAGATGGAGCTGTGCCTGAGAATGGCGGTGCCAGATGGTAGAAGAACTAGAATGCTCTAACTGAGGCCAATGGAGCATGACAGTGGGCGAACGGAAGTGGGAGCACTTTCATGCGGAGGTAGGGCATGCGCAGTTCCGCTGCGCCGATGCAAGTCGTGAGCAATCCGTGCTGCTCCGTGCTTTTATTTCTGTTCCGTCGTTCTGCGCATGCGCGCCTTTCTTTGCCTTCTCCCAGGATCCACTAGTTGAAAACAAACCGCCGAGTCATACGATGCATGGGCAGCGCGGATTCACGACAGGTGCCAGTAGCACCTGAAAGCCCGCATCTGCCACTTCGCACGCGCAGTTGGCGCCTGGTGGAAGCGGACTGGATCGCGAATCCGGCGTTCGCGGGCATTATTTTGCTTTTGTTGCACATTCCCGAAAGTGCGGCACGTTTGTTAAGAAAGCCTGAATATAGCTTTAATTTCATTCTGAATGCGGACTTCAGTTCAGCATCCCTTCTGGCAAATATCGAGAAAACGATGGAGTTGTCGAAACGCACGAGGATGATTGCCACTGCAGCAATGAATAATCTTGAAACAATGATTGCCAGTCATGTTAGCTTGCACGCATGAAGAGAATAGTCGGAAAGCGAGCGTCGTGAAGTGGCATACAGCTCTAGCAGCGCAGTGACCGTTCCAGTGGCCCAAGCACTCCTTCCCCCGGCGTGCTACTGCTTTAGTGCTTCCCTGCTCGGCACGTCTGCTCCTGTTCGCCCGCTGGAATGTGCCACAAGAGGAAGCACGGGCTCTTTTAACGCCCTAATTCTCAAGAAGGATAAGAGGCAGCGAAACAGCCAAGAACGCTCTGCTGATTCTGGTTCACGGCAAAAGGGTCATTGAGGAGAGAGTGCTGTACCAGATATCGTATTGACAGACGTCCCACACTAAAGAGCGCAGAAAGGATATTACACATCTGCCCATTTAAAGCACCACGCAGTGCTTGTACTTAAATAATATGTGGGGCGTGAAGACGAGAGCAATGTGCGCTTCTACATTGGAGCGCTGGCAGGGAAGCTGAATTGGGGATCGGTGGAAGCACAGTTTTTGTGGCCTGAGTCATATCTGCTCAGTGAAAACTGAAAAACACTTAAGGGTGGTAGAATTAGCGCTCCAAGGTTGTAACATGTTAATTAAAACAAACTTGGTAAGCTCTATATACTCGACCAAAGTATTTTCTGCTCCAAAAAAAAAAACAAGAAGTCCAAGCTTGAAGACAGGTGCACCAGGCAAATAAGAAGTCCTAGTTCTAATATTGAACGCGGTGCATCGGTGAACTGAAGCAACACTAGAAAAAAAAAAGAATCTGGAGATTCAGCGCCACTATCGGCTCTTTCTGGAGCGAGTAATTTTAAGCACGAAGAAAAGGAAGACAAGGAAAGGCATGAAGCATGCAGGTGACGACTACCCCGTTCGCCCGTGCGGCTACATGTGAGGACCTCGCGATTTCCGAAAAAGAAATAATTCCTATTCCACTAGGCATAACCTTGACGTCGGATCAGTCGCGTGAGCTTAAGTCTTTCCATCTGAACTCGCAGCCGAGTCTAACTTGACCGCAATAAGCCGTGACATTTTCTTAGCCGCTGCTGAGCTGTCCCTCGTACGAATAGGAGCACGGTCGAGAGAGACGTGTTCCAGCGAAGGGTAATACAAATACCGGAACAGTTGGGTGGAAGCCCTTCTGAGAGAAACCAGAGGGCATCTTTCACGATGCGCGAAATTGTCCAAATCCAGGTAGGCCAATGTGGAAACCAGATCGGTTCGAAGGTAAGTCACCTCTTCAAGCGTCTGTAATTTCGCCGCTCAAGCCCATGCTGGTTTGTTTTTGTTTTAGAGTATGTTGCAGTGAGTTTTATTCGCAAATTCACGTCGGGTCGGTAGCACCGTGCTCAAGAACCTCATTTCAGGCTGTGGGCGTAAGCATCGAGTTGTGAACAAGTCGCGGCTGCTTGTAGCCGCAGTTCCTCTATACCTAGTCGCGGCTTCTGTGTCACATTGTTCGGCTCCGGCTCGGAACGCATTGCGTGTTTTAAGAGGGATGCTTTCACGTTTATGTTTTAACGACCGCTAGCACTACTTGAGTGCGACCTTAGCCGTCGTCTGAGATTTGTTTGAACTTTGCTGAGCTATTTGGTATCGCTGGTGGGTCGCAGATTGCGAAGGCTGCAGCCAATTGTTGTCGATTATCTGCCAAGAAGGGGGAAAGGGAAATAGTTGACAATTGTTTTGCTCGTGGTGTGACTAACACTCGTAACGCGACTGAAAGGATTGAAGTAACTGTGAGTCTCTGCCGAAATCCCGCGGCCGGTTTGCTGCGGGACCTGGGACCGCGAATCCGTCTGCTCCGACAAAAAGGACCCGGTAGCTGTAGATTTGTTGCCTGAGGCGTTTGACATGATTTCATGTTTCGCGCGATTTTCAGGCGCTGATCGTCCTTTGATGGTCGTGGGCACTTGATGTGACGGCATGCTGGTTTGTGATTTCTTTTCCCGCTTGCAGTTCTGGGAGGACATTAGCGCTGAACATTCGGTTGATGCCAACGGCGAATACACCGGATCTTCCGATCAGAGGCTTGAAAGAATCAACGTATTCTATGCTGATGCCGGTGGTGCGTGCCTTTCTCTAGTTCATTACTTTCACTGTACAGCTGTCGCGTCACGTTGAGTGCGCCGTGCTGCTTTTTCACGCAATTAAAATGACGCCTGATTTCACAGTGGAGCAGTCGGCGACATGCCCGTGTTGTTTGAGCTTTGCGTTCTATTCGTGCATGATTTTGTGGCATTGACAGTGTAGCGTCTAGCAGCGTTTTGCATTTGAGACATTTTGCATTATTGCAGCTTTTCCAGCTTGATTGTCTGCATTCCCACAAATCTCTCTTTGAGTGCCCTTGACGTGTGCGTCTTGTACCGCATCGTTGTGGCGCCAAAAGTACGCTAATTTTCTCCTCAGCAGGCGAAGTTCTGTCTCGTTGCCCTGTTTGCCGTACGAGTTTCATTTATTTATTTATTTGATTCCAAGTGGTCCAATCAATACTTTAGGTGTAACATGGCCTCTTATCGGAATGACCGGATCACAGCGAGAAATTTCTGGCTGCCGCTGTCACTTCAATTTAGTTTCTTTTAACAATCTTTTAAAATAACCCTTCCACATGCTTATTTTTTACTCCACACCCAGTGTAATTGATGCTTTTAAAACTCTTATTAAAGGTTTTTCTCTCGGCTCTGACTTGCTTTGAATTGTTTAGCCGCATGTTTTCTCATCCTTGTTGCTTTGGCTTGCTTATTTTCTCATTTCTGTCGCGTTTTCGTCTGTACCGCTCCCTGGAACCATTCAAGCGAGGTGATGCATTCATTCGTAATTGACACATATCATCTTTTCTGCCGCGTTCTGAATGAGATTTCATTTTTGCTTCAGGTGGGAGGTACGTTCCTCGTTCGATCCTGGTTGACCTGGAGCCAGGTACCATGGACGCCGTCCGCTCGAATCGACTGGGGGCGCTGTTTCCCCCAGACAACTTCGTGTTTGGTAAGTGGCTGCTCTTCACTGTCTGTGCTCCTGCGGACTTGGATTTTAAGAGAGGCTTAAACAACAGGACTTAATCCCGTGCCTAAATGAGCGGGGAACATCAATTACACCTTTAATGAAAAGAAAAAGCTACATTTGCAAATACACCCGCCCAAACACTACTTCTTTCCTGTCCAACTAGTCCTTAATCTACAGTGTTTAACCTGACCGCTATTAGAGACAAATTTTCCGAATAGTGTGTGATCTTAATCTTACGCCAGCCGCACCATTATAGTACACAGACTTTTGTCGCGAACCACAAATTTTAGGCATATAGTTCATACAAGTATGTTGACGTGACTCAGCCAATGTTTAGGCGAGAAAATAGGAAGGGGATGGCATTTCCACAGCGATAAATATTCCCTAGAAAATCACCAATTCTTTTTTCGCCGCCGAAAGTCCAAGAACATGCATTGCCCAAACAAGAGCGCTCCCAGCATGAATCGTCCATAAATTTCCCTACTGAAATGGTGAATATTACGACTGCTATAATTTCATATGCTTTCTAAATGGTGCATATGAAGTCGATATGAAGCATACGGTTTAGATATGGGCTCATCGACAGGGCATACGCGAACATGCGGACTTCGTATGACGCCATGCATACCACATTAATATCACGTGAAATTGATTGGAAAGTTAAGGGACGCCTTACTGCGGACATATCGAAGGCAAACATATTTTCTTTTATTTTCTCATACCATCTTGGGACTCAATAATGTCGTAACTCCAGATGAGCGGTTCGTATGGCATGCTTCAGTACGGCGTCCCTGAATATAAGCAGCCTTTTTGTTTTGATTTTATTAAACTTGCAAACCTATTTCACAAGTCTGCGTTATAAACACGGAAGGCAATGCACAGTGGTTTCATTTTGCCACCGTAGGTTTTACGAGGGTTGCACCACTGCGCTGCCGATTAAATAATCGTTCTCGTGCAGTGAACCAGTTTCCCGAAGAAATATATTGTATTCTTTGTGGAAAAATTGGCGGTGGTTTAGCTTTCATTAAACCTGGAGTGACGCGATAGCTACAGCTGGCCGAGTGGAACTTGGTCACGTGGCCAACCACGTGACGAACTACGCCATCAGCCACGGCGCCACGCCGCCGGCAGCTGCTGTGCACCATATGACCAACCACGTGACAGCGTGGCGGCGCAGCCACATGGTGACAGTGACGTCCAGTAGCAACAAGACATGGTACCTTTTTAACCTTGAAAAAGTGGGTGTCAAACCAACCAGCTTTTCAAGCATAACGAGACCCGCCCACAATCCAACCTTTTTGCTGACTCTCCTCACACTGTCACGTGACACTGAGCTCCTTTCACCATGACCTGACACATTTTACTCCGCTAGCTGTGTGGAGGCCGACCCACACAGAGCGAACTTTCCCGACGAAAGTGCCGTCGTCATGCTGCGCACTTGCGGCGAAAAACCGGCGCCCGCTGTTGCCATGATTTCAGTGTTGCTAGAAAGGGCGTGATTCTAGCCTCTGTAAAGATTCTAGCAGGACGGGCTGCGCACACTGTGCAGTGGTGACTGTGATCGGGTCTAGCCGCGGCGTGTAGCTGGGCGAGGTGCTATAGCGTTTTTGTCTGCTAGAAAAGTATTGGTCCCGTCTGAACGCGTCTTCGATCAATATCATATTACATGACGCGCACAGCTTGCGTAGCCACATTCACCCTAGCTGGCTAGCCGAGTGAAATGAAGTGGGCAGAGGTCAGGCGCGGTCACGCCCTGATTGGTCGGATCAGGCAGACAAGGATTGGCCGCTTTCGGCGAGCAGCTGATCGCTCGTCGAACCTATCCAGCTCGACATGATCGATGGCGAACTGCCGCCGGCCGCCCGGTGGACGCCGCCGTGCGGCTGTTGGCCAGTTTTTCGCGGGAAAATCGCTCCGAGTGTCTCGGCCTTTAGTAATACGTTGAAAAATGCCGCCGCTTGTTCAATTTGAAGCTTTAGAGAAACTGAAGAGGAGGGTAGTGAGGATGAGGAAATACTGGAGAGGATGAAACTAGAGAGGAGCAACGTGGGAATGTGGCAAGTGGAGAGGGATGGCACTACCAGCGCAAACTCAACCGCAGCAACCGGAATGTTTACCTGTGAATTTTTTAACCCTCTCACGATCGGTGTCAAAGAAAACGTTCTTCGTTCAACAAGGCCAAATCAGTGCCAGGCACGGACCACAAGAGTGAAAAGCTAGCAGAATAAGAATGGGTTGGTGCGCATTTTGCAGGCACTCTGGGGTCATGAATAGGAGTGTACAACTATTCCTCAAGAAGCAAGTGCACAAAGTTGCGTCTTGACAGCAGTCACCTGTGGGACGGAGTCTTGAAGCTTAACTAAAAGGCTCAAAATTAAGTTGCGGACAGCGTAGCGAGCAATGCAAGCGAAAATGAAGAGAACAGATCAGCAAACGATATAGTTGAAATCATGGGCAGCACATGTAATGCGAAATCGAGATAGCCGATGGGCCGCCAATACTGGAAGGGCTCCGAGAGAAGGCAAGCGCAGTAGGGGCCGGAAGAAAGTCAGGTGGGCGGAGTGTATTAGGAAGTTTGCGGGGGTATGGTGACCGCAGCTGGAACAGGACGGAGTAAATTGGAAGAATATGGAGCGGCCTTTGTCCCTCCGTGCACACAGGCCGATGATGATGACAATTGCGCAAATTTCCTCAAAATTGAGGTGACAAATCGCTTTCCATTCTCCGTACGTGACAGGAACACGTGTTGGCAGGATAGCAACCAGCCTTCCTATTCTTTTAGTTGAAGCGTAGCTGATGAGTCGCGAAAATGATTGCGGCTGCCGGTTGTCATCACACAAGCCCACTTACGGCTTCAACGCTCTCGTTCTTGTATTGTGGGCATGTATAACAGTGCTCAGTAAACGATAGTCAGTAGCATTGCTTCTTTTTGATTTTTAGTTTCAAAATCATCAAGAAATGATCGAAAAAAAAAACATCGCCTCCATTTTGTAGTTACCATAGTCAATATTATCTAGAGGGAGAAGTGGTGCCATCGTCTATGCGAGTCTTTTAGAGCGCGCTTCTTCCACCACGGGAATGCCAGGAAGATGGGGTTTCATTTTTGGTTTGGCATATTTGGTCCGTAAACGTGGATTTCACCTCTGAATCAGTAGCCGCATCGCCATGCTCCCCTCTGCGCACACGTTTAGCTTATTTGTTTATGTATTTATTTATCATTTTAGTTGTTTATATACTCTAAGGGCCCTTTCTTGTATTACATAGGAAGGAGTCAGTAAAACAAAAATGATGAGAACAAGACGCTAGTAAAAGTTGTTCTTCCCTTAATTTAACTATCCATTTTTAATGAATTTAACGCAAGTGTGAGGCTGGTATGCAAACTTTAGGAGAATTTCTTTGTGGTTTATCTCGAGAAGTCTTATTCCTACGGCTAAATTCACATTTCATGCCAAACAATAGCCAAGCAAAATACGAAACCTCATCTTCCATGTATCAGTAGTCCTGTTCATCGAGGAATATACGCAATGCTCCTCCATATTTACCTCTATAGGAAATATTAAGAAACTCTGATACTCATAACTTTGCTATCACCGTAAAATTAAGAAATCAGTTCGTGGCCATTAACAAAAATGGGTATTTAGTTCATTTTTTGCAGCAAAAGCTACCCTGATTCGTTTTCTCTTGCAAACCATAGGAGGCAATTCACATACGTAGAAATCGCAACGACTCCGCAGAAAAACGTCGTTACTGTTCTCGAGGAATAATCTATTCATCTTGCTTGGTTTGACATTTACGTTCAGTGATCCTTAAAGCGAGTTAGGAACCTGACAGGCTGATTAGCAGCCTTGTGATCTTCGCACCTCTTGCACACACACATGGGCTCACGCTACTACACATCTTGCTGCAGTGTGGGTGACGTCTTGCGGCCTAGGGGTGTACGAATAGCACTTTCTAAGAACCGAGACAAATACGAATAGCGCAGGTTCGCTATGAAATCGAATAGAATAGTACCGCTAAAATCGAAATAAATACGAATCGATTAGTGATTAAAAGCGACTCAATTATGAATCAAATATTTTACGATTATTCGCTGCCTGTGTGAGTATTCTCACAAAAGAAATGACGTGCGACACAGAGAAGCGCTAACGGCGGCACTGCGGTACGGAGGTAGGACATATGGAGCTGTGGAGAGAGAGCTGTCAAATGAGGCAACACTTATCTTCCAAGGGGGTACATGAAGTCAGAATATTAGCTTTACGACCATCATGTCAAACTACTGACAGGACAGTTGTCTTTTATACTTATGACGATACCGTAAATCTAGCGGCATATTTCAATAGCTGAGGAGCGAGAGCTGCGTAGGAATCATGGTTTTTGTGAGGGCACATAACCGCAGGGTCTGCTAAACCTACCCCAGCCCTTCTCGTGTAGCCCAGTCTTAGAGCTCATATTCGATCATTATGAACGCTGCCACAAGAATGGAAATGAATAGTGGCGGCGTGGAACCTTACAAACCTTGCAGATCGATAGCATCAGTGTGCTGTGCGCCGTCTGAATGGACCGTTTTCTTTAATGGCCATGGAAGAAAACTACGGCATGCCTTAGTCGACGTTCTTATTCGAAAAATATTCGGTTAATTTCGATTCGTTTGGAATAATTTTGAACGAATGCAATTTGATTCGCTCAGCCAAACAATCGAATAGAAAGATATTTGATACACTGCTCAAAAATTTCTATTAATCGCACGTCCGTATACTGCTGCCGAAGCGTTTAACATAAAATTCCGCATGAGGCGCTTTCTGGAGTGTCAATGCGCTGGCAGCACAACATGTCCTATCCGGGAACTCCATCTGTTGCCTGCTTTTAATCGCTGTAGTCGTTGCTCCATTCATACAGAATGACCTCCTCTCGGGAATTGTTGGAGCAGTGTGTTCAATACGTGACATTTCCTTTGTGCGATTTCTGGTAACAATTTTTTTCTCAGGTTTTTTTTGTTAAAAACATACGACTTTAACTGTTTGCCTATTCAGGACAGTGTGGAGCGGGCAATAACTGGGCCAAGGGGCACTACACGAAAGGAGGCGAACTGGTGGACTCCGTGCTGGACGTGGTCCGCAAGGAAGCGGAGACATGCGACTGCCTCCAGGGCTTCCAGATGACGCACTCACTCGGCGGCGGCACCGGATCCGGCATGGGGACACTGCTCCTGGTCAAGATCCTGGAAGAGTACCCCGATCGCCTCATGAACACGTTCAGCGTGGTCCCCAGTCCTAAGGTTAGTGATAAAACCCTTTGGATGCGAATTCGTTGTACCCGTGGTGCATCTGATATGCCACATTTATAAGGGGCGGCGTTCCACCTCCAGGTGTCGGACACCGTTGTGGAGCCCTACAATGCCACCCTGGCTGTGCACAAGTTGCTGGAGTACTCAGACGGTACATTTTGTATTGACAACGAGGCTCTGTATGACATCTGCTTCCGGGCCCTCAAGATCACGACTCCCACTTACGGAGATCTCAACCACTTGGTGTCTGCAACAATATCGGGTGTAACCACATGTCTAAGGGGGGTGCTTAACTTTATCTATACATGTGCACTAAATCAGCATGCATCGGAACCCCAAAAAGCTATAGCAAGGTAAGAACGCGGTCCGGTTGGTTGCTTACTGGGCACGGAGCCGCGGTAGTATCGTTACTACAGGACGAAAACATGCGCGAAAGAACGCCCTTCTCCTGTCTGAGCTCTCATTCGCGAGTGTTTCCGTCTTGTTGAATTCAGTCTGCCGCGATTCCTCGCACAAAACTCCGGTCGCAGCTTGCGTAGCAACGCAAACCGTTGCGGTCCTATGACGGGAACAAGCAAGCAACCTGAGCGCGCTTGCTGAGCGTAGGGTACCTGAGACATGCTCAGAGTGCTCTACCAGATTTCTGCTTCGGATATGACGAAAGGAGACAGTGATTCACTTGTTCCAAGCAGGCAGCAACTCACGCAGACATGCTGAAAAGCCAAGAATTTATTTTAGTACAAGCTTATGCCCTGGAAAGAATAAGATCGGTGGTGCTGACGGTGGCTAGCGCTTGGAAGCTGTCTGGATTGAAATGGCTAATGGCGAATTCCAGTCTGCGATACAGAGCGCATCTCCAAATCCGGGAAGGAGCAAGATATCGAGGGAATCTAGGAAACATGTCGTCATTTTCTAATAGAACTAAGGACCTGAATCCACGTCGTCCATTGAAACACGCATTCCGGTCTCGGGGAGCAAGACAACGAGCTCTGGATGGCCCATTGAATTACGCCACAAGTATGTCAACCGCGCTCTCTTGACACGTGATTTGAACTTTTTCCGAAAAGTAGGCGCACACTGCAGTGAAAGTCAGGAATGACGCAGAATCTAACACATGTGAATGCGGTGCTTCGCTTACCTGACGCCCTGACGCCAGATGGGTTGTCGCGTGTGTAGCGAGAAGGGAAAGAATGCAGACGAAGCGTGATATATCTAGCGTAGTTCAGAGCGAAGTGTTTTTCGACAGCACTTGACACATATAATAACGATATTTGCACCTTTGCATTCGGAACCGAGGGGGATGTGACTAGGCTACCACAGAACGCAGTCTGTAGAAAAAAATAAACCCTTAGATGCGACGCACATACATTGCCCGTGCCTTCCGCTCGAATTTTTATCAATCGTAGACCTGCCGCCGTAAAAACGCTCCATGAATCCCGGCAGTTACCGCGTTCAGCGGTTGCTTTATCAAGCTGTTGAGAGCTGGGTACATTCGCTAATACGAGCTCCAGTCCTTAAATAATTTTTTTTATTTACACGAAGCAGACCTTTGTCATCCTGTAATGCGAGAGGGCAGCGTTCAACGTTTCTCTTGGGATATAATAATCTCCGAACTGAATTTCAGGGCACGGTTACACTTTTCTGACACATTCATTTGTCGAGTTGAAAAGAAACTGCGATGAAAGTTTCTGCGCTTAGGAATGAGCAGCGCGAGTTCTGAAAAGGATTTAAGACCGTATATCAGTGTCCGGCACTTTTCTGAATATCGAGTTGGGGCGCAGTTTTCGCATTGTAAATTGCACTTGTAAAGTGCATAAAGCCTTTTAACCCAATGTCCTTAATGCTTCAAGCCTGTATGTCCACAAACATTTACCTCGTTGCGGCTTGTTTTTATTATTCGTTGTTGTGTTCCTAGTATTTTGCCTGAAGGAAGCTCCGAAGACCACAGCACTCTTTATTCCTCTCGACTTGTGTGACATCAAAAGGGGACTTATTTCCTCAGCATGAACAAGAAAGCATGCATCCTGGCCAGAATTTAGGTTTTCCGATGACACTAACTGCTTCGTATATGGAGTGCCATGCGAGGTCGTTTTAAGACGCGTCTGAACCAAGTGATATGTTCAGAATCGCCGCTACTTTTTGTGGACTGGCTTTTATTAAAGGATAGAAGCTTGGAATGATCAACTTCTACAGAATATAGCACTGATGACCTGCATTCAATGTCCGAAACACGCAGGAAGTATTAGAACAAAAATAACTCTGATATTAAAGGTGCTGGAATGAGTGAGGACGCTGCAGGAAGGGTTGGCGCGTATTTAAGAGGAGATAATGAAGTGTCCAAGGAAGCAAAGAAGTGAGGGTGAGGGCCAGGGAGGGTCAGCAAATGGGAATGAGGGCGAAAATCGGGCAGGGGTTTGAAAGTGAGGGTGGAAAAATCAAGACAGAGAGGATCTGCCAATATGTTGTTCCAACCATCCTAACCAAAGCGACATCGTTGGAAAGTCTGAGTCGACGCTTATCAAGCCTATTCGCTTTCCTCTCAGGTTTCCTGGGCAGCTGAACGCTGACCTTCGCAAACTGGCCGTAAACATGGTACCGTTCCCACGCCTGCACCTCTTCATGCCTGGCTTTGCTCCACTCACGTCCCGACACAGCGAACAGTACTGGCCACTGTCTGTGCAGGAGTTGACACAGCAGATGTTCGACGCCAGAAACATGATGGTTGCTTGTGACCCCCGCCATGGTCATTACATGATAGTGGCGGCGATCTTCAGGGGATGAATGACCATGAAAGAAGTCGAAGAACAAATGCTGAAAATCCAGAACAAGAACTCTTCCTTCTTCGTCGAGTGGCTCGCGAACAACGTTAAGACCGCAGTCTATGACATCCCACCTCGTGGTCTCAAGCTGTCTGATACTTTCATTGGCAACAGCACGGCCATCCAGGAGCTCTTCAAGCGAATCTCCAAGCAGTTGACGTGTAAGCGCCGCTCGTTCTTGCACTTTTCTTTTTGGCCACATGCCTGCATTATGCCGCCAATTCATACCTATTTATTGTAACAGCGTACAAGTTGTAGTACCTGTGAACCATGTCTGGTGACCAAGCGTACTTATGTTTTTCGCAGCCATGTTCCGCCGCAAGGCCTTCTTGCGTTGGTACACCGGGGAGGGCATGGAGGAACTGGAGTTCACTGAGGCAGAGTACTACATGAACGATCTGATTTCAGAATACCAGCAGCACCAGGAAGCTACAGTCGAGGAGGAAGAGGGAGAGTTCCAAGGCGTATAGAATGTAGAGGCTTAACTATTTTTTTTTACTTTTTTTACTAGTGGAGACAGTAGGCAGACCCCTTTTTTCGCAAGTAGGTTTTTCAGTAAAGCCTTGTTCTTTTTGTGTCATTTTGCCTTTCAAACATCCGACTCTGTTCGCCTCGTACCTTCACTGGACGTGCTAGAGGAACATTCCCTCTGGCCTCGGTACCTGCTGACAAGCATTTTATTAACATGACAATGCGCTTCGGAATACGTCACCTAAACAGGTGGCAGCTTAGCTCTTTAAGGGATCATTACAAAAAGGTACCGAAATGGCCCATTTTTTATCAGTTGAAATTCTTTAATATCATGTTTAAAATTTCACATCTGATAGCAGAAAGAATTGTTGTATTAGGCATATCTTCTGTCCGCTCTTTCAATCCAGAAATAAAGGGTTGGATTTGAATAGCAGCACACTGAATGCGCTATTCGTCCACTAATTTCATCTAAACTATTGGAAACTAACAGTGGTGTTGTAGGGTTCAGAGCACGGCACTCGGTTTAGGGCCTTCTTGCACCACCTGCACTACATTGTTATTTACTTGCGGATGCTTTTTCAGAGCTCCCGTAAGACTCACATTTGCATCTACAGTTCTTCGGGAGACTTCCTATATATCCCTGGACCAATGAGCTGACGCGCAGTGCTACAGTAGGCTGGTGGCAACTGCACTTTCAATTTCTTTGAATTTCATTGCAACGTGCTATGGTGGGCAGGTTATCAGCTTCCCAGCGTAGCAGGTGGGCCCCGGAAACTGACACGGACGGACAGACGCTGGCTTTTCTCGTGATCTGGACTTTTAATTCTATCGCAATAATAGTTATATGTGCACTTCATTAGTTGAAGGAGTCCTTATTTTACAGCTTCAGCTGTTAATACCTCGCACCTCGAGATCTCGGCGTAGCTCAGCGTTGGCGTAACCGCGAAGCAGTGCCACGAGGATAAGAACGGGACAGAAAGGAAGGAGAGAGAGAGAGACGAGAAGGAAGAACAACTGCAGTGCCACGCGGACTGGGGCCTCTATGCTGTAACTACAGGCTACATTTTTCGGTTTTTTCCGGAAAAGGTTGCTATTGACATATGCGCGCCGCAGCTAACTGGATATCGAGTGGTACTTACACTCAGTCAAAGGCGATAAATAACATTTCTTAGCCAGGAGCGTGGATACGCGGGGTACCGTTTGAAATTAACCTCTGCATTTATAGGTATCGCTCCGGCACATTGCGCGTCTATGCAGACTGGGAGGTTCTGCCTTTTTGCCAAACGTCCTCGGCAAGAGTAGCGCTGCTCGTTGTGATTACCTGTTTAGGGCAATCACTTTTCATGCAGGTTTCTCCAATGCATGTAAGGACGCTTGATCTTATGCCTTAGAGGGAAAAAAGTGTCATGCTCTGCCTACCAAGACGATTCAGCTGCAATCACATGATTGCTGTCAACACGCAGATCAAGCTATTCCCCACGCCTTTGTTCAGAAGCCCAGTGATAACACGACAACCCACATTTTAGAAATCAGCTTCCACTAGCGTTTGTGTTCAGCGGCACTATCTATCTAAAAACTGATAGGGTCACTGTTTACTGTGGGCTACAAGCATCTCAGTAATTAAGGTGCCTAATAGTAATAGTTCAAAAGTTAAGTTTTCTATATTAGCTAACCACCATGCTATTTACTACATCTTAGTTGTAATCAGATGCATTACAGTGATGACAATGCTATGCCGAAAAAAATCACTCTTCTAACTGGAAAAAGCATATATTTATAAACTATGTAAAGTGTTAGGTGAAACACCCTGCAGAAACCGCTTCTTCAAGACGACGCGTCACTTCTGCTGCGGATGTGTCCGGCTCGTCAAATTTTCATGTGGGAGCCGCCGAGGGGGCCGCGAAATCCCAAGCGCGGCAGCGGCGCCAACATGATCCCACAGAGCGAGCAGCCGAGGCTGAGGCCAAACGCCGTCAACGCCAGCAGCGGAAACGCAATGTCGGCGACGTCGGTATCCCGCCATTCCAATCGCCGAAACGGAAAAGAAGCGCCTCAAAGGACAAGGACCCACACTTCGAGCCGCAGTAGCCGAAACGAAACGCAGCAAGGACCAAGCAAATACTGGAGGCGAAACCAGAGCCTTCAGCCGCAAGTTTAGAGAAAATCCACTTCGCTTTAAAGAGCGTATTAGGGCGGGCAAGCTGGCTTAGAAAAATTTTAAAACACATATCTCTGTTCAGTCCCTTTGCGTACTTTTATGTTTTAAAACCCCTTATCTTTGCTTGCGACCGTTTGTGGTTGGCTAGTGCTCGCTCAAGGCCGAACAAGATGGCTAACGCCAGCCACAATGCGCGTCGCGAGCCTATCTTCCGCGTGTGAGCTGCCGCTAACTCAAGCAACTGCAGACTGAGTCACCGTCTGTGCATATTTTTTATGGTCATTAAAACACAACGCTTATCACAAGTGACTCAGATATGTTACTACCTACGCAGTCAGCAGCGACAGGTAACTGGATGCGTGTGCTTGGGAACAAATTAACTGTATCGCTGCCTCTCGACTGAGAAGCCTGACGGAGTAAGAAACGAAATGCTCAGGAACCTCGACAGCCCTGAAAAAGACACTCTCCTTTACTTTCTGAACAGAATATGGAACTCTGGGGACATTCCTGACCCTTGACGATTAGCCATTGTCCTGCCTATAGGTAAGCATAATAAGCCCTTGTCCAACATTTCCTCAAGCGCTGTCCTACAAAATATCTCGCAACTGCCCGAAAACACTTTCAGCAGGCTCTGTCTGCTCTAGAGAAATACATCGCCCGCATCGGCCTTGCTGACTCTCCAGAGAAGTCTGAAGCCCTTCTCATCCACCCAAAAATCTCTCTTGCCAGAGTACCGAAACTCAAAGTCAGTGGCCGTTCGCTGGCTTGGCGGAATCAAGTCCACTTTCTGGGCCTCACAATTGGCAAAATACTCTCCTGGATACCTGCAGAAAAGTCCCTCACATCTCATATACACAGAGTTGGCTAGGCCATAATGAGATTGCTAGCCGGTGGACTTGGCTGTAGCACCAAATGGGCCATAACTCTCTTTGAAGCCGCAGCGACTTCCTGTATCTTCTATGCCCGCCCATTCGTCTCTCCCTCCCCTTCCCCCCAGTCTTCGTAAACTCGAAGTCCTTCCCCGCAACAACATGGGAAAGTTTTTGGGTGTACCCAACAACTCCCAAGTTTCCCCTACCATGACCGAGGCTGGAGTCCTCCCCCCTCTCTCTTTCTCCTGCAAAGATGATTCGTCCACATCAATCACATTTACAATCTTCCTGAAGGATTGCAGCTCTTCTCAAAACTTTCATCACGTTGCTCATCCAGAGCAGGTATCCTCCACGCGGTATTTGAAGATATTTTCGATGAAGACCTTCCTCCGCCAAGCGCAGTCTCTCATCTTCCTCCCACCAGCTGTCCTCTTGACGTGCGCACCACTTTGGAAGGCCTTCATTAACATCGTACCTAAGCGGCCCATCTCGAACAGGCTGCAGCCAGACTTCTACACGAATAGCTTCGGAACAGGCTCCTCATATTCACATGGTTAAGGAATGCAGCGCGAAAAGACAAGGACAAACGAAGAAGTGGACAGGACTGGCGCTGACAATAAACACATTTATTCAGAGAAATGAGCAGCTTTTTTAATGCCATCCAAGACCCACGTGACCAGATAAAACAGCAGTCGTGGGGAAACTAAGATACAGATACAGAAGATAAGATCGTTGCACACAATATCAAAGTAACAGCACATCGAGGATACACAATGTAAGCACCGAACCCAAGCCCCGAGCGCCGGTCCTGTCCACTTTTTCGTTTGTCCTTGTCTTTTCGCGCTGCATTCCTTAACCACGATCACTGAACAACAAGCCCAAACAGTAACTTTAGTTCATCAGATTTCTTCTCCATTGGGCTCTTCTTTCTACCATGAGCAGGCAAGATACCGCCATAACCTGCGCGAATCTTATCGCAATTCCTACTTGCAAGGCCAGGATCCTCTCGTTCCACCTCTAAAAGAAAATTGGGCCGTTTGAAGTGCGGGTGTTCTTCGGCCCTGTGGAGCCATCTTGAGGGCATGCTCGACGTATGTGCGAGATTTTGAAGTCAGAGCTCTGGAGACAAGTGCGTCTTTTCTAAGACTGGCTCGGAGTGCTCTCGCTTCAGTGGCCACATTTGACACAAGCGTTTCGGTGCAGGCGGGCTGGAAACGCTGATTGGTCAAACAAAATGTGACGTCACGTCTAAAACGTCACGTGACGTCATGGCCACGTGACTTTTAATGACGTCGTGTCCGGTTGGGAAGAGACATATTTTCCCTAGGTTTTTCTCGGAATTCCCCACGTTTTTGACAGCGCGCGCGGGTTCAAAAAGCGCACCTGATGCGCCGCGCTTTCACGCACTGCATGCGCGTTTCTATATTTTTATTATATATGATATCCTTGAACTGCTGGTGTATTATTTTAGTGCGCTCGAACGGCGCGCTTCGTTGTGCATTTATTATAATCGCCACTACCTGGCGGACCCGATACAGCTTTTGCAGACCTGAGAGGTTAAACACGTACTATCCATGCAAAGCCACGCAAATGCGCCTACAGGTGACCACGCCCGTCTATCAGCGCTCCGTCGAGTGCCTGCATTTACAATCGAGTGCTGTAGGACTATGAACCTGACCTAGAGCATACATATTATAATTTTTCCTTGTATTCTACATTCTCTACATGCAGGAGACTACACTCATAGCTTTCGTTAGTGCAGAAATTTCGTACAACCGTGTCAAAATTTGGCGGTCCGGTTTTGTTCTACACGACGTTTTGGAGGAGAAAAGCATTGGGTCTTTGAAGGACGACAGTCTATATAAACTCCTATTCACTGTGTCGTCGTACCTATCGTAATTAATGACGACATATAAAGGCTTTTGATACAACTCTCGTGATTTAAAACAAAACTGTTCGTTTCACTAACCCGCGAAAAAATATTGCGCGCAATCATTCGCCACAGCCCGTTGCTGCGTAATTTTTGTTTTGTGCGGATTTTCTTTTATAATATGACAGCTGCACGCGATAGCTTATATATATAGTTGCGCAGCCGACCACTGCAGGTACCAGTAAACACGTACCCCGTTTAGAATGAATTTAAAAACGCGGTCGGGAGTTGGAATTATTTGTCCGGGACGCTGCGGTCAAAGTTCGCAGTTTTGAAAATTGAAACACGGAAATTTTTGCGCATAGCTAGTCACTCTTGCATAAGTAAATATCTTATTCCTACCCATCATCCCTTTGTCAGAACACATATATTAATGAGAAAAACGACCCATTTGATGCAATTAAGTTCACAGTCCTACAGGGTGGGTTCCACAACAAAGAGAGCAACGGGAGTCGTACTTTATTTACAAATTTGTAACAATTGCTCACGGCATTAATGAAAGTCCGGGTTTATTGACCTCCATCGCCCCTTTCAGAGCCAGTGCTGACCTTAGGAGTGCCGGCGCGTCAAACCTCGGTCGTTTGCCGCCAGCGGCATCTTTTTCAAGCTTCGCTGCCCGTCCGCTTACACAAAGCTCATAATTCATCCCCCACCCCTGTCTTCCCAGTTCGACGTACCACCTTGTCGAGCGGGGTGCAATTGAAGAACCAAGAACCCTTGATTAAATGCTCCTGCCATTCACCTTTACCCCCCCACAGGACACTTTCGCGAACTCGTATGTTTTGCCGCCTTTTTCTTTTGTGTGTGTGTTTCATGCACAGTGCACGTGTGTGTAGTTAAGCTAACTGCGCCGCTGATTCCGCCTTCACTATTCGTACCGAAGACGCTCCTGGAACGTCTCCTGCCCTGTCTGAATTTATTGTTTATTTGTTTGCTCGTTTTGGCCGGCGGCACGGGCAGTACATGCATCTATGATTCTTATCTGCTCCGGGACTCCGCCAAAGTCTGTCATTGTTGCTTTGAGGGCTCGGATGCCCTCCCTCCCCTCGTTATTCCTTTTTTCCCCCGGGCTGGCCTCCCGCGCAAGCTCGCTGGGCGGCAGGGGACAAAGCGTTTTTCTTTTTCTCTTTATTTCTTTCTCCTTTTTCTAGTATTTTTCTTTTGTGCCCATCAAGGGTTCTTGGTTCTTCAATTGCACCCCGCTCGGCAAGGTGGTGCGTCGAACTGGCAAGACAGGGGTGGGGGATGAATTCAGAGCTTTGTGTAAGCGGGCAGCGAAGTTTGAAAAAGATGCCGCTGGCGACAAACGACCGAGGTTTGTCGCGCCGGAATTCCTAAGGTCAGCATTGGCTCTGCAAGGGGCGATGGAGGTCAATACACCCGGACTTTCATTAATGCCGTGAGGAATTGTTATTAAGTTTGTAAATAAAGTACGACTCGCGTTGCTCGAGATCTCTTTGTTGTGGAACCCACCCTGTAGGACTGTTAACTTAATTGCATCAAATGGGTCGTTTTTCTCATTAATATATGTGTTTTAACAAGGGGAGGTAGGGATAAAATATGCGCGCGGTGGTTATTAAAGCGAATTCGTATAAAGTTAACGGCCTGCCCAATGTACTGCGTACTGCACACACTGCATCCTAGGAGGTATATTACGTTGCAGAAATCCCAATCAGAGTTGTCATTAATTTTCCATTTGAATCCTGAAGCTGTGCTTATTTCACAGCTTGATGTTTGTAATGTGTTTGCAGACCTGGAATCTACTTTTTCCACAAGGTCGACACCCCAAAACCGGCTCTTTATGTGACTGAGTGTATTAGAATGTTTCGAATGTTTTTCGGTCGTCTGTAGACTGCATGAGGGAGAGCAGTGAAAATTTTGGCGAGGCGCTAGCTCGCTTTGTTTGAGAATGTTGAAATGTTTTTTTGAAGATTTTGTTTACGTACGTTAGGCGGCTGGGTTACTGGTGAAGGGAAGTACGATATTTGCCTGATGGTCTGTTTGCTCGCTGTATCGACGTCACTCCAGTATTTGCTCTCGGTTGGGTTTAGATGTCCTTTGAATGGCATCGTCGGCAATGGCGACGGGTATCGCTGCTTAATGAGGACTTCTTGCATGCGTTTGGAATTTTTTACGAAGTCTTCATCTTGGGAACATATCCCTTTAGATCGATGTGCCTGAGAGTATGGGATGCTTGTTTTAGAGTGACGAGGATGGCAGCTTTGGAAGTGTACGTATTGTTGACGGTCCGTCGGTTTTCTATATACACTGGTGGTGAGTGAGCTTTCGTTTACCAAAATCTCAACATCTAGGAAGTTAATTGTGGTGTGGGCGCACGTGTAAGTGAAAGATATGTTGGGGTGGACGAGGTGTGTCAGTCCAAATTAAAAAGATGTCATCCAAGTAGCGTTTGTATAGGGTGGGCTTAATGGGACAATCTTTCAAAAATTTAGACTTATTACTATGCATGAAGATGTTGACGTAGGTGTGGGCCATCCTTGTACCCATGGCTGTGCCGTTAATTTGTGAATAGTGTTGATTGATGAATTCGAAGTTGTTATATTCGAGTACGATTTTCGACAGTATTTATAAAACACGTGGAGCAGGGGAGCATCAAAGCACACTCCAAGGGAATGTTGAAAATGAATTCGAAGTTGTTATATTCGAGTACGATTTTCGACAGTATTTATAAAACACGTGGAGCAGGGGAGCATCAAAGCACACTCCAAGGGAATGTTGAAAATCCGCTGCAGCACGAAGAGGCTCATGACTGAAAAAATGCAGATGCAGGAACCATTGGAAGCAAGCTGTTGTCAATGCACAGTGTTTAGAGTAAATGGTACCACAGGCCCACAAAGCGCAGATTTTGTTTAAAAAATCGGCCGTCTTGTTAGCATCAATGCCGCAGTGTCCAGGTATCCAGTGAAAGCGCATTTCTTTTACATGTAGTGGAATGAAAAATCTTAGAGAATGGCCCAGAAGAGCGTCCTTCGAGCCTTCGAGTGAGTCAGGACAGAAAGGCTGTCAGCAAGTATAATGACATCAGTAACGATGCAAGAGACCTTATCTATAGGGCCAACTGAACCCCTAGAAAATGAACAGCGAATATAGGTGTATAATCAGGGGCCCGAAACGAATAACTGCAATCTAGAGCCAATAGCTGCCTATAGGCGACTTCATGCAAACATTTAAAGCGAAAGCCTTTAATGGCTCTCGTTATCCATCCGTCCGCGAAATCTGTCACACTATGACGTCATCAATGGTATAATAATTGATATAACCCATATAGTCTTAGCAATTAAGAAGTAATTGGTGATTAGAAATTGCGCATTAGTTTGTAATTACACATTAATTTGTGAAGTAAATTAATAGCTCAAAACGAAACGTTAAAATAAAAATAAATAACAATTTTAAAGAAACAAAAATAAAAAGGAAAGATTAACTTATGTGACAATGCAGTTTCAGAAGCGAAAAATTAAAAATAATTAAATAAAAATTAAAAGAAGCAGCCACAGTGGGCGCAGAAAGGCTTTCGCCTCGCGCACTTTACATCGCCAAAGTGACCACTGAATTTTAAAAAAAAGTGCCTCTTCGTACAAGCGATTAATCGCCTTTTCCCGGTTCGCCCTGCACCTTCGAGCAACAATTACATCCTATGAAGTTGTCCGACGCAACGCCAGAAACGAGCTGATCACGAACAACAGTGTTCACGGAATTGTCGAAGTCGCAGTTCTACGCAGGTTCGCGTAACTGAGCAATATAAACCTGCAGCTGACAGGCTCGCCAGGGTTCTGTAAACATATCTTGAACCGCGGTAGCGTTCCGTCGTGGCTGAGGACAGACGGTTGCAAGTGCTGAGCGCGGTTTGAAACGTATCTTCGCCTTTCGTAACTTCACTTATGGCGAATTCCACTGGTGGATCTGAAGTGAGGCGCTCGAATCGCAAAAGAGCGCCCCAAACCGCCTCGGAGCAGATCCGCCACTGGTCGGCGTATCAACCTTGTGAGCTCCGTTGGAACGGAGTTGCTCCAATCGACCAGCGGAATTCGCGCGGTCGGTCCAGGTCGACCAGTTGAACTCGAATTCGTCGTCGCGGAGCAAGAAAAGCTGCTCCAGCACGACCAGTGGAAATCGCCATTAATTTAGGTCCCTGCTCCTTCATTTTGCGCTCGTGGCAGGAGGCGTTAATTGCGGAACGACGCTGACCTTCGACGCCGCGCGACTGCAAAGGCATGGCTTTGCGCCGGGTTGCAGCAAACTCAGGCCAGACGCCTCCTGAAAGTAGGTAGAAAACAGTGCCTTCCACTGGTTCCATGGTACTGGTGACTGGCCCGGTGTTTCTAGGAATGTACGAGGGGGCGTAAGATCCCGTGCAACTCATAGGTTTACCTCGTCGACACGTTGTTGTATTGTAGATGCAAGATCGAACGACACACCGGAGCGAGCGATGTCATGATGACGCCAAGTTTCCGCCGAACCCCCCCCCCCCCCCCCTCTACTTTTCTTGCGTCACGTATACGTGGTGTCAAGAGACATGCATGTGACTGAAACTCTGAAGAAGCGAAACTGAAAGTAAGACAACCGAAACTGAAAATAAGAGAAGAGAAACTGAAACTGCCGCACAGTTCATTGCCTGATGGACACATGCAGTATCACGTATTATTTAACGTCTTCATAAAACCGCTGTTTGTTCTTCTATAGGATTAGCAG
The DNA here is from genome assembly GCF_052857255.1 of Amblyomma americanum. NCBI lineage: Eukaryota > Metazoa > Arthropoda > Arachnida > Ixodida > Ixodidae > Amblyomma > Amblyomma americanum. Next base: position 101,615,215 of record NC_135497.1, read on the forward strand.
CATTAGTATATGTTTGCTATTAATGACACCCAGGTAATGAACATGATTTACCAACTTAAGTAGTGTTGGTTCTGGTGTAACGCACGAATAATTTATAGACATGCCTTTGTGTATACGCCAGAAATGAAATTGTGAAGCAAGCCTTGAAACTGCCTGTGCATTTCTCATAAAAAAAAAGAAAAACATTATCTTGTTTTCAAAGCATGCGTGTCATCTATATCAGATGTGACTAATGTTGAGCTATAACTTTAAATGGCTCATGCTGGCTGCCATCAAAAATCACTTTTTTTTTATTCAACAAACCTCATAACTCATTTCTGTCACGAAAGCAACGAAATGCTTCACTTATATCTCATTGCTTTGGTGCAGTCATGGTTCATTATGCAATGTAAAATCTGATTCACGAATATTTTTGTTACTTGTTGCACGATACGTTTGTTCCTGAAATTCAGCACATCCACCAGTATTGCGTTCCCGCGCGGCTTTCTTTTTTTTAACTGAGTACAGGTGAATAGCCACCGGATTCTTGGCTGATCGCCCAGTGTAGGTATGTGCCATCTTTTGATAGGCTAACAACATCAACAAAATTCGTCTTTCACTTCCAATCATGTGTGCTGCGGTATACTTTTTCTTCGACTTTGTATTGATTCCATCCGTAGTAGGCATGGGAGGCATTGGCCACGCTATCAGCTTCCGCAAGTTAGGTTCACGCAGAATTTGTTAGCTCCGCTTCAAGTTGATCTGATCTCCTTGCAACGAGTTGCTGAAGAAAACGGGTGGACGGGGCAGTGCGGGAAGAAGAGTCGTCGAAGGAAGACATTTGTAATGTTTCTTGAATATAGCCAAAGTTTCTGTTACCGTTATTCAGTTTTTGTCCCCCTGTGATTTATCAGCTATTATTCGAACCCCCAAAGTTTAAAGTTCAAAGTAGTAGCATTACTTTTAAATTCAGAAGAAGCTACTAAACATTACAATTGGGATATATTCGCAGGATCTGGCTTGGAGCTATTCTGTTTGTATCCCTGATTATACTCCTATATTCTTCGTAGAGTTTTTGGTTATTTTGGCTCTTCTCTTAATTCCCAGGCATGTAGCTTGAGTTCTCATTCTTGCAGACTGCCTTTCAGTTCTAGTCTCCAAAATTCCGGAAAATCGTTATTGAATTGGTCGCTTAGGTTTTATGTTCCGTGCACAGTGCATGAGATCCACTTGGTCTGAGTACCTGCCTATTCGGGTGTTTATTTTAACGAGGTGGCTGATTTATTGGCAAGGTCAGCTCTCAGCGCTCCTGTAATCTTTCCTGTCCTTCACCTCATTATGTTGGAAACTTCACGTTTCCAGCGGTTCCAACATATTTCAGCCAGCTTGAGTGATCCGTTGCTCAATACCGTGGATTTTCACCACTTAAATTACCCATGGAATGTCCAGTGGTGTAAATCAAGGCGTTGCGAGGTGTCAGTGACGCTTCTGCGATGCAAAATCCCTCACTTAAATTTATACTTGCGCCGATGCGGGTTCGCTGCGACAAACCTTTGTGTCTCATGTGGGCAAGTTGAAACAATAGGTCATTTTCTCCTCTCTCGCCGGCGGTTCGCAGTTCAAGGAAAGCAGTATTTGGAGGTCCCTCTTTCGAGGTTAGGACTCCCTCTGTCTCTTCCAGTTCTTCTCTCGTTCGGTGCGAGCGCCAAGGAATTCCCGTTAAGCAGTGTTTGTGGCTACCTTCATGATTACATAAGTGCGACTGATCGGTCACCTTGTCAGCTGCATACAAAATTCTGTTGCATGTCTAAAATGCTTGATTCTATTCTCGGTAATTCATATTTCTTAAATTTTATTGAATTTTCCAATTTTTATCCTGATTCAGTCTTCTACGCCGCCGCCTCACGTCTTTTTTTTCCCCCGTGCAAATATTTCATTGGCAATCTCCACTGTACCTTGGCCAATCCCCCCGCGTGGGTATGTGCCATATATATTTACTGACGTGAAGAAGAAGAGTGTGGGCTACAAACACTGTCTGTACTTGTGCTCTTCCTTTTATTTGTTGTCTGTTTGCATTGTAAGGCATTAATAGGTAGAAAGGCATGCACGTAATGGGCATACCCTGTACGCATGAATGCGGAAGATGGTCATGGTTGTCCAAGCATTGCCATCAAAGCAACGGGACCTTCAAGAAACAGCTAGGATATGGTTGTGACCCCTCACATGCAGTGATGCTCACACAATTTGAAAATGTTGCAAGTTACAGCAGTCCCGTGGTTATATTGCTGCAAAACAATTAAGCTAGCCCATTCATGCGGAAATATTTTTAGAGGCTGCCAAAAAGGAACATGTCAAAAAGTTACACGTCCTGTTTCATTGTGTTTGAAATGAGGCTTAAGATTAAATTAATGTTACAAATACGCGCTGAAGAAATGAAACGATTAAACCCTCATGTGAAGGAAATACAAAAGGGTATATTTACGAAAACTTATTTACAAGCTAAAATAGCATCGCACACACACTCTCACGGGTTCCTTGTCGTCTGTCACTTGACTGAGTCGCCTCCAAGCGCTGCAGGTTACCGCGCACCTGCAGTGCACCGGAAGCGCACACACACACAAACACACACACTCTCACCCGCACACGTGCATGGGTCCACTTGAAAGGAGACGCCGCACGGCTCTCCGGTTCGTACTTCTGGCAGCGGCGGCATTTCCCGCGGCCCTAACGACCACACCAATAAGCTAACGAAGCGGGCGCCCATCGGTCCGTTCGCAGAACGGAGGGTGCCGCCAAGGACGCCCTCCCGCACCGAAAGCACACATGCGGGCACAAAAGAACGCTCGCTGCGCAGAACGACACTCGCAGAGAAACACATGTATATGAGAAATGGCCCCTTCTTACAAATGATGGTGGTAAACGAAATGAACAAGCAACTGCTGTGCAATCCATGCACTGTCATGCAGTACTTACACAATCACAGTCCAGTGACTGCAGAGCGGTCTGCAACCAGTAACTTGCAAAAAAACTATACTATGCAGCGAGCTTGTTTGCACGGTATTTGTTACATTTATCGAACGATCACATGAAATTGGTATGGCTATTTCTACACAGTGCATTTCCTAAAGATTCCTTTCTGCCATACTGTACTTTTTACCCAAAATGCTTCTTACAGAGTCATAAATTCTTACGTACGCGTATAAAGATGTTTGTAGCAGGTGTGTGGGCGTGAACAAAAAAAAAACTTTTTATTTTCCTTAATTCTTCAGTATTCCTGATTATGACGACATATGGGCATTTATAAGTTAGTACAATTTTTTTCACGCATCACAATTAACTGATGCACCGATGTGTTTGGTACACATTCATCTTCAGACATTTCATGTCTGTTTGGTCAAAAAAATACGAAATAATAGTTGACTGCATTAGTTTTGACTAGCATCACACAGCATGCTCTTGAAATTCCTCTAGCTGTTGTACAGAAGTCTGTAATTGGCTTCATTGCATAGCTTCATACTTGAACCATTTAAACTCTGCAAACTGTTCTTTTTACCGCACATGGCGACATGGCATGCGAAACCGCGTGGGAACGGGCGAGGAGGATTCGGAGGTACAGCTGCAACTTCGCTGGAATCCAAAGACAGCTAGGCACTTGTCACGGTTAATTTCGGAAAGGCGGCTATGCCCCAGTAAAGTTGCGTAAGGTCTTTCCTTGCAGACCTTACTAAGTCCCTTGACTTCGCACCAGAAATGCTCACCGCCCGAGACGGTTACTTGGTTGGATGACCAAAGGCTTCTTGGCACCAAAGGTGCTCCGTCAGAGACGATATTGCGACTTTGCAGAATGCAGGTATTTCAGGGGAGTATAACTTGACTGTATTTACACAAATATTTACATTGCAAGCAGATTGATACACATGAAAGACAAGTTAAAAGTGGCAAAAAGGTTAGAAAGGTTAAACAGCAGAAAAGTGGAACTGGCTACCACTAGGGGAGGCCCCTACTCGGCATAGCCGAAGATGCATCACATCAGACCGTAGCCCAGAACCCTTTTCCATGGCTCCGGGCCCTGGTTTTAAAGACCTAAAGGCCCGGCCCATCCCTTGCATCACCCAATCACAATATACCACATGATTGGTTCATGAGCCGCGTGGCACGCCTTCAAGTTTCAGCAAATTTCCAAATCTGCTCTCAAAAATATATAGCATGAAAAAACATCAAAACTACTATGAGCAATTGAATTCCGAGAATGGACCCTCGGAATCATTGGCCCACCAGGTTTGCATGCCGTGCCCCCTACATCCACAGCATTGCGGGACTCTCTCCCCAGGTAGTACCGAACATTAGAATAGTGTTATAAAAATGTTATCCAAGTTGCAGTAACGTTACATGTTTCATTGTAATACGTTAAAAATTAACATATAACGTGTGTTATGCAGAAAACTCTATTTTAACGCTCTAAAGAAGCGTTTTAATATAGTCTTCAACAAAAATGTAACATTATTGCAACGTTTCGGTGCTACCTGGGTCCCTCAGGAGAAGGCAAGCAAATACCACCCGGCGTCGTGTCCGCATGTGCACTCGGTTAGCTCTCCTCTCGGAAGGAAAGCAAACACAAGTGCGGTTGGTTTCGTCTTTCTCGGGAGACGAAAGCACCAACGCTTCGCGCGCGCACACGTGCGACTGATTTTCGCTGACGATCGGCCGCTCCCGCTGTATTCAATTAGCTGTGTCGCCAGATCGTCTGTCGCGAGGCGCTTTCGCTGTGCCCGCATGACCGCTTGTCTTGACCTTCCAGGGGAATTGCGCGTTGCTCGCGCGCGGCTTAGCCCGAAGCCGGTAAACCGGCTGGCCACCGCCACATCTGGACCTGGTTTGACTCAAATTGGTCTCAGCCGCGTCTTGTTCGGTTCGGGCGCGAACAATACGCGAGATTCAAAGCGCTCGGCCGTCTCTGTCTCTATGGGGGGGGCACTTGACCCCAAGGGCGCTCCTTTTCAACACCACCCCGCCGTCGCCCGCCTCCGATTGAACAGGCGGGGGGTGGTTCAAAGGGGAGCTGCCGCGGAGAGGCTGGGCAGCTCGTCCTAATGACAGCGCAGAACATGCGTCACTGACAGCCCCCTTCCTTTCGCCGTCTTGTCCATCGTGCGTCGCGCCGAGCCCGACAAAGAAAAGGCCGTCACCCCCCCCCCCCCTTCCCCTTCTGAATCGGGGGGCGGGGGGGGCGGAAATTCCGCAAATAGTTTCCCAGAGGCATCCCAGAGATAAACAAAGGCGCACTGGAGCTGGGTATGTGTCATGTTTAACTGCGCAAAGAAACGAAGACAGAGAACAAGAAGGCACGACACGAGCGCAGACTATCAACCGATTTTTTTTTCAAGGAAAAAAGGTTTATATATGCATCTTCATCCCGCGAAAAACATGCTAAAAAACCCGAAAGCGCAAACCCTATCACACACCATCTTGGCACATGTAACGTGATGCCACTGATCACAACCTAAAAGCAATCTCCGCATCGTCAGAGACAAGATACAAAACAAACAGCGAACTCACAGGCACACTCCTGCCAAGCTAGCGCTCCACACCGCCTGCTTGCGCTAAAGAAACTGCGCAAAAAAGGCATCGCCCCATCAATGAGGCCTACAGATGGTGATGCTACACAGTCATCTGATTCCTTCTTGATCTGGTACGCTTCCACCAACTCCCTGCAAACCTGATCCCTGTGTTTAAACAAGACGCTGGTCATGTTCAATCGTGGGAAGCAATCTTTGCACTCTTTGCAGTGCAAGGCGAGATTAGAGGAAGGTGCGCCCTTCAACGACCTGCGATGCTCTGCTAACATCTCGTTAATACATCGACCCGTCTGGCCGATGTACTTCTTCCCACACGAGAGGGGGACTTCGTATACGACTCCAGTCTTACACTCTGTGAGCCTGGTTTTCTGTCTGTGCGCTATCGAGCACTCAGCTCCAGCACGATTGCTCTCAGGCTCGAGCTTCTTTCGCACAGCACTACAAGTCCTTGAAAGCTTATTCTTTGCCATGAAAATCACGTCCGCCCCGTATCTCGGCCCAACTTTTTTGAGCCGGTGTGAAATTCCATTCCCTGAACGTTCAGGACAATCATATCCGAGCGCAACACTTGGCAGCATGTTGTGTCGGGATTTCTACGGCGACATTTGAGCTCACTCAAGCTTTCGGATCCTTTCTTGGTGAACAATTCCGCAAGTGTGGTTAAGTACCTGTCTGGGCTGGATAAGAAAAAGTACTCTACCTTCAGCATCGATGTGGAGGACTTATTTTATTCGCTACCCCATGCTCAGCTCATGCAGAGAGTGAAAGACTGCATTGTAAAAGACAATGACGAGTTGGTGTTCGTGGCGGGGTGCGGGGGTTTCCATAGAAAGTTTCCTGGAGCTGCTATCATTTTACCTAGAGTCAACCGTTGTTGGGCGGGGCGAAAAGGTGTACGTCCAAAAATCGGGTGTGTGCATCGGCTCCCGTGTGGCACCCGTTTTGAGCGATATTTACTTGAGCAGGATGGATCAAGAACTGGCACAAAATCTTGCTGACCTCGCGCTAAAAGTGTTCCGTTACGTCGATGATTTTTTAATCATTCTTAAGTCGAACTCTCCCAGGGCAGTTCCGGACGTCGTCAAAATCTTCAAAGATACAGGTAGTGGCCTGCGATTCACCTTCGAACTACCCAGCTCAGCTACCCTACAGTTTTTAGACCGACCGCAGCGGTGGCCAAGTGGTTGAGCATCCGCCTCGCATGCGGGAGGTGCGGGGTTCGATCCCCAGTGCCGGGGATACAATGGGTACAAGCTCTTCTCTGGTCTGGTGCTCGGCTTATTTAGGGTGAAATGCTTGGGAAATGGGTCTTTGACCCCACCTTGAGAAAAAGAAAATACCTTGTGTCAAGGCGTATTTGGCCATAGATGCCCTTGCGCCATAAAAAAAATTTTATACCTCCGGATCCATTATCTAGAGAGCAGGGTCTGTTGCGAATATCACCATAGGACAAAAAAAAAACCTCTCTTGAACGTCAGTTAGGGGCATTCCACACTCGTCAAGGCGGGTATAGCGACTTCATGCTTAAAAGAGCTCTTGGGAAATCCTGTACACACAGAGCGGAGGCTAGCTTCCTGGGGCAGGTAGAGAGGCTGAAAGAAGCCGGGTATCCTGATCTGAGTTGGCTCAGATCTCCGAAAGGATCCTGTTCAAAGGAGGGAGGCCCATGCTAGTAAAAAAGAGGACGGTGGACGTAGACAAGTGGTGTGGGCATTCCATACATCCATTGAATTTCACACCGGCTCAAAAAAATTGGGGCGAGATACGGGGAGGACGTGATTTTCACGGCAATGAATAAGCTTGCAAGGAATGTTATCGGCGGTCGCACGTGCATGACAATCCTTTCGACATGCGTGACGATGCCCACCGAAGGCATTTCAGGCTGTCGAAGGGACTTGTACGCTGGCTAAGCGAAGAGCGCGGAACATGCGTCACTGACAGCCCCCTTCCTTTCGCCGTCTTGTCCATCGTGCGTCGCGCCGAGCCCGACAAAGAGGAGGCCGTCACCCCCCCCCCCACCCTTCCCTCCTGAATAGGGGGGGGGGGGGGCGCGGAGATTCCGCAAATAGTTTCCCAGAGGCATCCTGTTTTTTTTTTTCATGGGGTCAAGGAAGGTGGCCCAAGCAGTGTGAGGCAACGTTCTCTGTTCATTCTAGAGAAGCAAGCTTACACTGCAAAATTAAACCTTGTCTTTCTCTTCCAAATGCAATTAACTAGGAGTCCTGTCCAAAACCATTTCAGGTTGTTATGTGGGCACCCCCAACCTTTTTTATTTCCGTGTAACTCCAGCACTTCTTCACCTTTGTCATTGTAGCCGCTATTGTTCAAGTACCATGCAACATCTTGTTATTAAAGGACCTTTTTAATTGGAAATGAGAGCATGTGCACAGGGTGGAAAGCGCGTGATCTGCCAGGAAACACTAAAGCGGCCCCGAGAAGGGATCTTTATTAAGGATGCCAGCCATCTTGGGCCTCTCCACTTGGCAACGACGACAAAGCGTGTGCGGTCCCTATGGTTAGGCCCCAGCTGTGGAAGCCATCCTCGGACACGACCATGACCTTCGACATCTGATGTTTTTATTTAAAAACACAGGGACCAAAGTCGTGCTGTATGCAGTGCAATCGCCATGTGGTTCCATAATCATCCATTTAGCCCGGCTCTTTGGACGGATTCAGGAAACGACTGAAAAGAACAAAAGTAACGAGCAAACAAAGGTGCGCTGCATAAAAGTTAGAACGTAAAGAGACGAAGGCACGCTGCGCTAATGCTGTAGCGAGGTCTAACATGTAAAATTTCGCGGCTGGCGTCGATTTCTACAAAGCGCGAGTAGTGCCTACGGAAATAAACAAAGGCGCACTGGAGATGAGTAAGTCTGTATACAAGCACGAGTTTTTGTCTCTACCAGCGATTTACTAGCTCACACCACGCGATTTTGATGTCTGGCGTCGATTTCGACAGAGAGGGAATACGGGCACGAAACGGGACGCTCGCGATCTGCCAGGAAACAATGAGGTGGCCCTAAAAAGGGCCGTTTGCAGGAGCACTTCAACCGCGACCTGCAGCGGCGTGGCGGCGCGGTGAGCAGTAGGCCCAGCAGTGGTCCGTCTTGTGCCCTTTGGCTCCGCACCGACGACACCGGTGCACGACGTACACCTCTCCTGGTCTTGCCCTTGAAGCCGACGCTATCCCTGGTCCGTAGATCTTGACGAGGGCCGCGACGATAATCTTTGACATCTGGTCGATGCCCCGGTCTGCGGCAAACAAGGACAGCATCGGCTCGCCAGAAGCATCCAGGAAACGATGCTGCAAAAAAAGTTACGTTACAAGCGCCGCAATTTGGCGAGTTCTGCACGAGAAAACTTGCGAAAACGTTGTTCAACCCTTACCTCGTGATTGAGAACGTGCACGCCCGACAAGCGCTTCATCGTGGCTGTCAGACGGCGGTTCAGATGGCGACGCCGGCGGTCCTCAAACCGCACCTTATGTGGGTCGTCGTAATGGAGTTGCAAAATTTTGAACACCAGCACGACGTGCTCCTGCAGCAGGAAAACGAGGTCCTGGAATGCGCAAGGCATGTAGGTAAGCGGTACAGCACTTCATGAAGCGAAATTTGAGATAAAATGCGTACCTTTATGTCGCTGGCGATTTCTCGCGGGTCAGCGCCTTTTGGGGGTCGTCGCAATGTCGTGGAAGCAAGAACTGTACAGAAATTTCAGCTGGCTGCGCCGACGAGCGCACCACGCAAAAAAAAAAAGCCATACCTGGACAGCTTCCGAAACGCGCGCGCCGCCGCCTACGCTCACGAAGAGAATGCCCGCAGACCACGCACGCCCGGCGGCCGGCCCTAGCGATTCCCTAGGCACTCTAGGGACAGGCCGAGAGAGGCGCGGCGAACCCACGTCCGGTTGAGAACGAGGGAGAAGCAGAAAAACGTCACGGAGAAGCGCATCCCATCGACCAATCAGCGTTTCCAGCCCACCTGCACCGAAACGCTTCTCATTTGACCGGGGTGAGCTGCAGGTACGAATAGTATAGAAAGCTCGCAGAACACTCGACTGAAATCCTATGGCACCAGTCCTGCTGCATCTTCCAGAGAAGGAGAAGGAAATGAAGTCACCTACGACCAACGTCACCATTCTCGGAGGTGCATGCATCTCGCCTGAGGACTTGAAGGTCCTACAGAAGGGTCTCAAATTCAGCTTTCAACGACCATCAAACATGTGCCAGCTCCTGACTTTGATGCGGCAGTTGGCACAACGAGTTCCGGAGAAAGACAAGGCACGGGTCATTCTACGTCGCTGTGGGGCCTCGCTCACGCAGACTAAGCCTCCCATTGTGTCCATTGCCAAATGCCTCAAGGAGGGAAACCTTATGGCACTGCAAAGCGACAAAGAAGGCGGATTTGTCATCCTCCCTGACCACTTGTACCAGGAGAAGGGTGAGGTTGCGCTCGAAAAGAATTTCAAGAATGTTCAATTCCGTCGCAGTAGACGGAAAGCAATTGCTTTGAACCTACTGACAAGTTTTCATCTCGATAGAACAAGATAATCGGCTGAGAAGGCACGAGACTGTTACTTGGAAGTGTTCTTCACAGGCAAAACCCGTTAGCCCGACTGCCCTCCGAGGACCATCATCTTGGAAAAACGTGGCAAGCTGAAGTCGGTTCCTACCTTGAACGCCACTTGGATGGCCTACCTATAGATGACCCTTTTCTGGTAAGGAACTCGTCAGAGGTAATACAGAGACTCAGTAAAGGCAGTACAGACGCTACGACTAGCTTCACAATTGACGCTGAAGATTTGTTTTATCCGTTCCACACAGTTTTATACGCAGTGGTGCGCGATGTGATCCATAAGTCGGGTGAAGTGTGTTTCTAGAACAGCTCAGGTGTGAGCAGCGACAATTTCCTTCAACTTCATTAGTTCTATCTTGAATCTTCTGTTGTTCAACCCAGCGGTCGGTACTTCGTGCAAAAGAATGGCATATGCATCGGGTCGTGAATCGCACCAGTCCTGTGTGACATCTACCTGGCCGCCGCCGATAAGCGCATTAGCCAGGTTCGCCCGAGTGCTGCGGTCCAGTCGGTCTTCCGGTATGTGGACGATTTTCTGATTGTCCTCAAAATTTTCCCACCAGGTTCTGTTGACCGCGTTACTTCTGAGATTGTCGCCCTTTTCAAATTCCATTCTGGGGACTCAACTTTATGTGTGAACCTCCGAAAGACAAGGCTGTACAGTTTTTGGACCTGTTGTTGAGATTTGAACAAACTTACCCCTGTTGGACGTATAACCCTTTCTCTAAGAAGGGTCTTCTTCCGCATGAAAGCGCGCTCACTCGAAATTGGTTAGGCGAGGCATTGTTTCTTCTGCCATCCAGGCAGCGCTTACGAAAAGCTGTCCCCCTATGATGCAGAGCAGCGTTCAGAAACAAGTCCAACGTCTTTATAGTGCTGGCTACTCACCAGCACTGGTGCTAGCGTTTCAGAAACCCTTTTCCAGATATTAAGAGTGCAAAGCAAAGACGCAGGCAAGCTAGAACAGGCAAAATGGACTCCCCTGGCCGCAATCCCGTATCTACACAAGTTGTCCCATAACTTAAAGAAGGTTGCGAAAAGGAACAATGTTAACCTTGTCTTCTCAGCCCCGTGCAAACTATCACGAGTGTGTAGCCTGCGTGCAAAGCAAAAGAAAAAGGTTTGCTATATAAGACATGTAGATCCATTCACGCATTGTGCTACATGTGTCATCTCCGAGATACCTTTGACGTGTGGAAGCGTGTATATTGGGCAAACCGGCAGGTGCCTCAACGAGAGATTGCTTGAACCCCGCCGCAAGGTACGTAACAAAAGCGGTGGGCACCTGGACGACCATTGCGAGACTGGCAAAGGGTGCGAAACATTCTACATGCGCACGGTTATCAGAGGACGTGCGAGGATCGAAATTTGTAAGAGTCATTATTGAGGCACGGATGATCGCCAAAGCAGGAGACAAGTGCATCAGCACGACTTCAGTTTTACTTTCAGACAAGGAGTCCAGTTTTCTAGGTCCACTGTAATTACGTCTCTTTTTTGCATGACAATTCCTATAAGTCTTCTTCTCTAGAACTTTTGAACTTTTTCTGTGACTTTGTATGGCTTTAAGCGGTTGACTAAGCTGTAGCGTAGCTTTTTTTTTGTTATGCGTCTCGCCATTTGACTGCTTTGCTTCGACTTTTGACAGAGTTCTGCGAAGACTACTTTGTTGTTTTGGTATTTATGTTGGTTTTTGTTCCTTTTTTGTTATTTGCCTTGTGCTGCGTGGGCGGCAAAAGTCGCTAACTCATCCTTTTGTATGCTGGTATCTTATGGCTCTTCCTGGTCCTCTAGTTTTTTTGCGTTCGGGGCGCACGTTGCGTCGCCTCGATGTGCTGTTACTTTGATATTGTGTGCAACGATGTGTATCTGTTTTAGATAGTTTTCCCAAGACTGCTGTTTTATGTGGTCACGTGCGTCTTCGATGGCATTATAAAAGCTGCTCATTCCTCTCTATAAATGTGTTGGTAGTAAGCGACAGTCCTGTGCACTTCTTCGTTTGTCCTTGTCTTCTCGCACTGCATTCTTTAACCATGATCACTGACCAACAAGCAAAAACAGCCACTTCAGTTCATAATAGCAGATGAGTATATCTTACCTCAAATTTGTCAGGCCGTTGCCGCCTGCTTCATTCCGTCTCTCACAATATCGAAAACATGTAGGCTTTGCTTTCCAGCCTGTTCAACTGCCTCAGAAATTGAAGCTCCCCATCCAGCTAAAGACCTTAATGAACAACTTAACCCTCAATACAGCGTCTCTATCCTGCCAGCCTGCACTCTCGAGCCTACACCACCCAGAAGATACCTCTTCAGCACCAGCTTTCCTCGAGACTCGCCTTATGGCTCTAGTGGATACGGGCATTGACATTTCTCCCCAATGGGTGCCTTACCACTCCGCAATTCTAGGTAACGAAGCTGTCGACGCATTAGCCAAATCGGCTCACTCTACTTCCACTGACATATCACCAGCAGTCAGACTCCTAGACTACCCCAAAAGACACCTCCGCAACAACACACTCTCTTACCATCGTGACTCAAAAATCTCCTCAGGTCTCCCCTTCAAGCGCCTTCCAGTAAACCTTCGAAGAAGAGAATAATCCCTCCTACTTCGTATGAGAATTGGCTGCACCTGGACCAGGTCCAGCAAGTTCAGCCACAGTCTAGCCCCAAACCAAAACTGTCCTCAGTGCTGTGATACTGAGACCATTGGTCATCTTTCCGCCTGCCCGGCAAATGACTGGCAGATAAACACATTAATTCACAATTACAGACAGCTCGGAATGCCTGCGGAATCTGAAAACCACCTCCCCTTCTACAAACGGCACATCCTGCGAGCCTGTCAACATATCCTCACTTTCCTTCACCGCAAAACCTTCTCCTCAGTCCTATGACTTTAACAATGCGTCTTGCCATATACCCTTTTTCCTATCTACAATTGCAGCCCAAAGGTACCATTTTTACCACATATTTGACCCATCCTGCACGAAACGTTTCTTTTTTTCCACTCGCAGTGGGCCTTATACCTACAACTATTTACTTTACCTCTGCAATGCACAGTTCTCTTTCTGTGTTCCCTTAGAGTGCAAATGAACTTTGTCCCAAGCCAGTGCACAACACATTTTTCTCTGTTAGCTTACTGCGCAAATGGACTTCCATTCCAACACAGTGCACAACACACTTTTTTCGGTTACCTTTCAGTGCAAATTGGTTCTCAACATCAATACCCGTTATCCTTAGTGTGTGGGGGTGCCGCTCTCTTTTAATCCACACTGACTTTAGCTTCTATCCCAGCACACCAATGCATTACTGTGTGTCTGCAGCCTATACTCTGCCAACCCATGTCAGCCCCAAACGAACAACTGGGTAGTGCATAACTTTCGTTCGTCACCCCAGTTTATCCTACCCTCACTTCCCACAGTGCCGTGGCATTTTCCCAAGTGTGACCTCTCAGCGCTCGTATATGGCAGTCAAAGGACCGCTCCCATTCCATAACCGGACTTTCCAGTGCTGTAACTTGTGCTGTGCCTTGTGTTTTTCCAAGAGTGACCTCTCAGTGCTCCAAGCGCTTGTAACGGACCAGTCAACTTTATTTTTCAGCATCCAACGTCCACTGGACAGGAGTGATGTTGAGGGGGGGGGGGGGGGCGGGCAAGGAAAACGCCTTATAAAAGGCCTGACAAGGCCCGCACCCTGTGCAGATGACAGCGACCCAGTGCTGACATAAAAAGGTGTATGCAAATTGATTGAAAGAGAAAAAAAAAGAAAATGAAACAAAATACACATGTCAGAAAAAACTAAGCTCAGCGAGTACAATTACACTTCGTGCACTAAAAAGAAGCGATATATGGAGACAAGGGTTTACACTACAAAAACTTAGGACAAATTCGTGCTAGTTTTTTGCACAGTGTAAAAATAAAGAAAAATGTCACGGCATAACATTTCAAGGAGGAAAAAAAACACTATAAAAAAACAACAGGGACAGAAAAATGTAGGCAACAAGTAAGTTTACTTATGCAAACTAGGAGGCTATAGGCTCAAGAAAAAGCAATATTATACATGAAAAAGACAGAACATTGCACAAGGCACGTTAGGAATGTGCCAGGAAATCAAAATTTAACACAGTCGGCAAGGTATACCGTAGCATCTGGCGGCCGTAATTTGTTCGCGTGTACGGTAGCTGCCACTATTCCGAGTTCCTTCTGTCATATACAGTGTGACGTAATTTCAGAGCCGCAAGTCCCTTGTGATAAGGGTCATTTTTCTTCATCGAGGTTTGATAGCATGAGGCAAGCTGTGAATTGTAAAGATTAGGAAGTGGAACTAGACCTATTTTCTCAAAAATTGGCCCAGTGTGTGCGTCGTCAGCAGCATTAGATATGATATGCACAACTCTCTTTTGCAACTTATGTATTTTCGTGATATTCGTAGCAGTGGTAGAACCCCGGACTAAGTAGCAATATCTTAGTGTTAAGAAAAGCAGGCAAAGATAAATCAATAATTTTATTTTTTGCGGGGAAACAAAACGCAAGCGCGATTATATTCCGACGCTACGAGATATTTTGGAGCAAGTCATTTGAATGTGAGCGTCCCACGACAGGTTTTCGTGGAAAAGAACTCCGAGACTTTTAGACAACGGACATCATTTCAACGTTGGATCCAGCAGATTGAAGGTTACGTTCGTCGCTTTGTTTTTCGGGCGGAATGCTCTTTCTCTGCTTTCGTTTTCGAGACATTTATAAGCAGAGAGTTTACCACGCTCCAGTTTGTTAAAAGCGCAAGTACATTGTTTGCTTTACATTTGAGATCGGTTAAGCTAGGTCCAGGAAACAAAAGACTCGTGTCATCGGCATATACGAATATCACTAATGTTTACTAGGTCATTTACGTAAATGTTAAATAATAACGGGCCGAGAATGTTGCCTTGAGGAACACCACTCCGTAGACGTATAAAAATAGAAGTGTAGCTGTTCACATGTACTTGCTGCTGTCGTTTTCTTAAGTAACTTTGCAAAAGCATCAGAAATATGCCTCGAAAACCGTAGTGCTCAAGTTTAGCTAAAGGATTTTTATGGTTAATTCGATCGAAGGCCTTCGAGAAGTCCACGAAAATACCCAGCACACAGTGTTCTCTCTCAAAAGAGTCTAAAATGATTTCCTTTTGTGTTCGTAACGTGGTCTCAGTTGAACGGTGCTTTGTAAACCCAAATTGCAGAGGCGTTAACATGTTGTGCTTAGCGAGAAAACTTTATTCTTTTGTGCCTCAATTTTTCAGTGCCCTTTAAAAGACTGATAGGATTGATATCGGTCGGTAATTAGACATGTTTTTGCCTCCTGCTCTAAAAATGACAGACACTTTTGCCTTATGTAAGCGACATGGAAAATGCCCAGTCGGAAAGGAAACGTTGATAACATGTTCCATCACGGACGCTAAAATATCAATAGCATGCTTAATCGGTTGAACCTGCAAGTCATCAACATCGACACACCTACTTGTTTTCAGAGTTTAGAACACTTGTTTGATTTCAGGCACAGTCACCGGTAACAAAAACGCACTTTCGGGTATTCTGTTCTTCAGATAACTCATGCAATGCTTACTGCGCGCCCCAGACATAAAAAAAAATGTAAAACGCTTCAGCAAGTTCGTGACCGATATTGGTTTTGTCATTGACAGTCAACTGAATTGGACAGTCACTATGGCCTGAATGGCAATTTAAAACAGCGTTCAAGCGCTTCCACTTGAGGTCAGATCGCTTGGTTGTAAAATTGTTGAACAGGTTTTCAAAGTAATGCGTCTTACTTCTACGCAAAAGCTTGTTCGTTTTATTTTGTTGTTTTTTAAAGCGATTTTAGGTCGTCCGAATTCCTGGTCTTAAGGAGGCGCTCAAAGGGCATTTTTTTCACGTATAGCCCTGAGACAATCGAGTGTAACCCAAGGCTTGCGTGCTAATCGCGGACGCGTTTTCGTGACATACGGAACGCAACTGTTGTAGCACGCTTTAAATTTTTCTATGAACAGTTCATATGCCTCTTCAGCATCTTTAGAACGAAATACCTCATGCCAATCAATTTTAGACAGGCAGTTACAAAATAGTTCAGTCGTCCTATTATTAATATCTTTAAATCTGCTTAGACGGGCATCTGAGTTTTTTTACAGGAGCTAACCGCATCTGAGTACCAAACAAATTGGCAAGTGATCAGTTACGTGTACAGCTAAAGCACCAGAACAAAGCGGTGTGTTTTTAGAGTGTGTGACAAAAACGTCAATCAACGTCTACGTGTTCAGCTGAGTGCTGGTTGGAGTCGTTATAACATTTGTGCATGCGTCAGCTGTTAATAAGTTAGCAAGGTCATCCCGATTGCTTGACGGGATCAAGAGATTCATGTTTATATCGCCACCGAGAATAAAATCGTAGCTATTATCCTTAACACAACCCAAATATGAGTCAAGAAATGAAAAAAAAATTTCTACGTCTGCTCCAGGTGGCCTATAAATGGTCGAGAGAATATCAAACAGGCTTTTCATCGACAAAACCTCGTAATCGGTTGTTAGCTTTGACCAGTGAGTAAGTACATCGCTGTCAAAAGTGTTTTTGACCAGTAACATAACACCACCACCTTTCTTTTTCGAGGGGTTTAAAAAGAACGATACATATCCAGGTAATTTCAACACTTCGCATTCGTCGCGGTACCATGTTTCAGTCACCATTATCACGTCGAAACGGAAAGTAAAGCAATCAAGTAACGTTATGATGTCGTCTTCCTTATTTCTGGCTGACTGAGCATTCATGAGTAAGCATGAAATGGTGCCTTTGTTAGTGTCAACGGCCGCTACCAAATCACGCGGCTTCAGAGGGCTAGTATTGAAATTCTTATCGCGAGTCATGGGTCTTGCCATGTTGAAAGAATAATTTTAACCGTTTTAGATTCAAGTAGGTCTTTCTGGATGCATAGGTAGTGAGACCACCGAATAAACCAGCCTCGTTGTGGCTTACTTTGGTGCGTAGTAAGTTGCACATTTAGGTTTCTCATGTTATTGCGCTCAAATCTTCCTCCTTGTTAGCGAAGATAACACAGGAACCTTACGCCTTTGTTACCAAAATGCGCCCATTTCGAAGCCAGACACAACGATACTACTTTTTCTTTTCTCGAGTTTTAGTCTCCCAGAGAAGCTTGTTTATAGCCGGTGTCAGGTTCTCGTTTAGATAGAATTTTTCCTCCTCATCTACTAAAAGCGCGCTCTTCTTTTCCATCTATTTTTCTTTGGTCGTGCGCCTTGCAAACCTCACTAGTATTGGTGGAGTCGTGTCTGGTTTGCCTTTAATTCGATGAACTGCCTCGATGTCATCAAGACTGGGAGCATCCAGACCAAGTTTGCTTGCTATAAATTAGAGCGTGTCCATCAGATTCTCATTTTGGCTTTCCTTTACCGCTTGAATCTCCGAGTTATTTTTCCACAAAAACAATTCCAGACTCTCTACAGCTCCTTCTAACCGCGAAATTTGTGCACTTTTGTCAGCTAGTAGAGCCTCGAGGCCGCCTGTTTTTTCTTTGAGATCTTTTGTGTCTCCCTTGTGCGAGCTTAGAGTGCTCAGCGCATCATCATACTTAGATGCAAGGAATTCTATTGAATTTTGTATGCCCTGAATTGTTTCGCTTTGCTCTTGGATGCTACTCTGTGTCAATTCATGTTTTGCCATTTGCTCCTCCTGCTTCTGTTCTAGTCTTCCTAGACGAAGAATAACAAGGTTCAATTTTTCCATGACATTCATCAGGGACGGTTCCTGAAGGTTTTCAGATGAGGGATCAGCGATAGACTCGGTGCTGCCCTGACCACATGTCAACCGAGATTTGCCCGCAATACAGGTGGGACAAGACCAGGCCCGCAGCTTGTCCTTTGGCATGCTTTTAAGACTAGTCTTTGTAACACCTGAGCACTTTCCTGCGTGATATCGGTTGCCACATTCAGTGCATAAAAGAAATAGACAGTCTGGTGCAAACGCCTTCAAACACACACGGCAGTCCGTGGACATGTTGGGTGAAACACGTTTTAGCAGTTCAATGCTCACCTATAGCCACCAGAACATTCTTATCATCCCTTATTACTGTATGTCCCGAAATCCAACATGGATGAATAGGGAAAGGTAACATCCAAGACAGCGCACAGGAAAATACCCTGTAAAATTGCAGGGGAGCTGGTTAGATCATGTCCGTGCACCGTCGCTGTCACTCCCATTCCATAACCGGACAGTCGCTGTGCGGGCAGACCTACCATCTAGGTCCCTCCACGGCAGTGCAGTGTTCCTGTTGTGTGGTGTTGTGTAGTGTCCTGGATATCCTCCTCTTGGATTGTTGCCTTTAGGTATGACACGCTTTCCGTATTTCCTTTTTGTTGTGCTGTCAGTGCACAAAAGCGGGTTTCGTTGTTTTCACCTTCTCGTTTTTCTCGCATACCCTAACTGCTACCACTAATTACCATTATTTCCACTTTTTCTCCAGTCTGATAGCTGTGAAAGCCTGAACCATATGTATACTCCACATTTTCAGTTTCATGTAATTCAAAGAAGAATGGTAGGAATAAACAGGAACAGGAAGGAAGCGCTTTAAAGTGTGTGTTGCGTCTAGGGCCATTCGTTTTCGGGATTTATTTTTTCCTGAATTCGGAGGGTAAAAATCGGCCGATATTTTGTGAGCTGTAATTCGGGTACAAAGCGGATTATTCGTCAAGAGGTTTCATAACTTGTGGGTTTCTCAGTAGGCACAGGCCACTACCCACCGCGGGTTCGAGCTTCGCGCGAGCCAAGGGCCCCCATCAGCCGTCACCACACGCACCGTGGGGCACCGCTGCGGCGGCGTTCAACCTCTGCAGAGAGGAGGGCGGCTTGCCGCAAGAAACAGGCCTCCAAGTTCACAAAGGAGACGTTTATTGACGCCGTCCTCCAGCGGTACACACACACACTCAAAAGTCACCCCGTTCCGGGGCGCGCTCAGAGCAAGGCTCCGGTGCGCGCTCGGGGCAACAAGAGAAATGCGCGCCGCTAGCACGCCGCTGCAGGAGATTGTCTCCGCGGCAGTGCTGTGATCTCTCTCGTGTCGGCCGTTGGGCCGTTTGCGAGAGAGAGTGGGCAGTCAACGCAAGGTGCGCCTGTCAGAGGTCGTTGGACCCCTGGACAGGCTCGAGCCGCGGCGGATCGAGGACCCACGCTGGCGAGCTCGAGTATGAACTGGTCCGAACAGCAGAGGCCGGCTCGGACGAACAGTAACGTACGCACCTTACGCTGTCTCGGAGGGGTCTCCTCTCTCTGTCTCTGGGCCCCGCTCGGACGGTAGCGCGACCACCCCAAACGGGTCCCGAATTCCCGCCAAAAGTCACCAATGGCAAAGGCCCTTGGGAAGCCGGGGGCGGAGCTGCGGCCGAATGACAGCGATTAGCCACCAGCCGTCTCTCCGCCGCCCGAGGCGGGAGAAAGGGAAAGAGAGCGACGCGGGATGCCGCGCAGACGCCACGGCGGGAATCTAGCAGGCTTCCCACATCCTCCTCTCCTTAAATGCCCTCCTACCCATCGGCGAAAGCGTGCGGCAAAATAAAAAAATAAACAATTAATCCATATAAAACTACCACACTTCAGTTCCAGCCATAAACTCAAACGACCAACAAATAAGAACAGAAAACAAACAACACTTGCATACGTTTCAAAGAGACAAAACAAACTACACTGTACACTGTACACAAGGCCAGCTGACAGGTGGCCTGCAGCCTCATAATGTTCGGTGGCGCGGCCCATTGGGCCTGTCGGCGGCCAACTCACGCTTTTTCTGCCTTCAGGGTCCCGGTGGACGATTTATTGACGGCGGTCCCATGTCCTCCACAAGATCATCAAAGTTGAGCATGAAGACGTCGACGACGCTCGACGATCCCGAAGAGGACCCGCACGGGAAAGGGTGCTGTCCTTCCTGCCCCCCTCTCGGCGTTGCCTTTGATCTTGGGAACACGCACATCATCCCAGGCACGCACCGGCCCAGAAGCGGACATTCATATAGCCACACAAAAACCATGCCGCGAGACACTCGCTCCTTAACGAGCAAACTACTCCCCAGCCGGAAGGGGAGACTTTCTCCGACCCCTCAGCGAACCAGCCGGTTCCGTGTTCGCGAGGGAGGCCGCACCCGTGGGGTCAGAACGTAAATGAAAAGAAGGCGCGCTGTACAAGAGAAGGCCATCTCTGCGCTACAAGAAAAGTGCAATCGCGAGTAGGCTGAAGTTTACATATGTACAAGACTGGTTTAAAAAAAAAACAACGCAAACGCAAAATTATATTACATATGTACACATCTCGGAACGTTACAAGAAACAACGAATAAACTGGAAACAAAAACATGCTACTGACTGACTAAAACAAACAAACGACTAAATAACTGCACAATGCTGGAACTGAGCATGCCGCAAACAAAAAAAAAAAGAAACCGCCGTTCTTCACCTGGGGTAGGGCCCGGCGAGAAAGCTCGCCAGCTAGCTGAGGCTGCGTGCCTTCGGTTGCGGAAGAGTCCGCCATCCGGCATCAATCACATCGGTGACCGTCGCCTCAGATTGTACCGGTGCTCGGTACGGTTGCGTTCCGCAGCACCAGTTGTGCCTTTGCGCTTGCTTGTGATACCAATGGGTACCGACGCAAACTCGTCAGACCGTGACGCATAGGCCTTCAGGTCTGCGATGTGGGCACGGCTGGTTTTCCCCGTAAGGGGATCCTCCAGCAGGTACGCGAGCGGCGACCAGACTCTGACCACTCGGTACGGACCAAGCCACTTAGAAGCGAGCGAGGCTGAGAACCCCTTGCTCGCATCACTAAGAACGTGGTTGCGCTTCAGGACAAGATCACCCGCCTGAAAAGTCAGGCTGTGGTGACTGCGGTCATACTGAGCCTTCTGTTGGGCTCTGGCTGCCGCCAAACTCTGCCTTGCTCTGTTGAGAGCCCGACCAAGCCGGTCCCGAAGCGTCGACGCATAAGCAGAGCAGTCTGCCCGCATCTGCTCATCCCCGAGCTGGCTCTGCACGACGTTTGACATCGGATTCGCCAGCTCCCTCCCGAAATTGAGGAAGGCGGGAGAGAAACCAGTTGAGCGATTCTCAGCTGCTCGAATGGCGAACGCAAATTCGCTCAAAGGGTCTGCCCAGTCCTTTTGACACTCGGCAAAGGCCGCCAGCATTGGCTTGAGCGTTCGGTTGATTCGCTCGGTCAAGTTGGACTGGGGATGGTAGGGTGAAGTGGTGTAGTGCTCAATTCCGAGGGAACGGCACGTGTTACCCAACACCCGAGCGGTGAAATAGGACGCATTGTCCGTGATCAGTCTTTCCGGAAAGCCGAACCGACAGAACACTTCCTGGAGTTTATCCAGCACCGCTCGTGCTGACACTTTCCGAAGCGGGTACAACTCGACCCATTTGGAAAAATGGTCAGCTACTACCATCAGGTGAATGAACCCCTGCTTACTCCTGGGGAAAGGCCCCATCAGGTCGCAGGTGGCCATCTGCCACGGACGCACACTGTCAATTGGTTTCATCATTCCAGGCGGCTTGCCACCCCTTGACTTCAGCGCTTGACAGGCATGGCAGGAACAGCAATAGCGGAAAATGTCACGCTTCATGCCGTGCCACGTCACCGATCGACTCAGTTTTGCAAGAACTTTGGAGCCACTCAGGTGACCGGCCAGTGGTTCGTCATGAGAAAATCGCAACAGTGCGCCCCTCAGACTTTTGGGGATAACCACCTTGAACGGGTCAATGGACTCATCATCGGTGGCTATGAATTTCAGCACGAGCCCGTCATGGTCCAGCAAATATGAATCCCCCGGGGCTCGCCGCGACACACGCTGGCTTTTACCCCCTGCGCCCGCTACAATACAAGTAGCGTCCCGGCGCTCCGTCTCCCTGAGACCGTCGCTCATCTCGCGACACATGGAGTCATTTTGCTGGGCTTTCAGCAGCTCTTTCCGGCTGAAAACGATTCCAGTTACCCCAGAGGGGGGCCTGGTCTCGTCCCCCTTCAGGTTTGCAGCCAAAATTTCCGCTCGCGACGGCGTCTCCGAGGCGCTCACGCGAGCTTTGCCTCTCACCCGCTTTGCAAAGCGCTGCTTGCCTGGTTATCGGAATGGGTTAGCCCGTTTGCGGGCTCCCCCTCCTTGCCGCCCGGTGGCTCGTCCGCTTTTTCGCCCGCTCCGCCTGCTGGCGTCAAGGCGCCGCTGGCGAGTGGGGCACGGGATAGCGCGTCAGCTACCACATTCGTGCTCCCCTTTCGATACTGCACCGAAAAGTCGTAATGCTGTATCAGGAGAGCCCAGCGCGCCAGCCGACCCGCAGGCTCGCGGAGCCGCATCAGCCAACTGAGCGCACTGTGGTCTGTCTGCACCATGAATTGAGTTCCGTCAAGGTAGACGTCGAATTTCCGCAGTGCAAACACGATGGCGAGGCACTCCTTCTCGGTCACAGAATAATTCCTCTCCGAGGGCAGCAAGGAGCGGCTGGCAAAGGCCAGCGGCTGCAGCACGCCATCGAAATCCTGTAGAACTGCTCCTAAACCCAGATCGCTCGCGTCAGTCTGGACTACGAACTGTCTGGTCAGGTCGGGTAGCCTGAGCTGCGCTGTCTCGGCAATGGCACTAGACAGGAGGCGAAAGGATCGCTCTTGCTCGGGCCCCCATCGCCACGCGGCAGTCTTTCCCAAGAGCTTGGTCAAGGGTGCCTGCACGCGGGCACAGGACGGGATGAACGACCGATAGAAATTGGCCATTCCCAGAAAACGGTGGAGGCCGCGTACATCCTTGGGCACGGGAAACTCGAGTATGGCTCGGAGTTTGTCCGCATCGGGCTCAATGGAGCCCTCGCCCAGCGTGAACCCTAGCAACTGAACTCGGGTCCGCGCTATTTGGTCTTTCGCAGGATTCAAAGTCATCCCGGCAGCCTGTACCCTCGCGAGCACGTCGGCAACGTGGCCTAAGTGCTCATCGAAGGTTCGTGAATACATCACGATATCGTCCAGGTAGCACATGGCGTGAGACCATTTAGCTTCCCCTAGGACGCGGTCCATGAGCCTCTGAAAAGTAGCAGGACCATTGCAGAGACCGAAGGGCATGCGAGTGAACTCAAACAGCCCTCTGTGGCACGTGAACGCGGTCTTAGACCGGTCAGCGTCCGCCATCTGGACCTGTAGGTAACCTTTGGAGGCATCTAGCGTGGAAAAGTACCGCGCACTGCCCAGGTTTCCTACGATTGAGCTGATCGTCGGGAGCGGATGGGCATCCTTTCGAGTCAGCGCATTCAGACGGCGACAATCCACACACAACCGGTGGCTGCCATCTTTCTTAGGCACCAACACAACCGGAGACTCCCAAGCGCTGGACGAGCGACGGATAATGTCCGCCGACAGCATCTCATCCAGCAACCCATCGATCACCTGCCTTTTCGCAAGGGTGACGGGTCTGGGGTTGCACTTCAAAGGAAGCGCATCTCCGGTGTGGATCTTGTGGCTCACTAAATTAGTACAGCCAGGTTGATCCGTGAAGAGCTCATCGTACTGACGCAACAGTGCTGTCAAACGAGCCTTCTGAGTGTCATCCAACGTTACCGCAAAGGCGGCCAGCGGATGTGGTGCCTGGTCGTGCCGCGCCGCTCGGTCCCAAAGGGGAGCGTGAACGACGGAACGCTCGACACAAGGGCTTGGCCCTGGTCGCTGAACGTGGCACTCTCCGAACGCCTTCAATGCGCAGGCAGTTATTGACGCCGGTGGGCAGATGAACGGCTTCAGCTGGGAAAATGGTCCGTCGCGATAGCCGCCATTCGCAATGTCCACCACGATCCCGGTTTTCAGGAGAAAGTCCCTTCCAAGAATCACGGGCACACTGAGCCCTGGGAGGTGGATGAAACGCGTGCGTCTCGTCCGCTCTCCCCACCTGACAGTCAGCCTCGCGGCGCCAGCCGAATGGGCTACGCCTTTCGCAAAGTTGAATGTCGTACGGCAGTCCCGCAAACGCACAGAGTGCTTTTGCAAGTGGGACAACACCTCTTCACCGAACAAGGAGGCAGTGGCTCCCGTATCCAGTAGCCCCAAAAATTCGCGGCCAGCAATGGTGACCGGAATAAACGGCGCGTGCGCATTAGCAAGGCAGCTTGCTCTGTACGCTGAGGGGATTAGCAAGGATTGGGCCGGTCGTCCCTTTACGACCGACCCGCGCCGCCATTTCCCTGCCTCAAAGGAGACCTGGTTACGGGGCATTCCCTCGCTAAGTGCCCCGTCTCTTGACAGCGGAAACAGCGCACACCACCGCGAGCTTGGTCGCGGAACAATGGCGCCTCTCCCTGCCTGGTTCCGCCCGTTGCACGGCCAAAGGGCCGACTGATTCGGGTTTCCCCCTCCGCTGTGCGTTGGGGCGCTTGGCGTCCCTGGGCAGGCGGTCCAGAAAACGGTGCAGCGCAGGCTGTCCGTCTCCTGTAGGAGTAGGGATCGAGAGATCGTTCGCTCAACTCCCATACTTCGTTTTGCCCGCTAACGGCTGCAGAGGCAGCGTGTGCGGGTGGTCGCCGGTTGGGTCGGGGCATGGCCCCTCTCCATGCACAGCGTGGCTCGAGGGCCTCGCTTGCCGGCGGTGGAGGACGATAGGCGCGCGCGGCGAGAATGTCGCCTTGAATGCGCTTTGCCTCGGCGGCCAGCTCCTCAAAATCTCGGAACCGGCCTCCGCGCAGGTATGCCGAAAAATCGGATGTGCCTGCCTGATCGTCCTTTCCACACGTTCCTCGTTCGAGGCTCTGGGCTCGGCGATTGAGAAAAGGTCCTCCATCGCACGTATGTACTCCAGGAGTGACTCATCCGGAGCCTGTGTACGGAGCTCCAACTCTCGCCGCATCCTACGCTCATAGTCAGCGGGCAGGAATTCGCGCAAGAATGCTGCACGGAACTCCTCGAGAGTCGCTGCCCGGTGGCCGGAAAGCCGATGCCACCTAGCTGCCGTGTCAGTCAGTGCGGTGGGGATGATGTGTGCAAGCACAACCTGATCAGTGAGACCCAAAGCTCTCTGGTAATGGGTGAGGGACTCAAGGAAATCCCGGGCACTGAGGAGGTCATCATACCCGCGGTATGTTGGCATGGGCAACTTGACCGCGGGGTGAGACACTGTAAGCCCGCCCCTCTTTTCCAGCTGCATACCTTTGCAGAAAGCAGGATGCCGGCACACGCGGAAACCGCTCCCCAGTATAAGCGAGAGCCCCCGAGTACATACCGGGAACGAAAATTGTCGCTTGACGCGGGGACCCCCCCCCCACCCCCTTACGACGTGGGCTATCGCCGGGAAGGCACCCACAGCTTCCCGCCGTGCCTCGTGAACAAAAGCGCATTCCCAGGAGGGCCGTGACGGACACCTGTCATGGCGGACAGGCAGTACTCGCCAAGAATGTGGAAAGACAGGCGCTAGTGAACAAAAGCGCATTACCAGGATGGCCGTGACGGACACCTGTCATGGCGGACAGGCAAGACTCGTCAAGAATGTGGGAAGACAGGGGCGACCCTTAATCTGGTTTCCCGGAGCGACAGACGAACCCCTTCATGCTTATTAGCTGTGTCCCGCCGTCGGTAGCGCGGCAGCATCGTGGGCCCTTTCGCCCCCTCCTCTGTTGCTGACGAGCGACGCGGACCGATGGTGGGTGGCTGTATGCATGCCTGAGGCAAGGATTAGCTCCGAAGGGAGAGCCTGTGGATACTCTCACTTGAGAGAGAGTGGTGGCGTTTTTGTTGTTTATTTAGTTTGTATTGTTAACAGACTCTGGGTTCGAGGCTAAGCCCAGCCCAAGGGGTTGTCCCCATCTCTCATGTTATTTTTGATTGGAGAATTGATGCTTAGGGCGGGCCACTGAAAATGACCGCCCTTAGTCCTTTGTTAATCAAGTGTTTAAAAGCGCATGTAAACGGATGCAGTCCAGTCCAGTCTGAGCTGAGGCTCCATGCTTAGCATGTAATGTGATGCTACTTAGGCTCTCTGTATATGTATGTTGTAAATATATGCTCTGCTGTCATCATCTACAAGCTCGTCTCCTGTTCATCTTCCAAGCCGAACGACACTAGAGGAAGAGTTTGTGAACCATCCTCGAAGAAACGGACGACCTTTTGAAATTCTACTGGCGAAGCACGACAGGCTTCGGCACGTCTCATCTCAAGGCCAGGCATCGCAGTGACAACCACAGGCCATCCGACACGGAGCAGCGAGGAGCTGTCAAAGGACGACTCCACCTCGGCTGCTGCCAACGTTGGTGGAACGGACGCATCATCCGGGCTCTGGGCGGCAGACAACAGATCTCCGCCGGGTGAGTGGGATTTCTTGCGTTTTGTTGAGGCAGGTATGGTGGTTAGTTTGTGAGGTCCATGGTCGATACGAGGAGAACGTTAGCCTCTAAAGATAGCGAATCTAATCCTGAGAATGAAATGAGGTCGTATCCTCGCCAGGAGCAGCAATCGCTAGAGGGCGGTGTAGGAACGGGGATGGATCAGAACGAGGGAACGAATATGGAGGATGATTTCAGTGTGGAGAGCAGGTTACAGGCCGATGACCAGAGACAGACATTGTTGCTAGGCGCTACAGGAACTGATACAGAAAAAATGGCTATTCGCCGTATGGAGTTAAAAATGGAAATGGAACTACGAATGCGTGAAATTGAATCCAGGGAGCGACTGGCACTTAAGCAGATGGAGCTTGGGCTGTCGAATGGTCGAATGTCACCGCTTGGGTCGGGACAGAGTGATGAACGGTGTATAGGCTCAGATTCAATATCACAATATGCGAAAGTCCTTAAGGGCTACAGAATTCCATGCGATGCAGATGTACCATTGTGGTTTGAGGAGGTGGAGAAGCTTTTCACTACTTTCAATGTTCCAGACAGTAGCCGAGTGCACTTAATTTTGCCGGCACTGACAGAGTGAGTCAGATACTTACTTCGTAACCTCGACCGAGCCGAATGCACTGATTACGAGGCTGTAAAAACAGCGGTTCTAGAAGAATTAAAACTCACTCCGACTGAGTACCTTGAGAGATTTGAAAAAGCAGCGAAAAGGAAGGAGGAAACGTGGGCTCAGTTTGCGTCTCGCGTGAAAACGTATTTAATGTACTACATCCAGGCTAGAGAGGTAGATTCAAAAGAGGCTTTGACCGATCTCATGGTGTCCGATCGCATTAAGGCAAGCCTCAGCCCGGAGGGCATTGAATATGTGCGCCTTCGAGAAGGAAAGAGTTGGCTGAAGCCTAAAGAAATATCAAAGGCTCTACAGACCTTCGAGCAAGCAAAGGGTAAAGGGCGGGCTGCGAAACAGATTACAGTGCCTGTACTGCAAACGGGCCAAAAGCAGGGTAATGTTGAAAAACCCGCAGTAAAGTGCCACCAGTGCCATGGACTGGGCCATGTTGCTAGGAATCCCCCGTGTAACAGCAAATGAGCCGCGCCAGCAACAAGCATATGGGCACAGGCGGAGGGTGCAAAAGGTCGCGCTGGTAGATGAGACAGAAGGAAAGGACGCAGCGGTAAACCAAGCCGCGGTTTTAACTGCAAAAGTAGGAATGCTTCTGCAAAATTCAAGGGCAGCCGCATCGAGACTGCAGTTCGTAGAGCTTTTATGCGGAGATGTCTGCACAGAGGCATTGCTTGATACGGGTAGTGAAATCACGGTAATAAGAGAGAGCATACTACCGCAGGCGCTGGCGGAACCATCGGGGACAGTGAAGCTAGTGTCGGCTTTCGGCAGATCTATTCAGGCGAAATTGGCGACAGTCCCTCTAAGTGTTTCTCAACCATCGCAGACGATCAAAAGATAGGCATAGTATGTGCCCTCACCAATGAGCTTACTGAGGGGGTGGACTGTTTGCTGTCGTCAGAAGACTGGCAGCTGCTTAGGAAGCACAGCGATAGAGCGTTCACAACAAGTACTAGTACTGCAGTCAGTATGGCGGCAAATCAAGAACCTAAAAATGCGGCAAATCAGAATTGTGAGGCACTGGCATGCGAAGTTGGCAGGGTACCAAATGATGACGTTCCGCGAGACGAAGCAGAGCCACCTGGGACAGAAGATGCAGTGGCACTGTCTAGCCAGCGAGAAATGTTTCGAGCAGCGCAGCTCGCTGACGAGAGCTTGAGGAAGGCATGGGAAAATTCTAAGCACGGAAAGGCGGGTATGTTCTTTACTGAGGGAATTTTACACCATTGGGACTCAATAGCGGGCACTAAAGTGCGACAACTGGTGCTTCCGCAAGAAAGACGAAAGGAAGTTCTGTTCTTGGCGCACGAATCGCTGTGGGGTGGGCACCTGGGTCCAAGGAAGACCAAGGCCCGCATAAAGTACAACTTTTATTGGCCTGGTATGGAAAAGGAGATCTCACAGTACTGCCAGTCTTGTCATGGGTGCCAAATACGCTCAGACCGGCGTCACTCTGACAACATACCCATCACCCCATTGACTCGGCCTGAACACCCCTTTCAGGTTGTTAACATAGATGTCATAGGGCCTCTTGACACGCCATCTGGAAAGGGTCACAAATATGCTCTGTGCCTTGTCGATTTATGCACGAAATGGCCAGAAGTCGTATGCCTTCGTTCCCTGACTGCAAAGGCTGCATGTGACGCCCTTTTAGAAATATTCAGTCGAACCGGAATTCCGCAGACAATCTCTTCGGATCAGGGAACAAATTTTAAGGCTCAACTCAGGCAACTAATGCTAGAAAAATTAGGTTGTTCCCCTCGATTTTTTACCCCAGAACATCCTGAAAGCAATGGCACCGTGGAAAGGTGGAATCGGGTGCTTAAGAATATGCTGTTTCATGTCATGGAAAAGGATCCGCATAATTGGGATAAGCTGCTCCCTTTTGTGTTGTGGGCTTACCGCGAAGTTCCCCACGACACTACGGGCGTAGCACCCTTTCAGCTTTTGTATGGCCGAAACCCGACAGGACAGCTTACGGTTCCTCGCCAAACGTGGGCAGGAGAAGTCAGTGTACCAGCGACGCTAAGGGAGGAGCCAGCTAAATACTTGAAACAGCTACGGGAAAAGTTTGAGCTAGCGGCCAGTGTGGCTGGGCTCACAAGCACGGTGCGACAGGCTAGCTACGCAGAAGCCTACAACAGAAGGACGCGGAACAAAGTCTTTAACGTGGGCGATCAAGTGCTCATTTTTGACACAGACCGCACCACTAAGTTGGCCCCGAAGTGGTTCGGTCCCGTCACAGTAATTGGGTGTGAGGGACAACATTCGTATCGGGTAGAGAACGAACAGGGAAAAAGATCAGTGGTGCACGCCAACCGGATGAGACCGTACTATGCGAGGGTGAGCCATATTGGGGTGGTGTTTGATGAAGATCATGAGTTTGGGTAACTAGAGTGCGCGCCACAAGTTGCGCCACCGCTACTAGACGAGGAACTAATACCATTAGAAAAGTTAGCCCACCTACGGGAGCAGGAGCAGAATGAAGTGCGAAGACTGTTCACAAAGCACCGCTCACTTTTCGATGGCAAGCCGGGACTGGCAAAAGTAGGCGTACACCGAATTGAGCTAGAAGAAGGGTTCAAACCGAAAAAAGCTTTTCCTTATCGGGTGCCTGAATTACTCAAGAAAGAAGTAAGCCGCCAAGTGGAGGAGTTACTTAAGTTAGGATTAATTTATCTTGTAGAAAGTGAATTTGCACACCCAGTTGTGTGTGTGGGAAAGAAAGATGGGTCGGTGCGAATGTGTATTGACTACCGAACTTTGAATGCAGGAACTCGTTCAGACGCGTTTCCGATGACTAACTCCCAGGAGCTAATTTTTCGGGTCGGCCGCGCGCAGTTTATCACGCTAGTGGATTTAAGGCGTGGCTACTGGCAGGTACCGATGGACCCGCACAGCCAAGCGCTTACCGCATTTGTGACGCATGAGGGGCAATATGCGTGGACAGTGATGCCCTTTGGGCTAAAGAACTCTGCAGCGACCTTCCAAAGAATAGTCAATACGCTCCTATCTAAGCACCAAGACTATGCCACTGCATATCTGGATGATATAGCAATTTTCTTCAGTACTTGGAAGGAACACCTAGAGCACATCAATGCTATCTTTTGGCTGCTTAGAAGGGCCGGACTAAAGGCTAGCCCTGAAAAATGTCAAGTAGGACAGCCTCACATTCGCTATCTAGGACACATAGTGGGTTCAGGGACGCATGCACCTTACCCGGAGAAGATATCCGCCATAAAAGGCTTAGTGCAGCCTAACACAAAGAAAGAGCTGCGAAGCTTGCTAGGACTGTGTGGATATTATAGAGAATATGTCCCTAGATACGCTGAAATAGCTGGCCCCCTAACGACTTTGACCAAGCGGGGCGTTCCCAGCTTGATCCCGTGGCCAGAAGATGCGCAGCGCGCATTTGAAGAGCTGAAAGACTCGCTCTGCAGAGCAGTGGCATTGAGCACTCCACAACCTCACCAACCGTATTGGCTTTTCACTGACGCATCAGCGACGGCTGCCGGGGCTTGCTTGGCACAAATGACAGAAGAGGGCAAAGAAAGGCCTATAGCGTTCGCGAGTCATCGCTTCGATGCGACTCAGGCGAGATGGTCGACCATAGAGCGCGAAGCGTTCGCTATTATATGGGCTCTTAAGAAGTTCGATTATTGGCTCTTTGGCTCTGTGGTCAATGTCGTCTCTGACCACAACCCCCTGTCATACTTGACGACGTGCACTCCACACGGGGCAAAATTGGCTAGATGGGCGCTGGCACTCCAGCGTTATAACATAACGGTGAAACATAGAAAAGGCACCAAGAATGGAAACGCAGATGCGCTATCCAGGCTCCCCAACTTGACATGGGAGCCAGTCGGTACCACCATGCCAGCCTAGACAAGGCGTGAATGTTCCCACTCAACCGACGCTCGATGAGCAGGGTGCCGTGTGTTGAAGTCGGGCACTTACGAAGAGACTTCTGCCTGGTGTCTACATAGAACGGCGCCCGTGAGTGTTGTGCGCAGACTTGTGAACAGTAATGAACAATGTGGCTTTGTGTGTGCTTCAAATGTGGACTCTGCGCAGTGCATGATGTGGCTGCCCGTTCAGCGAACTGTACAGCAGCATGCACCAATGTTGTGCCTTGTAGTTTTTTTTGTTGTTGATTGTTTCTTTGCTTTGGTTCTCGAAGATTTGAGTACCCAGGAGAAACTCTGCCCCGGGAGGGCTGACATTTGTAATGTGAAAGTGTTGCGGCCTCTTTGTTAGGAAGCATAAACGAGCTGATAGCAAGCTCGGTTTATACTCTTAGAGGGGGCGTGTAAGGCCGCCCCTCTTTTCCAGCTGCATACCTTTGCAGAAAGCAGGACGCCGGCACACGCGGAAACCGCTCCCCAGTATAAGCGAGAGCCCCCGAGTACATACAGGGAACGAAAATTGTCGCTTGACGCACAGACCCCCCCCACCCCCTTACGACGTGGGCTATCGCCGGGAAGGCACCCACAGCTTCCCGCAGTGCCTCGTGAACAAAAGCGCATTCCCAGGAGGGCCGTGACGGACACCTGTCATGGCGGACAGGCAGTACTCACCAAGAATGTGGAAAGACAGGCGCTAGTGAACAAAAGCGCATTCCCAGGATGGCCGTGACGGACACCTGTCATGGCGGACAGGCAAGACTCGCCAAGAATGTGGGAAGACAGGGGCGACCCTTAATCTGGTTTCCCGGAGCGACAGACGAACCCCTTCATGCTTATTAGCTGTGTCCCGCCGTCGGTAGCGCGGCAGCATCGTGGGCCCTTTCGCCCCTCCTCTGTTGCTGACGAGCGACGCGGACCGATGGTGGGTGGCGGTATGCATGCCTGAGGCAAGGATTAGCTCCGAAGGGAGAGCCTGTGGATACTTTCACTTGAGAGAGAGTGGTGGCGTTTTTGTTGTTTATTTAGTTTGTATTGTTAACAGACTGGGTTCGAGGCTAAGCCCAGCCCAAGGGGTTGTCCCCATCTCTCATGTTATTTTTCATTGGAGAATTGATGCTTAGGGCGGGCCACTGAAAATGACCGCCCTTAGTCCTTTGTTAATCAAGTGCTTAAAAGCGCATGTAAACGGATGCAGTCCAGTCCAGTCTGAGCTGAGGCTCCATGCTTAGCATGTAATGTGATGCCACTTAGGCTCTAACCTGCCCGGTCGATGAGTAAAGTAGTGCAAAGTTTGTTCTTTTGTAAATTCAGTTCTGCTTTTTCCAGATTAACCCTCTGTATATGTATGTTGTAAATATATGCTCTGCTGTCATCATCTACAAGTTCGCCTCCTGTTCATCTTCCAAGCCGAACGACACTAGAGGAAGGGTTTGTGAACCATCCTCGAAGAAACGAACGACCTTTTGAAATTCTACTGACACCTTCGGCGCGGCCACAAGCTTCTCAGCCGCCCCTGAGAGCGACTGAATCATCTGGGCAGCACTTAGCAGCGACTGCGCCCCGGTCTCAGAGGAGGCTTGGGCGGGCTGCACGAACGCAGGAGGCAAGGCGCCCAGCCCCGTTCGATGAGCGGCGCGGTTTCCACAGGGAGCCGGGCCGGCGCCTCACCGTTCCCAGAGCAGAATTGACTGCTCGCGGGGCACGGCTGCTGCTGTGCAGGACGACCGGTTGCGGCAGTGTCGCACGCACCGCTTTCGCACGGGGCGCAAAGCACGCACAGCGGAGGCATGTGATTGACGGGTGCACCGCAGGGTGCTCCCGAAACAGCTCCAATGGGAGCTGTGTGATCGACCTTGGGGGTTGTACCGCCGTATGCCCCAATGGGGGCCGCGGCCAACAACGGTGTTTGGCTATTTGAAGAAACAGCCGCCAACGGATCAAAGGACGCTACGACAACTAAGGGAGCCGACACGTAGCTGCCGAGTGCCCCGTTGGGGGTGGCAGACATGGTGCGCAAGCGTGATCGTCAAGGCGACCTGCTCGGCAAATGTGCTATCAAAGGCTAAGAGCCAGTGACTTAGCACTTTGGGCGCCAGTTGTGGGTTTCTAAGTAGGCACAGGCCACTACCCACCGCGGGTTCGAGCTTCGCGCGAGCCAAGGGCCCCGATCAGCCGTCACCACACGCACCCTGGGGCACCGCTGCGGCGGCGTTCAACCTCTGCAGAGAGGAGAGCGGCTCGCCGCAAGAAACGCCTCCAAATTCACAAAGGAGACGTTTATTGACGCCGTCCTCCAGCGGTACACACACACACACTCAACAGTCACCCCGTCCCGGGGCGCGCTCAGAGCAAGGCTCCGGTGCGCACTCGGGGCAACAAGAGAAATGCGCGCCGCTAGCACGCCGCTGCAGGAGATTGTCCCCGCGGCAGTGCTGTGATCTCTCTCGTGTCGGCCATTGGGCCGTTTGCGAGAGAGAGTGGGCAGTCAACGCAAGGTGCGCCTGTCAGAGGTCGTTGGACCCCTGGACAGGCTCGAGCCGCGGCGGATCGAGGACCCACGCTGGCGAGCTCGAGTATCAACTAGTCTGAACGGCAGAGGCCGGCCCGGACGAACAGTAACGTACGCACCTTACGCTGTCTCGGAGGGGGTCTCCATCTCTGTCTGGGCCCCGCTCAGACGGTCGCGCGCCGCGCGACCACCCAAAACGGGTCTCGAATTCCCGCCAAAAGTCACCAATGGCAAAGGCCCTTGGGAAGCCGGGGGCGGAGCTGCGGCCGAATGACAGCGATTAGCCACCAGCCGTGTCTCCGCCGCCCGAGGCGGGAGAAAGGGAAAGAGAGCGACGCGGGATGCAGCGCAGACGCCACGGCGGGAATCTAGCAGGCTTCCCACAAACTATGGTTTGATCGGGTCATATTGAGTGAAAACAGACAATTCGCTTTAAGTGTCGTTTTTGTGCGAGACATAAAATGCCCTATTTTTTGTCCCTTTTTGAAAACAATGAAGTAATGGCAGGTTGCACTGCAACCTACCATAAAATCAGGTATTTCTTTATTTTCTCTTTCATTTTAAATATTTCGCTTCGTAAGTTATAAACTATAACGCCGCACTTCTGCGTCCGTGAAACAACGACCTGCCGTTGTTTGTACACTGCAACACCATGCATTCAACGTAAATGTGATGAATTTAAACGCAGACGAGTCTTGCAACAGGATGCCGTTAGCGTGTGCAGCGCACGATACAGTGATGCCAAGAGGACGCCTCCTCAGTTAGTGCTCGTGCTTTTGGAGAACGGCAGATTGGGCGAGTTGGTGTCTTTGCTTCTTACATCTAAAACGCACTCTTGTCGCATTTCCTCAAATAGCAACTTCATTAATTAAAAGCGTTAAAAAAAGTTTGAAATGATCAGAGTATTGAAAACATTCCTCTGGCTTCCGCACAAGGTGTCCGCTAAGTTCCCTTGTGGTGTATTCAGCTTTGTCCAAAGGGCAACTGAGTAACCTAGAAGCCTTTTTTTTTTGGTTAGAAACCGGGTCCAAACCGATCTTCAAGAAAACTGCGCGGGGTGCAAGAGTCGGTTAAAATCGAATTTTACCAGAAAACGAAGCGCCGTACGCTCTGCCGTATTAAAATACCTGTCCCTCATAACACAATGTGAACAAGGGACGGGATAGCTACAGGGATCTTAGCCAAAGTTTTGAGCAGAGGAGTTGTTCGACTATGACAAGCCCTCTTGCCGAAACCTTGGCTAAGGACTCTCAGGACCGCCCCTCCCTTGTTCGCTGTGTTTGTGCTGTAAAAAAGCTCATCAACCTGCCGTCTCTCTACCATTGTCCCTTCATAGCCCGCTGATGAGTTTGCAAACCTGGCCCTATGTACTAGGTCACCTTAGCAGTGAGTTTCGTTTTTTTAAACTCCCATGTAGCCTTGAGGTTGCAGTGAACGAATCTGGATGCAGTTCTCCAGTTCCGGGATGTTTTCCTGAGAGGCATTTGGTGACGTCTTGTTGAAAATATCTCCCGCTTCCCTCCTTGCTGACTGTGAACGCACCACGAGGCGTAGCGTACGGACTGCGTGCTCGAGGCAGTCCCATGAACGGGGACTATCGTGTCCTAAGCCGACGAGGACGAATGCAGCGCGAGGCACGAGACGCGAGACTGACGGCGCGACATCGAGACCGGCGACGACTAGGTGAAACCTGGGAAGGAAACTGAGCCACCTATCGCTGTAATATGATGATGATCACGGAGATTTTTTTTTTACTAATTCAAGGAAGTTAAAATAGTTTTTCAATTACTCACACTGTGATTCGCTTTACGACTACGACGCAATCTCTTCATATTATACTTAGATGGCCATTCATTTCGTAGTTTTAGAACGGTGAATTTTTCTTTGTCACCGTTTAGCTCGATCCAGTTGCGGTGGTCGTCGGTTCGGCTGCTGAGTAGCTGTATACGATGCGGTATCAAACCGCGGCCGCGGCAGCCGGGTTTCGATGGAGGCGAATTAGCTAAAGGCGATCGTGTGCTATGCGATATCAGTGATTTCTAAAGAACCACAGGTGGTTAAACTAATAAAAAGCCCTTAGCCACGGCGTCTCTCTCTCTAACTCCTTTCGACCCCGCTTTTATTAAAACTTCAATCAAGGCGCGGCTGCGGCTGAGAGAAGTGAGGCGGTTGCTGCACCGTTACTTAATGGGATAACGAATTTATAGCTTCATAGTTTCTTTTCATTTTCCGAGCTTCGTGCAGTCTCTTTGTTCTGCTAAATGCACTCCTCTCGACTGATGCGAGCAGTAGGCGCAACATTGTCCAGAGACATGAAGAGGGCGACGTCGGATATGAGTTCCACTCCAGCCCCAAGTCTGCGGGCGATGCTGCTGTCCTCAGCCGCACAGGTACGCCTGTGCCTGCCCGCAAACGTCTTCCGTCTTCCCCGAAGAAGGATGACTTCGACGTTAGCCGCACCGTGGTGTCCTGGACGAGAGAGCAGTCGAGCCAGGTGCAGCCGTCGAAGCTCCTCCCGGACAACGCCAAAATTTCGCTTCCACAACACCACCACAGGGAAGGTGGCGGGGTGAAGGCGCGAGGAAGCATCGGTGTTTTGGATGTGGCGCCGCGACGCTGAAGAAGCAGTGCTCACCCGCTGCGGTTGGCGAAGGACTGCGTCGCTCCTGGTGCCGGTGGTGACGGTGGAGTTGCGGGTCAAGCGGAAGGCGCCTCCTCGTCGAGCGTCCGCGTGGCCGTCCGCATTTGAGGTCTGAGGTCGGATTCGCATCTTGGGCCCCGCAGATGTGACATCAAGCCTCGGAACAAGCACGCTGACCGAACCTGCTGGCATCATCTGAAAAAACGTTCTTTTCTCTTCTGCTTCTCCCTGCTCGCGCACTCCCATTGCACGTCGCCGTCTTTTACGGCCCGCAGCAGTTATTTGTTCACGGCAGGAAAGTTACCCGCGTTGCGAGAGCGTGCGGACGCGTTTCGCATGAGCTCCGAGGATTACGGCTACCACCCGCGGAATAGCCCTCGACCGGCTGCTGAAACCTTTACTAACGCCTTCAGGACCTCGTCCGGACCACGACGACGACCGGTGTTTGCGTGCAAGTGCTCGTGTGCCTATTTTTCGGCGCATTTTGCGTCGACCACAATTTTTCCGCCCCTAGGCCTGATAGGCCTAGCACGAGTACGGCCGCCTGGCGGTAACCACTCCCGACGACCTCGGCTCCCCGGAGGGAGCTGACACGCCTGCAACATGGAAGTCACCGTCGAGGGTGATCCGATCACAGAACATGATTTGAACGACGGAACATGGACCTCCATGACATTCAAGAACCAGCAACGATTCCGCCGGCGCGGCGTCGACAAAGAAGACGGACGCTCGGCGCCGGGCCGAGCCGCCATCGGGACGCCCGGCGTTGGGGACGAGGCCGCCGCCATTACTGGCGCCCATGACTACGCGAAGAAAGGCAAGCCCCTTGACTCTACCCATAGGAAGCCTAGGCCTCCCCATAGAAGAAGAAGACCCCCGATCCCGAGGCTACCGGCAGAGCATTATAAAATTGTAATCAGACCGCAGTCTCCCCTTGACCTTCCCACCCATGGCGGAGCGCTACTGCTCGAAGCGTTTCGTCAAGCCGCCAAGATTACCGACGACAACACCCTTACCGAAGATATTCTTCAGAAACACCCAGTAAACCACACCTTCACGATAAGCACGCCCAACGAGAAACGTGCGAACGCTTACCTCAACCTGCAAGCGTTCGTCATGGGGGAAAAGCAGTACCCCATCAAAGCTTACGCGCCTTCCCCGGATCTCTCGGTAAGAGGCCTCATCCACAACGAGTATTGTGGCGAAACGGACGCGCAGCTTGTTCATAACTACAACACCTACAACCCCGACTGGACTATCCTATCGGCAAGACAGTATGGGAGAACAAATCATATAATCATTACGGTAGCCGGAACGGAGCTCCCCCGAC
The DNA here is from genome assembly GCF_052857255.1 of Amblyomma americanum. Lineage (NCBI taxonomy): Eukaryota > Metazoa > Arthropoda > Arachnida > Ixodida > Ixodidae > Amblyomma > Amblyomma americanum. The sequence goes on from NC_135497.1 coordinate 101,652,725, forward strand.
TACTCCGATACCCCGGCACAAGACATAAAGTGGTCCTATTTTTCAACCGAGTAGAGGCCTGCTTCAACTGCCGCAAGACACGGCACCGACAAGACGTCTGACCACAAACAAAACGAACCTGCTGCGTCAGGTGCCGAGAAGAGCACCCCCCCACCACATGACGGACAACCACCAACCTTCGTCCCCGTTTGCATCGTCTGCACGGGGGCGCACAGAACCGGGAGCACCAGCTGCAAGTTCAAATTCGTCAAGCAGCAAGCCACCCAGAAACCCGACCTGGCCAGGAACGATGACCAAAACGCCGGGCAGAGTGACACCTTCGGCCGCCAATCGCGGGACAGAACCCGACAAAAAGAGACGCTGACCCTAGGCGACGAGAGGGAGGAGTCCTTCCCGCCGCTGCCACGAAGTAGAAGCAAGTCTGCTACACGACGCAGCCAGTCGCAAGACCTTCGACAGGACCTGCCATCGTCCAGCCGGAAGCGGGACCCCAAGAACCCCTGGACAAAGCCAGAAGAAAAGGCTCTCAAGTGGCAGGAAGATCCGGAGAAGCAGGCACTTCGCAATCAGGCGAGGGAGCAAGCCATTTTAATAGAACGCATGCAGTCCCAGATCAGTGAGCTAGGCAGTAAACTAGCGAGCCTCACGCAAACCCAACGCCACATTGAAAGCGCGACAACCGCTAATAACAGGTCTCAATCCCTCCCTCCTTCCGAAGGTGCGGGTATGGACATAGAACAACCGAAGGCTCAAAAAAGACAGGCCCCAAAAGACCAGCAAGAGGCCCAGAATCCCAAGAAGCGAATTGAAACAGACGCGGCGTCCCAACCGACGTCAACTTTCGCTGTTAAAGCCAAGCTACCTCTCCAGCAGAATGAGAGGGTCAACAAACTGGAAGCCCGAGCAGATAGGTTATACGCGACATGCACAGATATCGCCAAGAACCTACAACAGACCAGAGAAGAAATGATTGACGCCATCAAGGCATTACAAGCCCAAGTGAGCGCAATAGCGAGCGCCGTTACGCAGCAGACAGTGCCCCAACATGGCAGCTCGTAATCAAGATATCATCATCTGGCAATGGAACTGTAGAGGTTTTCGAGACAAAAAATCCAATCTGCAGCTTTATATTCAAAAATTAGAAGTCAAACCGGACATTATTACGATCCAAGAGCCGATGGGACCCGTTAGTTTACCAGGATACAAAACCATATCACAAAAAAACATACCACACAAAGCAGCAATGACAGCCACGCTAGTGGGTAACCAACTCACGGCCATTCAACATGAATTCGACGATTCTCAAGCAGACTACACGCTCACCGAAATTATTCCCGCCAGAAAGAGGCAGGGGAGCCTATACGTTCTTAACCTATACAGCTCCCCAAAAGATCAATCCAGAGAAATCGCGGCATTACTAGAGTCCACCACGAAATTAGCCAAGAATGGGCAGCTAGTGATTACGGGCGACTTCAACGCGCCACACGTAGAGTGGGGATACCAGTAGTCAAGCAAGAAAGGCAACATCCTCTGGAACAAAATCCAAGGATTAGGACTCTCGCTACTAAACGATCCTAGCACAGCGACCAGAACTGGCAACAGCGTTAGCCGAGACACCACCCCGGACCTCACGCTAGCCAGGAATGTGCAGAACCCCGCCTGGCGAAACACAGGCACGGATCTAAACAGCGATCACTACATCCTGGCCATTACCCTTCGCACCGAGATTCGGAAGAAGGGCTGGAAGGTAACAAAATTTACAGACTGGGAAAAATTTCGGAAAGAACGGGATCAAACGGCCCCGACTGAAATCGAAGACATCCAAGATTGGGTTCAATCAATATGCAAGGATGTAGAGTCGCACACAAGCGAAATAACAACAGACGCCGCACAAGCTAACCTCGATTCAAGATTGGCACACATGTGGGAGGCAAAAAATAGTCTTATGAAGAGGTGGAAGAGACAGCGACTCAACAAAAGGCTACGAAGTCGAATCGCCCAACTCGAAAGAGAAATTGAACAATATGCGATAGAACTTACCCGGCAACAATGGTTTCAAACCTGTGACAGCCTGAACGGACAACTGGGTAGTAAGAGGGCGTGGCACCTGCTCCGCCACCTTCTCGACCCCACACAGTCCAAGTCGGCTGCGCAAGGACAGCTCGCTAAAGTCATCCATCAACACCCCGGGGACAAACACTACTTCTTGGACCTCCTCAGGGACAAATACCTAAATACCGCATACGACGGAGAAACGAGGCCCCAGTATTCGGGACAACCAAATCCGCAGCTGGACGAGCCGTTCAGTGATGCAGAAGTCTGGGCAGCGCTGGGCCAGCTTAGAACAACCTCAGCGGCAGGACCAGATCTGATTACGAATAAGGTCCTCCGTAACCTGGACCTGAAATCTGTCACTGCAGTCACGGATTATTTCAACGTATGCTGGGATGCTGGGAGACAGGAATCATTCCCAGCAGATGGTAACATGCCCGAGTGACATTTATTCCAAAACCCAACAAGAAACTCAATGTGGACAACCTAAGACCCATTTCCCTCACATCCTGTCTCGGGAAACTCATGGAGCACGTGTTTCTGAACAGACTACGGGACTACACCAAAGACCACAACCTCATGCCACACTCCATGGTGCGCTTCAGAAGATGACTCTCCACCCAAGACGTCATGCTCCAACTATCACGTGACATACTCGACCCCTCCATTAAGAACACAAGAGCAATATTGAGCCTCGATCTCAAAAAGGCATTCGACAACGTGTCACACAATACCATTCTGAAACACCTAGCCGACCTCAACCCAGGCGAACGGGCGTACAATTATGTTAAAGCCTTACTAGAAAATAGAGCGGTGGAGATCACCGTTGGACCACTGAAATCCACCCCAATCAGGCTCGGAAATAGAGGGACACAACAAGGAGCAGTCCTGTCGCCCTTCCTCTTTAATCTGGCTTTAATCAAGCTTCCAGACAGGCTCAACGCAATTCGAAACATCCATCACACTCTGTACGCAGACGACATAACTATCTGGACGAACCGCGGCTCCGATGGACAAATTGAAGATCTCCAAGCAGCGGCTGAAACGGGTGAGTTGGAGGCAATGTGAGCCGGCCTCGAGTGTTCCCAACCAAAATCAGAACTCCTAATCGTACGGCGGAGCAAGAAACCTGAAGACAGGATCCCCATCAACATTACGATCCAAGGCAAAAACATAGATGAAGTGGAGAACATACGGGTCTTAGGACTCCACATCTCCAACACCTCCCGCAACACTGTAGCACTGGGGAGACTCGAAAGCTCAGTACACCGGGTGGCGCGCATGATCAGGCGCATCGCCAACAAGAGACGAGGCATGAAGGAGCATGACCTATACAAACTCCTTCAAGCATTCGTCATCAGCAAAATTACATATGCCTTCCCATATCTCCATCTCAAGAAAGGAGAACAACAAAAGATCGATACCCTAATACGGCATGCATACAAAACGGCGTTGGGCCTTTCTAAATTCACAGCCAACGAGAAACTCCTCGCCCTGGGAGTACACAATATCTTTTCTGAACTTAAGGAAGCCCAGCTAACAACACAGACGGCTCGACTCTCCAGCACTGCAACGGGCAGAATCATCCTGGACAGACTTGACATCGAAGGCGAGCCTATGGCGGACCATCCAGGCCCCGTTCCTAGCCATATCCGAAAAAAGATAAAAATATTACCTCTACCCTAGAACATGAACCCGCAAACCCAACAGGGTCGGCGGGAAGCAAGAGCCAGAGCTCTGCATCGACGCTTGCAGAGTCTTCCAGACATCATCTACGTCGATGCAGCCAACTACCAAGACAGCCCCCACAGATTCGGCATCTGTGGGGTATCTCATCCTCAGGACCCGGACCCGGCCACTCCACTCATGGCCGCTACAGTATTTACCAAGAACGCGGAAACCGCGGAAGAAGCTGCAATTGCAGCTGCTATCGCCTTTACGGACGCTACAACCATCGTTAGCGATTTCAAATATGTCATTGCGAACTTTGCCAAAGGCCGCATCTCACTCACGGCCAGAAATATCCTGGAAAATGTTAAAGACACATCCCCCCTCCGAGACATTGACCTGGTATGGGTCCCGGCGCACGCCGGAAACCCCGGAAACGAGGCCGCCAACGCACAAGCTCGAGTTAAAGCCGGCCGAGCAGTAGACGGTCCGAACCCGGAGGCAACCGGTGAAGCGCTAACCTCCTATCACGACCACACCACCCATTTTAGACTCGCACGTAGGCAGTTCCCGCCGCCGCACCCCTCCCTGTCAAGGGAGCAGCAGGTGGCGTGGAGAAGACAACACACCGACTCTTTCCGCAACCCAAATGTGTACTAGCACATATTTATTACAACCTCCAGCCCTAACTGCCGCTTCTGCGGTGCAAATGCTACTTTAGACCACATAATCTGGGACTGTAAAGCACATCCCCCACCCCCAGATCTCATGGCTGCTCCCTCACCTGACGCGTGGCTTTCAGTAAAGGTCAGCGACGACCGAGGCACTCAAGTCAAGGCTGTCGAATGGGCCTGTGCGGTACGATACCTACATGGTCTGGACCTCACTTACTGACCACGAATCTACTTTCTTTCAATAAAGTTTTTACTCACTCACTCACTGTTCACGGCAGTTTTAAATGAAGGTTCACTGCGATGGTTGGTAATACATATTTGCTCATTGCATTGCGTACTATTCTACCTCTCAATATTAAGGAAATTACGCACACTTCGAGTTTTCGTATTCCTTTTCGCCACTAGGGAACGCTTCGATCGCTGTGGTGACGTTACTGCAGAGAGGAGTAGGATGCGCGATGGAGGGCGAGGGGAGAGGCGGGAGGATGAAAGGCCACGTGAAGACCACTAGAGTTACTGCTTGTTACCACAGTGCCTTGAGGCGCTTAATGCAGCCATGGCCGGAAAGAAGAGAGGGCGAATGTCAGCGCTGGGACACCATTGATGCATAGTATCATGGGGGTGCCTGGCTAAACCGCAACATTTAAACACCGGGCACGTCACCCTAGCAGTGGGGATACAAATGACCACCGTCCAATTGGAGTGCCGACAAGCGCTCGTCGGCCAAATCAGTGCGGTCCTAAACTGAAGATTCCTACCACAAGCTCAGACAACACTTATTGTTTGGTCACTAAACGTTTTTCTTCCTCCTCCTCCTCCCGACAGGTGCCTGTTTCAAACACAGCCATCGGTGGGGTCTGTGAGACCCAGGTTGATCATCCCGAGCTCCCCTATAAGGATCCTATGAACTTTACTCAAAAACCTGTGGACAGATTGACTCCTGTCACGGTGGCCATGTGGTGATGACGTCACAAGTTTATTAATTTTAATTTCCTTATTTTACCCTCAAGGCCTGGGGCATTACAGTGGGGAGTGGTTGAATCAGATACAATACAGAAAAGATAACACGAAGCAGACAAATTAATGATCGACATAAACAATGGTGGCTAATGCAGTTCTAAAATGAGTAATGTCTACAATGCTGGCAATCGGTCCGTGAAGGTGGTTCCAGTCCGTGGATGTTCGAGGAATGAAGGAGTTGCTGCATGTTTTCGTCCTGAGTGGAGCAATTCCAACCTTGTGTGCGTGGTCCAGACGAGATGAGATGTACGAAGGCGAAGGGATGAGTGCGCTACGAATCATGGCACAAATAAGAAAAAAAATTATGGAATAAGCAAATTCCAGAAAATTTTCGACGAGACGCTAATGAAGGAAGGTTTAACATGCGTTTCATTGATGATATGCTAGCAGTACGATGGTAGTTATGCGGAATGAAACGAACGCAGTTATTCCGGACAAGCTCCAGGGCATAGGTTTGGTTAGCACAGCTAGGGTCCCAAATGGATGCAGGGTATTCTAGTTTGCTACGGATTAGTTTCTTGTACAGGAGAACTTTAATTGAGCTGAGGGCAGAAGAAAACTTACGGCGAAGATAAGCAAGCATGCGATTAGCATTGTTAATTATAGTGTTTATGTGAAGGGACCAAGTAAAATCAGAACTGATTTCGATGCCGAGATAACGATAGGAAGTGACGGATTCGAGCGCACTGTTAAAGTAATCGACACTAGGACTGCAGGAATTTCTAGAGACACGTAATGCTTTATATTTAGATGTATTAAGGTCCATTTTCCACAAGTCACACCAATTAGTAATAGCATCCATATCATGTTGCAAGGCATTAGTATCGTCCCAACTGCTAATTTCCCGAAAGACAACGCAATCATGAGCAAATAAATGAACGTTAGAGGATACACAGTCAGGTAGGTCATTAATGTATATTATGAAGAACAGAGGACCTAACACAGAGCCCTGAGGCACGCGAGAACCAACGGAACAAAATGAAGAGTTGCGACTGTTGACGTAACTTCCCTCGACCAATCAGAGAATTTCGTGGCATAGAAGGCAGAATTTTTTGTTGTGAGAAGAAAATGTGGATGTTATCGCATTAAAAGAAATCAGTGCATTACAAAATTCGATGAAAATGAAATTTATTACAAGTAATCAATTACCTGTAACACGTTATGTACAAGACTGCCCCCTGTGCTTTAAACTTCTGACAAAGGCTGTACACTGTGCTCCACTTTACAACCTCGCAATAATCTATTGATCTTTCACGTAGATGACATTCCTGGTGTTGTTCTGAAGCGCTGTACTTTTTCTCGTCGTTTGAGCTCGAACCTGCCACGGTTCTTCAGTGCTTAGAGCATTCATCTGCTGAACACGGTGACGCTGGAACAAACCATGGCCGCGCTGGTAGCCCTTTGATAGAAGCGAAATGCAAACCACGTCCGTTTGGGGTACGAAGTGAGCGCACGTTGAAGAACCCCAGGTGTCCGAAACCAATACTGAGCCCTCCACTACAGCTCCCTGTTTGATCTTACCTTCATTACGTTCTTCATCCCCTCCATAAAGGCACGATTGAGGTGTTGACCGTGAGACTGACAATACTGCACGTTTTATTTTTGCATAACGAATTTACTAATACAGCTATATATTTCCAGTTTTTTGCTGAACTTCAGACGACATCATTTAACTACTAAATTCGCCTCGACTGACCCCAGCGGCAGCCGCAGCGGAGGCCGGAGTCATCAACTGAAACCTCGCTGACGTCGAGGAAGCGTTGAACTTCGGCCCCAAGTCCTCGGCCGATGCTGCTGACCTCAGCCGCACAGGTACCCCCATGCCTGCCCGCAAGCGTCTTCCGTCGTCCCCGAGGAAAGATGACTTCGACGTCTGCCGCACCGCGGGGTCTTGGACGAGCGAGCAGCTGAGCCAGGTGCAGGCGTCCAAGCTCCTCCTAGACAAAGCCAAAATTTCGCTTCCATGCCACCACCACAGGGAAGGGGGCGGGGGTTTATGCGCGAGGAAGCATCTCTGTTTTGGATGTGGCGCCGCGACGCTGGAGAAGAAGTGCTCACCGGCTGCGGCTGGCGAAAAACTGCGTCGCTTCTGGTGGCGGCGGTGCCGGCGGAGTAGAGGGTCAAGCAGAAGGCGTCTCTTCCTCGACCATCCACGTGGCCGTCCGCACCTGAAGTCTGGGGTCGTCGTCTTTTACGGCCCGCAGCAAGTATTTGTTCACTGTAGTTTTAAATGAAGCTTCACTGCGATGGTATCAATTAACATTTGCTCATTACAAAGCGTACTATTCTACCTGTCAATATTAAGCAAATTACGCACACTTCGCCTTTCCGTTTTCCTCTTCGCCACTAGGGAACGCGTCGATCGCTGTGGTGTCATTACCGCAGAAAGGAGGAGGAATGCGACATAGAGAGCGAGCGGGGCGGGGGAGGGGGAGGGGATAAAAGGCAACTTGAGAACCACTGCAGTTACTCCTTGAGACGCTTCATGCAGCCATGGCCGGAAAGAAGAGAGGGCAAATGTCAGCGCTGAGCTGCATCCATGGTCCCCGAGCTGGGCGGCTATGTTCAAGAATGCACTCAGATGTGTCGCTAGAGGCTATTACCTCTCCGCAACTAGGGGCATGTCTTGTAGCATCAATGCAGTCCGTATTCAAACACGCTTCCTCGGTTCTTGCTAAAAAATAATTTGTTCTATAATGCACGACTTATGTGTGTTGTACAGTATGTGTCATACTTAGAATATACTTAGAAGTAAGATGGCAAAACGTGGCCGCCGCACTTCGCGAAGCGGTGCCGCCGAAAGCCGGCAACAATGTGAGTCACCAGACGTATGCAAGAAGAGAGCGGGCGGCCGTACTGACTGCGCATGCAATTTTGGCTGTGATTCTCGTCGCCTGTCGGAGGCATCGGTTTGCAAAGCGGCGGCTTCGGGCTAAGCATTGTAGCCTTTTTCGGACCCCCTCCCTTCTTCCATACCCATACCCCTCCAGCCGGCTCTGAGCAGTAATCACCGCAGAGGGAAGGAGCAAATAGAGCCGCACCCCACCTACCTTGATGCTACATTGGAGATTGAGAAGCCTATAGCGTTGGCACTGGAGCTCATGCATTATCTACGCTGACATACTTGCAGGCTTTTCGCGCGATAGGCTTGCTTGAATGCATCGATATAATTTATCTGCACACCCGAATCACGTAAACTTTTCCTGCAAACCTGACGCAGAGAAACGATGCCCGCAAGACGCGAAGGGTAAAACGGGTAAGTTTTGCACGGTCGCCGGTTGTAGCAGCGCGTCGCACGCTGTAGCCAGCAGGGACAGCCCCTTTCTCATACCAGCGTTCATGAGCCACCGACGTCAGCGGGAGGCGCCACAACATACAAAGAGCAAATCGCTGAACATTAGCAGAATATCGGGGAAAACCGCGCCATTTTACCCCGTCACTCAGCACGGAACAAGTACGCGTCCTTCGCGAAGTTTAGACACTCTCCTCACCTCACTAATGCTCTGCAACCTCAGCTGGCGTGACAAAGCTGTGCTGTCTGGAGATTGGGGTAGATTCAAAGCACAGTCTATACTCATGTAACACTGCCATTATCTCTCCTTATTTTCCTTACCCTTCCCCTATTTCCTTGAACATTTGGCTTCGTTCTTTTTAACTGGGCATCAGTGCTGCTGCTGTTGGTCTCTTTTCGTTGTCCTTCTCAATAAGTTAGTGGCACGCACCCACTGCGGGGAATTGATCAGGACACAGGCGGTCACTGACAGATACTTAAAAATGTTTTTGAAATAAGCAACAAAAAAATACTGCAGGTTCGATGATTGAAATTGAGAACAATTCAGAAAGTGTGCGATTGTTGACTGAAACTGGGAACTCAACCTACGAGGTGGTGTGGTCGAAAAGAACCACGGTGCTGTAAATTTCACGAAGCCTGACAACATGCAGGGCGTGTGTTTTCCCGTTAGAACATGCTAATAGCCTCCATGGCCGTCCTCTGTCTACTCTTCTCCTACTGCCTGTATTTTTGCTCTCCTGACTGTCACTCTAGTCACCTTTTATTTTCACCGGCCACAGTTTACGTGATCGATCGTAGGCAGTTTCTACAATTCCCTTTTCCTCCTCCTTTTGTAAGTAAAATCACTGCTACCAGCGCCACATTTCCTACTGCTAAACAATGGGCGAAAGCGAAGCGCGGGGGAGCAGTGAGCTACAGCCCGTCATCAACGCGGAAAGAGTTTCGAAGGCCGCGCAGTGTAGTTAGGAGCTCCAGGAAGAAATGGCTTCACATTTACGGCAGTGTTACGCGAAATTCTGCAACAGCTGGCGTTCAACTCGATCGCGAAGTCCAATCTGCTTTCTTATGTTTCGATATGCTACATTTCAATCCCTGTCTATAAAACATGCCTGGCCTAGAGGGTTAAATAAATAAATGAATAAATAAATAAATAAGTAAAGATATTCACAGGATACAATAAATGACAGCGTCTCTCATATCTAGACAAAGAGCTATAGATATTACTAAAATTTACAGCGCCCCTGCTCTCATTCTCCTAATCAGAAGCAGTTCCGCGGTCCAGCCGCTGGCAAGCATTAGCCACTTGTGTCGAGACGCCAACTGGGCAGGTTCATTCCAGCCAGGCGAATACCGGCACATGCACGAGACGCGTCCCAGGCGCCGCGAGCCTCACGCGAGCGCCAATCCAAGCAAGTGCCTCCAAGCCGCCAGCCTGGCTAATGCATGTGGCTATTGCTTACAACATCTCTCCTGAAAGAAAAGCAAACTCTTGCGAGGAACGACACAACATCCACACCTGGTGTGCCGGTGGGGGCTTCAGGGCAGGTGGTTTGTGAATCTTCTGGAGAGACTGAAGTCCCAGGGAGTGTTAGTGCTTTGTCGTCTTCATGTACGTCGCCACACAGATTCCTCGTATACAACGTCTTGGTTGTCTCTCTCTTCCGCAGGATGGAGAAAAGGGATAAGATGGGATCGAGTTCACCATATAGTGCCGTCTCTAGTGTCAACTATGTATGACCAAGGCTAGCTTGCGGGAGCCACGACGTTCCCTTTTCGATTTAAGTCTTTAACCCAGACTTCATCACTTTCCAGAAGGTTGAGAAGTTGCCGTACGCCATGTCGTCTATCGTAAATTCTTCGCTGCTGTTCGCGGTATTGGGTTTTAAAATTCCGAAGTTTAGTGGCATCTGGCAAACGGGGAACAAGTCTTCAAGGCATCGGCAGCGGCAGCGGCAGCAGCAGCAGCGGCAGCGGCAGCGGCAGCGGCAGCAGCAACAGCGGCAGCGGCAGCAGCAGCAGCAGCAGCAGCAGCAGCAGCAGCAGCAGGGCATTCCCAACGGCTTGTCTAAAGGTCAAGATTCAGTGAAGGCCGTGACCGTGACCACCATCACCGCCACCGTTACAATAGAAACTGTTATGACAGACATGCCGCGACAAGAGCTGTTCTCGGACACGGAAGATGAAGATGACGTTCCTGAGCAGCAGATTCGTGGCAGTCAGTGGTGGCGGCAGCGAGCGGTGTACGTGCTCCGCGGCCTCGACAATTTAGCGTCGCCTTCCTTGCGGGGTGCCCCCTTCCACTGGCAGCAGCTCCAGCGGCAGCACCAGCAAGACGAGAGGGAAGACCGGCAGCAGGCATTACTGGCTGCCATGGCCGGAGAAGCGGACGAACGCTATGTGGAAAAGCTCCAGAGGCCACTCCTCATATGTGCTATGTGGGGACTGTTTGTTGGCCTCTGGAAGCTGTGGTACGTTGCAACAGCGATGTACCTCGTTGCCGATGCATGGCTTATCTTGAGGTTGTGGCCACAGGAGGGGAAGCGCCTCGTCGTCGCCCTTTTCTTCCTCAACGTGCCGCCACTGCTCCTGTGGTTTCTGTACTTTGAACAGGGCGTGGCCAACATGACCATACAGTAGGCCGGCGGCCATGCTTATGAGGGGGTCTTTCTGTCACCTGCGAAGCAGCGGCAATCTTTCCGTTTCAGAACAGTCGAGCATCTGAGATACCTTCAGCACTGTGCACACCAAGTCAAGCTCAATTGTCTTTTCGCTGCTTGAGTTCTCGACACCAATCGAGCCTCAAGGGGCGCCCAGGGTGGCAGCCCCTGGGTGGACCACACTGCCCTCAGCCGTTGCGACTGACGTCTTTCTTTTGTCATTGGGAAGCGGCAGGACGACCAAGACCCAGCAGCAGCGCAGCCAAGCCAAGCCAAGCAAGTGCAGCCAGCCAGCCGGCCTAGCTACTGCATGTGGCTACTGCCTACAACAGCTTGGAGCTAATAAACAGGCTGAAGTTCAAGTTCGGACGCGCAACATATGGGTGAATAAATTTATTATTTAATTATTATTTTTATTACCGAGTTAATGAATCAACCAGACAGTTCAGCCTAAATAAGGGGAAGACGAAGGTTGGGGGTTTCTGCGACTCGTTGTTCGCACGAAATTTAAAAATGCGTTCACGGTTATAACGTCCTCCCTTACAGTATTATTTGGCCATCGCCGGACTCTTGGGTGATCGCTCCTATGGAATGCAAGCCATTAACCTTGCGAAGCCGGCAGCAGTCTTCGATGACTGACCATAAATCAGTTCCTGTTTCAGCAGATCCCTCTCAGGATCGGTGTCAAAGAAAACGTTCTTCATTCAACAAGGCCAAAGCAGTGCCTGGCACGGACCACAACAATGAAAAGCTAGCAGAATAAGAATGGGTTGGTGCGCATTTTGGAGGCACTCTGGGGTCATGAATAGGCGTGTACAACTATACCTCAAGAAGCAAGTGCACAAAGTTGCGTCTTGACAGCAGTCACCTGTGGAACGGAGTCTTGAAGCTTAACTAAAAGGCTCAAAATTTAGTCGCGGACAGCGTAGCGAGCAATGCAAGAGAAAATGAAGAGAACAGATCATCAAACGATATAGTTGAAATCATGGGCAGGACATGTAATGCGAAATCAAGACAGCCGATGGGCCGCCAATACTGGAAGGTCTCCGAGAGAAGGCAAGTGCAGTAGGGGGCGGCAGAAAGTCAGGTGGGCAAACTAGATTAGGAAGTTTGCGGGGCTATGGTGACGGCAGCTGGAACAAGACGGAGTTAATTGGAAGAAAATGAAGTGGCCTTTGTCCCTCCGTGCACACAGGCCGATGATGATGATGACAATTGCGCAAATTTCTTCAAAATTGAGGGGACAAATCGCTTTCCATTCTCCGTACCTGACAGGAACACGTGTTGGCAGGATAGCAACCAGCCTTCCTATTGTATTAGTTTAAACGTAGCTGATGAGTCGCGAAAGTGATTGCGGCTGCCGGTTGTCGTCACACAAGCCCACTTGCGGCTTCAACGCTCCCGTTCTTGTATTCTGGGCTTGTATAAAGGTGTTCAGTAAAGGATAGTCAATAGCATAGTATCATTCTTTGATTTTTAATTTCAAAATTATCAAGAAATGATCGAAACAAATCGTCGCCTCCATTTTGTAGTTACCTTAGACAATATTATCTAGAGGGAGGAGTGGCGCCATCGTCTATGCGAGTCTTTTAGAGAGCGCTTCTTCCACCACGGGAATGCCAGGAAGATGGGGTTTCATTTTTGGCTTGGCATAGTTGGTCCGTAAACGTGGATTTCACCTCTGAATCAGTAGCCGCGTCGCCATGCTCCCCTCTTCGCACACGTTGAGCTTATTTGATAATGTATTTATTTATCTACTTAGCTATTTATATACTCTAAGAGCATTTTCGGGTATTACATAGGGAGGAGTCAGTAAAGCAAAAATGATAACAACAAGCACGTGAGTAAACATTGCACTTCCCTGAATTTAACTATTCTTTTTTTAATAAATTTAACGCAAGTGTGCGGCTGCTTTACTAACTTTAAGAGCATTTCTTCGTGGTTTATCTCGAGAAGTGTCATTCCTACGGCTGAATTCACATTTCATGCCGAACAAAAGCCAAGCATAATACCAAACCTCATCTACCATGTATTAGTACTCCTGTTCATCGCGGGATAGTTACCACAGCTCCATCTTTCCCTCTAGGAAATATTAAGAAACTCTGATACTCACAACTTTGCTATCGCTGTTAAATTAAGAAATCAGTTAACAAAAATGGGTATCTAGTTCAATTTGTGCAGCTATAGCTATCCTGATTCGTTTTCTCTTGCAATCCATAGGAGGCAATTCACTGACGTAGGAATCGCAACGACTGCACTGAAAAACTTCTTTACTGTTCTCGAGGAATATTCTATTCGTCTTGCTTAGTTTGACATTTACGTTCAGTGGTCCTTAAAGCGAGTTAGGAACCTGACAGGCTGGTTAGCAGCCTTGCGATCTTCGCACCTCTTGCACAATCACATGGGCTCACGCTACTACACATGTTGCTGCAGTGTGGGTAACGTCTTTTGCTTCCTATGGGTGCGCGAATAGTACTTTCTGAGAACCGAGACATGTACGAATAGCGCAGGTTCGCTGTGAAATCGAATTAGAATAGTACCACTAAAATCCAAATAAATACGCATCGAGCAGTGATTAAAACCAACTCCATTGTGAATCAAATATTTTTACGATTATTCGCTGCCTGTGTGAGTATTCTCACAAAATAAATGATAGTGCCACACTGAGAAGCGCTAACGGCGGCACTGCGGTACGGATGTAGGCCTTATAGAGCTATGGAGAGAGCTGGCAAATGAGGCAACACTCATCTCCGCATGGGGTACGTGAAGTCAGAATATTAGCTGTACGACCATCATGTCAAAATGACAGGGCAATTATCTTTTGATACTTATGCCGACACTGTAAATCTAGCGGCATATTTCAGTATCTGAGGAGCGAGAGCTGCGTAGGAATCATGGTTTTTGTGAGGGCACATAACAGCAGGGTCTGCTAAACCTACCCCAGCCCTTCTCGTGTAGCCCAGTCTTAGAGCACATATTCGATCATTATGAACGCTGCCACAAGAATGGAAATGAATAGTGGCGGCGTGGAACCTTACAAACCTCGCAGATCGATAGCATCAGTGTGCGGTTGGCCGTCTGAATGGACCGTTTTCTTTAATGGCCATGGAAGAAAACTACGGCATGCCTCAGTAGACATTCTTATTCGAAAAAAATTCGATTAATTTCGAATCGTTTGGAATAATTTTGAACGAATACAATTTGATTCGCTCAGCCAATCAATCGAATAGAAAGATATTTGATCCACTGCTAAAAAATTTCTAATATTTGCACGCCAGTATACTGCTGCCGAAGCGTTTAACATACAATTTCGTATGAGGCGCTTTCTTAAGTGTAAATGCGTTGGCAACACAGCATGTCCTATCCGGGAACTTCCTCTGTTGCCTGCTGTTAATCGCTGTAGTCGCTGCTCCATTCAAGCAGAATGCCCTCCTCTCGGGCATTGTTTGAGCAGTGTGTTCAATGCGTGACGTTTCCTTTGTGCGAATTCTGGTAACAATATTTTCTTTGGTCTTTTTTAGTTAAAATATACGCCCTTAACTGTCTACTCATTCAGGCCAGTCAGGTGCGGGCAACAATTGGGCCAAGGGCCACTACACCGAAGGAGGCGAACTGGTGGAGTCCGCGCTGGACGTGGTCCACAAAGAAGCGGAGGCATGCGACTGCCTCCACGGCTTCCAGATGACGCACTCCTTCGGCGGTGGCACCGTTTCCGGCATGGGGACACTGCTCCTGGTCAAGATCCTGGAAGAGTACCCCGATCGCCTCATGAACACGTTCAGCGTGGTCCCCAGTCCTAAGGTTAGTGACAACACCCTTTGGATGCGAATTCGTAGTACCCGTGGGGCATCAGACATGCCACATTTATAAGGGGCTGCGTTCCACCTCCAGGTGTCGGACACCGTCGTGGAGCCCTACAATGCCACCCTCGCTGTGCACAAGTTGCTGGAGTACTCGGACGGTACATTTTGTATTGACAACGAGGCTCTCTACGACATCTGATTCTGGGCCCTCAGTATCACGACTCCCACCTACTGAGATCTCAACCACATGGTTTCTGCAACAACGTCGGGTGTAACCACATGTCTAGGGTGGGTGCCTAACTTTATCTATATATGTACACTAAATCATCACGCCTCGGAACCCCAAAACGCTATAGCAAAGTGAGAACGCTGTCAGGTTGGTTGCTTACTGTGCACGGAGCCGCGGTAGTCTCGTTACTGAAGGACGAAAACATGCGCGAAAGAACGCCCTTCTCCTGTCTGAGCTCTTATTCGCGAGTGTTTCCGTCTTGTTGGATTCAGTCTCTCGCGGTTCCTCGCACAAAACTCCGGTTGCAGCTTGCGTAGCAACAAAAACCGTTGCGGTCCTATGACGGGAACAATCAAGCATCCTGAGTGCGCTTACTGAGCGTAGGGTACCTTAGACATGGTCAGAGTGCTCTACCATATTTCTGCTTCGGATATGAGGGAAGCAGACAGTGATCCACTTGTTCCAAGCAGACAGCAAGTGACGCAGACATGCTGAAAAGCCAAAAATTTATTGTAGTACAAGCTTGTGCCCTGGAGAGAATGAGATCGGTGGTGTTGACGGTGGCTAGCGCTTGGAAGCTGTCTGGATTGGAATGGCTAATGGCGAATTCCAGTCTGCGATACAGAGCACATCTCCAAATCCGCGAAGGAGCAAGATATCGAGAGAATCTAGGAAACATGCCCTCACTGTCTAATGAGAACTAAGGACCTGAATCCACATCGTCTATTGAAACGCGCATATCGGTTTCGGGGAGCAACAAAACGTGCTCTGGATGGCCCATTGAATTACGCCACAAGTATGTCAACCGCGCTCCGTTGACACGTGATTTGAACTTTTCCGAAAAGTCGGCGCACACTGTAGTGAAAGTCATTATTGACGCAGAATCTAACACAGGTGAATGCGGTGCTTCGCTTACCTGGTAGCGTCAAATACCCTGACGCCAGATGGGTTGTCGTGTGTGGCGAAAAAGGAAAGAATGCAAACGAAGCGTGATATATCCAGCGTAGTTCAGAGCGGAGTGTTTTCCGACAGCACTTGACACATATAATAACGATATTCGCACCGTTGCATTCGGAACCTTGGGGGATGTGACTAGGCTACCACAGAAAGCAGTCTGTAGAAGAAAATAAACCCTTAGATGCGACGCACATACATTGCCCGTGTCTTCCGCTCGAATTTTTATCAATCGTTGACCTGCCGCCGTAAAAACGCTCCATGAATCCGGGCAGTTACGGCGTTCAGCGTTTGCTATACCAAGCTGTTGAGAGCTGGGTACACTCGCTAATACGAGCTCCAGTCCTTAAATAATTTTTTTTATTTACACGAAGCAGACCTTTGTCATCCTGTAATGCGAAAAGGCAGCGTGCTACGTATCTCTTCGGATATAATATTATCCGAACTGAATTTCAGAGCACAGTTACACTTTTCCAATACAATCATTTGTGGAGTTGAAAAGAAACTCTGATTAAAGTTTCTGTGCTCAGGAATGACCAGCGCGAGTTCTGAAAAGGATTTAAGACTGTATCTCGGTGTATACGGCGCTTCTCTAAATATCGAGCTCGGGAGCAGTTTTTGCGTTGTAAAGTGCACCTGTAAAGTGCGCAGAGCCTTTCATCCCGTTGTCCTTAATGATTTCGAGCCGGTATGTTCACGAACATTCCCCTTGTTGCGGCTTGTTTTGGTCATTAGTTCTTGCGTTCCTAGTATTCTGTCTGAAGGAAGCGCCGATGACGACAGCGCTCTATATTCTTCTCGCACTTGTGTGCCATCAAAAAGAGACTTATTTCCGTAGCAGAGACAAGAAAGCCTGCATGCTGGCCAGCATTCAGGTTTTGCAATGACACTAACTGCTTCTTATGTGGAGTCCCACGTGAGGTCCTTTTAAGACGCGTCTGAACCAAGTTATATGATCGGAATCGCCGCTACTTTTTGTGGGATTTCTTTTATTAAAGGATAGAAGCTTGGAATGATCAACTTCTCCAGAATAGAGCACTTAGGAACTGAGTTCAATGTCCCAAGTAAGCAGGAAGTATTAGAACAACAATAACTCTGATGTTAAATGTGCTAAAATGGGTGAGGACGCGGCAGGATGGGTTGGCGCGTTTTTAAGAGGAGATAATGGAATGTCAAAGGAAGCAAAGAAGTGAGGGTGAGGGCCAAGGAGGGTCAGAAAATGGGGATGAGTTCGACATTCGGGCAGAGTTTTGAAAGTTAAGGTGAGGGTGCAAAAATCAAGACTGAGATGATCTGCCAATACCTTGTTCCAACCATCCTAACCAAAGCGACATCGTTGGAAAGTCTGAGTCGGTCGCTTTTCAAGCCTATTCGCTTTCCTCTCAGGTTTACTGGGCAGCTGAACGCTGACCTTCGCCAACTGGCCGTAAACATGGTACCATTCCCACGCCTGCACTTCTTCATGTCTTGCTTTGCTCCACTCACGTCCAGACAAAGCGAACAGTACCGGGCACTGACTTTGCAGGCGTTGACACAGCAGATGTTCGATGCCAAAACATGATGGTTGCTTGCGACCCCCGCCATGGTCGTTACATGACAGTGACGGCGATCTTCAGAGGACGAATGAGCTTGAAAGAAGTCGAAGAACAAATGCTGGAAATCCAGAACAAGAATTCTTCCTTCTTCGTCGAGTGGCTCGCGAACAACGTTAAGACCGCAGTCTGCGACTTCCCACCTCGTGGTCTCAAGCTGTCTGATACTTTCATTGGCAACAGCACGGCCATCCAGGAGCTCTTCAAGCGAATCTCCGAGCAGTTGACGTGTAAGCGGCGCTCGTTCTTGAACTTCTCTTTTTGGCCACATGCCTGCATTATACCGCTTACTCATACCTATTGTAACAGCGTACAAGTTGTAGTACCTGTGAACAACGTCTGGTGACCAAGCGTACTTATGTTTTTCGCAGCCATGTTCCTCCGCAAGACCTTCTTGCATTGGTACACCGGGGAGGGCATGGAGGAAGCGGAGTTCACCGAGACAGAGGAGTACTACATGAACGATCTGATCTCAGAATACCAGCAGTACCAGGAAGCTACATTCGAGGAGGAAGAGGGAGAGTTCCAAGGCGTATAGAATGTAGAGGCTTAACTATTTTTTTTTACTTTTTAAACCGGTGGAGACAGCAGATACAGCCTTTCTTGCAAGTTGGCTTTTCCGTAAAGTGTTGTATTCTTCGTGTCATTTTGCCCTTCCAGCAATCCACTCTTTTCGCCTCATACCTTCACTCAATGTGCCAGAGGAACATTCCCTCTGGACTCGGCACCTCCTGACAGGCATTTTATTAACCTGACAATGCGCTTCGGAATACGTCACCTACCCAGGTAGCAGCTGAACTCCTTGAGGGGTCATTACGAAAGGTACAAAAATGGCTTATTTTATATGAATTGAGACTCCTTAATAACATGTTTAAAATATAAAATTACCATCAGTTAAAACATCTGATAGTAGAAAGAATTGTTATATTGGCGATATCTTTTGTCCGCACTTTGAATCCAGAACAAAGGGGTTTGCTTCGATTAGCAGCACACACAAAGCAGTATTCGTTCACTGATTCCATCCAAACTTCTGAAGACTAAAAGCGGTGTGGCAGTGTTCAGAGCACGGCACTCTGTAAAGGGCCTTCTTGCACCACCCACAACGCATTCTTATTTACTTGCGGATGCTTTTTCAGAGCTCCCGTAAGACTCACTTTTGCACAGACTCACTTTTGCGGGAGACTGCCAATCTATCCCTCGTCCAAAGAGCTGACGCTTGGTATCACGGTGGGCAGTTGGCAATTGTACTGAATTTATTATTTATCCATTGTCGTGCCGATACGTAAGAATAATAAGCTCTTTTCCAACATTTCCTTATACAGGACTGTCTCCTTGACTTCAGTCGTCTGCAAGACTATTTAAGCTATTGCCCTCGAGAGACTTACATGTATCTCAAATGCCAGGAACTTTCTTCCTGATGAGCAAATAGGATTGCGATGGCACCGGTGCACCGTCTACTCTATCCTCGACATTGTGTCTACTTCGCAGGACGCTTGAGCTTAGGGGAATGCCAGTATCCTTGTCCTGCTGGATGTCACTCAGGTTGCCTCGGGTTGCGCGTCTGCTCAAAGTATGACATACGTTACCTGATTCTCTTCTCTTCTGGTGTACAAAAGAGGTTTTCGTTGTTTTCATGTTTTCATTTTTCTTGCATACTCCAACTGCTACCTCTGCTGACCGTTATTTCCGCTTTTTCTCCTGTCTCATAGCTGTGTAAGCCTGAACCATATATATACTGCACATTTGTCGTTTTATATAATTCAAATATTTAACTGTTGTAATGACACTGAAGAGCAAAAAAACGCTTTGAAGGCTGTGTTGCGTCTAGGGCCATTTATTTTCTGGATTTATTTTTTCCAAAATTGGGGGGGGGGCATAAATGGGCGATATTTTGTGAGCTGTGATTCGGGTACAGATAGGATTGTTCAGCAAAAGATTCCACAGTTCAGTTTTTATCAGGTCATTTTTTGAGGCAGCTGACAATTTGGTTTCAGCCCTCGTCTTTGTGCCGGACATAAAATGCCCCATTTTTATACATTGGTTTGGAAAAAAATAATAAGGTAATGGCGGGTTGCACTCCAACCTCCTATTAAATCAGGTATTTCATTTTTCCTGCTTCGTTTTAAATATTTCGCTGCGTACGATATCAACTGTAGCACGGCAGTTCTGCGTCCGTGAAACACAGTCCTGCCATTGTTTGTAGAATGGGACAAAATTTTCCAGGACACGAGGTCTAGGGAAAACGGTTATTCTAGCTCCCCTCGCTACCCAGGCGCCTGATATTGTAAAGAGAGGAAGGAGCCTTTAGGCCTTTAAGGCCTGCATACAATATCAGGAGACTTCTTAGCTAGGTAGAGCTACAACAAATGTTATTTCTATAACTCCCCAACCGGAATTTTGTCCCCTGTAGTACATTCAACGTATATGCGATCACTTTAAACGCAGAAGAGCCTTGTAACAGGATGCCGTTAACGTTTGTAGCGCACGATAGAGTGATCACAAGTAGACGTCTGGTCATTTATTGCCTGTGCTTTTGCTTCTCGCTTCTGAAACGCACTGTTCGGGCATGGCCTCAGATAAGCAACGCCATGTATAAAAAGCGTTAAAAAAGGTTGAAATGATCACTGTACTGAAATCATTCCTCTGGATGTTTGCAAAACGTGTCCGCTAAGTTCCCTTGCGGTGTATTCAGCTTTGTCCAAAGGGCAACTATACGTTCCGTAGAAGGCTTATTTTCGGGTAGAAATCAGGTTTAACCTGATACTTGAGAAATCTGCTCGGGGTGCAAGAAACAGTTAAAGTCCGGTTTTCCCAGAAAACGAGAGTCCCTATATTATACCGTATTAAATGTACTTGTCCCTCATAATGCAAAATGAACAAGGGAGGGGTTAGTCTCTTGGTTCTTAGCCAAAGTTTCCGTGAGAAGAGTTGTCTGGGGAAGACAATGCCTCTAGAAGAAACCTTGGCTAAGCACTCTCATGGTCGCCCTTCGTTTGCTCGCTTTGTTTGTGGTGTCCAGAAGCCCATCTAGTGCCTCCTCACTAGCACTGTCCCTGCATATCCCACTGACAAGTTTGCAAACGTGGCCCTACGCACTAGGTCATCTTGGCAGTAAGTTGCGTTTTTTTTTAAACTCCCATGAAGCCTTGAGGTTGCCCTAAACGAATCAGGATGCTCTTCTCCAGTTCCGGGATGTTTTCCTGAGAGGCGTTTGGAGGCGTCTTGTTGGAAACGTCTCCCGCTCCCCTGCTTGCTAAGTGTGAATCAACGCACCACGAGGCGTGGCGCACGGACTGCGCGCACGAAGCAGTCAAGTGCCCCCATCCGACAGCGACAAACGCAGCGCAAGGGACGACACGCGAGACGGACGGCGCGACAGAGAGTACGGCGACGAATAGCCGAAAGCGGGCAACGAAACTAGCAGAAGGCAAAACAGTTTCGTTTTCCTATTACGCGCAATGGGATTCGCTTTACGAATAGGACACAATCTCTTAATATTTTACATGGATGGACATTCATTTTGTAGCTTTGGAACGGTGAATTTTTTTCCTGGCCGTTTGGCTCGAACCTGGCGCGGTGGCTGCCGATTCGGCTGCTGAGCAGCTGTATACGTCGCGGTATCAAACCCCGGCGGCAGAAGCCACGTTTCGAAGCAGGCGAAATACAAAAGCCGCCCGTGCGCTATGCGACATCGATGCTTGTTAATGAATTCCGGTTGGTTAAATTAATCCGAAGCCCTCAGCTACGGCGCCTCTTTTTCTTGTTTCTTTCGACCTGTCTTTTTATCAGGACTGTAGTCAAGGCGCAGCTGCGGCTGAGAAAAGTGAGACACTTGCTGCCCGTTACTTAATGGAAAAACCAATTTATTACTTCATATTTCTTTTCTTTTCATAGCTTCATGCTGTTTCTCTCTCCTGCTAAATGCACTCGTCTCGACTCATGCGAGCAGTAGGCGCAACGAAGTCCAGAGACATGATGAGGGCGACGTCGGCAAAGAGTTCAACGCCAGCCCCAACTCATCGGCCGAAGATACTGACCTCAGTCGCACAGGTACCCCTAAGCCTGCCCGAAAGCGTCTTCCGCCGACCCCGAGGAAAGATGACTTCGACGTCTGCCGCCCCATAGTGTCCTGAACGAGCGAGCAGTTGAGCCAGGTGCAGGCGTCTAAGCTCCTCCTGGACAATTGCAAAATTTCGCTTCCACGCCACCACCAGTGGGAAGACGGCGGGGCTG
Source organism: Amblyomma americanum (assembly GCF_052857255.1). Lineage (NCBI taxonomy): Eukaryota > Metazoa > Arthropoda > Arachnida > Ixodida > Ixodidae > Amblyomma > Amblyomma americanum. The sequence goes on from NC_135497.1 coordinate 101,674,899, forward strand.
AAGGCGCGAGGAAGCATCGGTGTTTTGGATGTGGCGCTGCGACGCTGGAGAGGCAGTGCTCACCCGCTGCGTCTGTTGAAGGACTGCGCCGTTCCTGGTGCCGGTGGTGCCGGCGGAGTTGAGGGTCAAGCAGAAGGCGTCTCTTCCTCGACCATCCACGTGGCCGTCCGCACCTGAGGTCGGGGGCGTCGTCTTTTACGGCCCGCAGCAATTATTTGTTCACTGTAGTTTTAAATGAAGCTTCACTGCGATGGTATCTAATAACATTTGCTCATTACAAAGCGTACTCTTCTACCTGTCAATATTAAGCAAATTACGCACACTTCGCCTTTCCGTTTTCCTCTTCGCCACTGGGGAACGCGTCGATCACTGTTGTGTCATTACCGCAGAAAGGAGGAGGAATGCGCCATAGGGGGAGGGGATAAAAGGCAACTTGAGAACCCCTGCAGTTACTCCTTGAGACGCTTCATGCAGCCATGGCCGGAAAGAAGAGAGGGCAAATGTCAGCGCTGAGCTGCATCCATGGTCCCCGAGCTGGGCGGCGATGTTCAAGAATGCACTCAGATGTGTCGCTAGAGGCTATTACCTCTCCGCAACTAGGGGCATGTCTTGTAGCATCAATACAGTCCGTATTCAAACACGCTTCCTCGGTTCTTGCTAAAAAATAATTTGTTCTATAATGCACGACTTATGTGTGTTGTACAGTATGTGTCATACTTAGAATATACTTAGAAGTAAGATGTCAAAACGTGGCCGCCGCACTTCGCGAAGCGGTGCCGCCGAAAGCCGGCAACAATGTGAGTCACCAGACGTATGCAAGAAGAGAGCGGGCGGCCGTACTGACTGCGCATGCAATTTTGGCTGTGATTCTCGTCGCCTGTCGGAGGCATCGGTTTGCAAAGCGGCGGCTTCGGGCTAAGCATTGTAGCCTTTTTCGGACCCCCTCCCTTCTTCCATACCCATACCCCTCCAGCCGGCTCTGAGCAGTAATCACCGCAGAGGGAAGGAGCAAATAGAGCCGCACCCCACCTACCTTGATGCTACATTGGAGATTGAGAAGCCTATAGCGTTGGCACTGGAGCTCATGCATTATCTACGCTGACATACTTGCAGGCTTTTCGCGCGATAGGCTTGCTTGAATGCATCGATATAATTTATCTGCACACCCGAATCACGTAAACTTTTCCTGCAAACCTGACGCAGAGAAACGAGGCCCGCACCGCAAGACGCGAAGGGTAACACGGGTAAGTTTTGCACGGTCGCCGGTTGTAGCAGCGCGTCGCACGCTGTAGCCAGCAGGGACAGCCCCTTTCTCATACCAGCGTTCATGAGCCACCGACGTCAGCGGGAGGCGCCACAACATACAAAGAGCAAATCGCTGAACATTAGCAGAATATCAGGGAAAACCGCGCCATTTTACCCCGTCACTCAACGCGAAACAAGCACACGTGCTTCGTAAAGTTGAAAGTAACACTCTCAACCTCAATAATGCTCTGCAACCACAGCTGGCCTGACACAGCTGTCCTGTCTGCAGATCGGGGCAGATTCTATCCACAGTCTATACTCATGTAACACTGCCATTATCTATCCTTATTTTCCTTACCCTTCCCCTATTTCCTTGAACGTTTGGCTTCGTTCATTTAAACTGGGCATCAGTGCTGCTGCTTCTCTGGCTGTTGTTCTCTGGCTTTTGTTCTTCTCAATAAGTTAATGGCACGTACCTACTGCGGGGGATTGGCCAGGACACAGGCGGTCACTGGCAGACGCTGAAAAATGTTTTTGAAATAACCAAAAAAAAATTGAGCTTCGATGATTGAAATTCAGGACAATTCAGAAAACTGTGAGATTGGTGACTGAAAATGGGGAACGCCACCTACGAGGCGGCGTGGTCGAAAAGAACTAAGACGCTGGAAAGTTGACGAGGCCCGACAACAAGCAGGGCGTGTGTTTTCCCGTTCCTGTGCAGAACATGCTATTGGCCTCCGTTGCTGTCTCCCGTCTTCTCTCCTCCTACTGCCTGCATTTTTGCCCTCCAGGCTGTCACTCTAGTCGCCTTCTTTTATTTCCACCTGCCATCGTTTTGGTTCAGCCACCGATCTGTTTGTACTGCTGTTGAGAACTTAATGTTGGAATCTCATCCACTGAATTGCTAAGTGTTACAAAATTTTCTTTTCTATCATTTATTACATTTTTATTTCAAAATTGCTTTTCTACTCCCTCTTCGTTATTATTATTATTATGATTATTATTATATAATTATTTAGTTATGTATTTATTTATTTGGAAATAAAAATTCTTATCAGTGAGTACAGGTGAATAGACACCTCTGCCTCCCGATTCTTGGCCGATCCCCCAGTGTGTGTATGTAATATCTTTTGAAAGGCTAGACACCTCTGCCTCCCGATTCTTGGCCGATCCCCCAGTGTGTGTATGTAATATCTTTTGAAAGGCTAAACACTACAACAGCAGGTGCACGATGAATAAGGCACTTTCTACAACTCCCTCTTCGTCCTCCATTTTCAAGTAAAACAATTGCCACCAGCGCCGCCTGCCGTACTGCGAAACCACGGGCGAAACCGAGGCGCGGGGGAGCAGTGCGCTACAGCCCGCCGACAACGCCGGCGGAGTTTCGCAGGCCGCGCTTTGCATTTAGGAGCTCCACGAAGAAATGGCATCACGGTCACAGAAGTGTTACTCGAAACTCTGCAACTGTTGGCGTTCAACTGGGTTGGAAAAGTGCTTTCTGCTTTCTTGTGGTTCGATATGCTACATTTCATTCCCTTTCTCCATAACACCCCTGGCCTAGGGGGTAAAACAAATAAATAAATAAATATATAAATATATAAAAGTATTGTCCCAGTAGCCAGTACACAATAAATGACAGCGTCTCTCATAACCAGAAAAAGAGCTACAGATATTACTAGAACATACAGTGCCCCTGCAATCATTGTCCTAGTCAGAAGCAGTTCCCGCTGCCCAGCCAATGAGAGCATTAGCCACTTCTAGCATATGAACAGCCTCAAGTTTAGTTGGGACCGGCAATGTATGAATGAATGATTATTATTGTTATTACGAAGTTAATGAATGAACCTGGCAGTGTTTCTGCTCCAAGGGCAACCAGACGATTCAGCCTAAAGAAGTGGTAGACGAAGGTTGGGGGTTTTCGGCGACTCGTTCTTCGCACAAAATTTAAATATGTGTTCACGATTATGACGTGTTCTTTTACTGCGTTATTTCGCCATCGCCAGAATCTTGGCCGATCGCTCCTAATGGGTGCAAGCGATTAACCTTGCGAAGCCAGCAGCAGTCTTCGATTACTGATAGTAAATCAGTTCCTGGTTCGGAAAATATATTGTTTGGACTCATTGGTCCTTCTGTAACGATACTCGCGCAATATCGAATACCGATGGACGGCACACGATGGCGAAGTGCTAGCGGTCCATACTGTATAGTCGTGTCTTTTCTTTACGTCGACCCTCGGTCGTTCGTACAGCGCAAGTAACGTTGATCCTGATTGAGTAAGCGGAACGTCTCACTAGGCTTCACCTTGCGCGCATCTGTGAATCCTTCGCCTGGATATACACTTACGCAATCGCGGAGGCTTCCTTGCAAGTGTATTTGCAAAATCCTGCGAGGTAACTGGCAGTAGGCGAGTTTTTCCGACGTATCCTCATCGCCTTAATTTGAGCTTGCCTTTGTGACCGTTGACTCTTGTGACATTACCGGCAAAAACCCTTCCTACCATTTCAATTCGCGCTCAGATTGTCGATGCTACGAACGCTCTTAAGTGGTTCTCTCCTATGCACCTGGATATTGGGGATCTGTAAATTACAGCAAACTATTTTGAAGTCCCATCTTTGGCCTGTAAACTAACTTGGCAACATACAAACGCATGCACACCGCGCTTGTTTTTGGACGTGCTGTGTATCGCTGGTTATCCAGGGGAGCTCCAACTTTTTGACGTCCGAGGATTCAATAGCGTTACTGGAGCGTTCCATGATCTATTGTTAAGCAGCGCTAACCGGGAGTGACATATGAAACACCTTATACACGTCTGGTAAAATAACTGCTAAGATGCTCTGCCTGTATGGACCGCTCACTGGTGTTCTCCATAATCGGCCAAAAATGGAAAGTGCTAGTTGGTTAATTAGCAGGACACGAATTAGTCAACAAGAATTAGAAGGAAGATACAAAAACGAGCAGTTGAGCATAGCTAGGTTGACGTAATACAAGCAAGGTATTGTGTTAAATGTATTGAACCGAGATGCGGGATTATCGCAGGCTTTAGCAAGAGAACCGATGTGATCCCGATGAGAAAAATTTGTAAGATGGAGCTGTGCCTGAGAATGGCGGTGCCAGATGGTAGAAGAACTAGAATGCTCTAACTGAGGCCAATGGAGCATGACAGTGGGCGAACGGAAGTGGGAGCACTTTCATGCGGAGGTAGGGCATGCGCAGTTCCGCTGCGCCGATGCAAGTCGTGAGCAATCCGTGCTGCTCCGTGCTTTTATTTCTGTTCCGTCGTTCTGCGCATGCGCGCCTTTCTTTGCCTTCTCCCAGGATCCACTAGTTGAAAACAAACCGCCGAGTCATACGATGCATGGGCAGCGCGGATTCACGACAGGTGCCAGTAGCACCTGAAAGCCCGCATCTGCCACTTCGCACGCGCAGTTGGCGCCTGGTGGAAGCGGACTGGATCGCGAATCCGGCGTTCGCGGGCATTATTTTGCTTTTGTTGCACATTCCCGAAAGTGCGGCACGTTTGTTAAGAAAGCCTGAATATAGCTTTAATTTCATTCTGAATGCGGACTTCAGTTCAGCATCCCTTCTGGCAAATATCGAGAAAACGATGGAGTTGTCGAAACGCACGAGGATGATTGCCACTGCAGCAATGAATAATCTTGAAACAATGATTGCCAGTCATGTTAGCTTGCACGCATGAAGAGAATAGTCGGAAAGCGAGCGTCGTGAAGTGGCATACAGCTCTAGCAGCGCAGTGACCGTTCCAGTGGCCCAAGCACTCCTTCCCCCGGCGTGCTACTGCTTTAGTGCTTCCCTGCTCGGCACGTCTGCTCCTGTTCGCCCGCTGGAATGTGCCACAAGAGGAAGCACGGGCTCTTTTAACGCCCTAATTCTCAAGAAGGATAAGAGGCAGCAAAACAGCCAAGAACGCTCTGCTGATTCTGGTTCACGGCAAAAGGGTCATTGAGGAGAGAGTGCTGTACCAGATATCGTATTAACAGACGCCCCACACTAAAGAGCGCAGAAAGGATATTACACATCTGCCCATTTAAAGCACCACGCAGTGCTTGTACTTAAATAATATGTGGGGCGTGAAGACGAGAGCAATGTGCGCTTCTACATTGGAGCGCTGGCAGGGAAGCTGAATTGGGGATCGATGGAAGCACAGTTTTTGTGGCCTGAGTCATATCTGCTCAGTGAAAACTGAAAAACACTTAAGGGTGGTAGAATTAGCGCTCCAAGGTTGTAACATGTTAATTAAAACAAACTTGGTAAGCTCTATATACTCGACCAAAGTATTTTCTGCTCCAAAAAAAAAACAAGAAGTCCAAGCTTGAAGACAGGTGCACCAGGCAAATAAGAAGTCCTAGTTCTAATATTGAACGCGGTGCATCGGTGAACTGAAGCAACACTAGAAAAAAAAAAAGAATCTGGAGATTCAGCGCCACTATCGGCTCTTTCTGGAGCGAGTAATTTTAAGCACGAAGAAAAGGAAGACAAGGAAAGGCATGAAGGCTGCAGGTGACGACTACCCCGTTCGCCCGTGCGGCTACATGTGAGGACCTCGCGATTTCCGAAAAAGAAATAATTCCTATTCCACTAGGCATAACCTTGACGTCGGATCAGTCGCGTGAGCTTAAGTCTTTCCATCTGAACTCGCAGCCGAGTCTAACTTGACCGCAATAAGCCGTGACATTTTCTTAGCCGCTGCTGAGCTGTCCCTCGTACGAATAGGAGCACGGTCGAGAGAGACGTGTTCCAGCGAAGGGTAATACAAATACCGGAACAGTTGGGTGGAAGCCCTTCTGAGAGAAACCAGAGGGCATCTTTCACGATGCGCGAAATTGTCCAAATCCAGGTAGGCCAATGTGGAAACCAGATCGGTTCGAAGGTAAGTCACCTCTTCAAGCGTCTGTAATTTCGCCGCTCAAGCCCATGCTGGTTTGTTTTTGTTTTAGAGTATGTTGCAGTGAGTTTTATTCGCAAATTCACGTCGGGTCGGTAGCACCGTGCTCAAGAACCTCATTTCAGGCTGTGGGCGTAAGCATCGAGTTGTGAACAAGTCGCGGCTGCTTGTAGCCGCAGTTCCTCTATACCTAGTCGCGGCTTCTGTGTCACATTGTTCGGCTCCGGCTCGGAACGCATTGCGTGTTTTAAGAGGGATGCTTTCACGTTTATGTTTTAACGACCGCTAGCACTACTTGAGTGCGACCTTAGCCGTCGTCTGAGATTTGTTTGAACTTTGCTGAGCTATTTGGTATCGCTGGTGGGTCGCAGATTGCGAAGGCTGCAGCCAATTGTTGTCGATTATCTGCCAAGAAGGGGGAAAGGGAAATAGTTGACAATTGTTTTGCTCGTGGTGTGACTAACACTCGTAACGCGACTGAAAGGATTGAAGTAACTGTGAGTCTCTGCCGAAATCCCGCGGCCGGTTTGCTGCGGGACCTGGGTCCGCGAATCCGTCTGCTCCGACAAAAAGGACCCGGTAGCTGTAGATTTGTTGCCTGAGGCGTTTGACATGATTTCATGTTTCGCGCGATTTTCAGGCGCTGATCGTCCTTTGATGGTCGTGGGCACTTGATGTGACGGCATGCTGGTTTGTGATTTCTTTTCCCGCTTGCAGTTCTGGGAGGACATTAGCGCTGAACATTCGGTTGATGCCAACGGCGAATACACCGGATCTTCCGATCAGAGGCTTGAAAGAATCAACGTATTCTATGCTGATGCCGGTGGTGCGTGCCTTTCTCTAGTTCATTACTTTCACTGTACAGCTGTCGCGTCACGTTGAGTGCGCCGTGCTGCTTTTTCACGCAATTAAAATGACGCCTGATTTCACAGTGGAGCAGTCGGCGACATGCCCGTGTTGTTTGAGCTTTGCGTTCTATTCGTGCATGATTTTGTGGCATTGACAGTGTAGCGTCTAGCAGCGTTTTGCATTTGAGACATTTTGCATTATTGCAGCTTTTCCAGCTTGATTGTCTGCATTCCCACAAATCTCTCTTTGAGTGCCCTTGACGTGTGCGTCTTGTACCGCATCGTTGTGGCGCCAAAAGTACGCTAATTTTCTCCTCAGCAGGCGAAGTTCTGTCTCGTTGCCCTGTTTGCCGTACGAGTTTCATTTATTTATTTATTTGATTCCAAGTGGTCCAATCAATACTTTAGGTGTAACATGGCCTCTTATCGGAATGACCGGATCACAGCGAGAAATTTCTGGCTGCCGCTGTCACTTCAATTTAGTTTCTTTTAACAATCTTTTAAAATAACCCTTCCACATGCTTATTTTTTACTCCACACCCAGTGTAATTGATGCTTTTAAAACTCTTATTAAAGGTTTTTCTCTCGGCTCTGACTTGCTTTGAATTGTTTAGCCGCATGTTTTCTCATCCTTGTTGCTTTGGCTTGCTTATTTTCTCATTTCTGTCGCGTTTTCGTCTGTACCGCTCCCTGGAACCATTCAAGCGAGGTGATGCATTCATTCGTAATTGACACATATCATCTTTTCTGCCGCGTTCTGAATGAGATTTCATTTTTGCTTCAGGTGGGAGGTACGTTCCTCGTTCGATCCTGGTTGACCTGGAGCCAGGTACCATGGACGCCGTCCGCTCGAATCGACTGGGGGCACTGTTTCCCCCAGACAACTTCGTGTTTGGTAAGTGGCTGCTCTTCACTGTCTGTGCTCCTGCGGACTTGGATTTTAAGAGAGGCTTAAACAACAGGACTGAATCCCGTGCCTAAATGAGCGGGGAACATCAATTACACCTTTAATGAAAAGAAAAAGCTACATTTGCAAATACACCCGCCCAAACACTACTTCTTTCCTGTCCAACTAGTCCTTAATCTACAGTGTTTAACCTGACCGCTATTAGAGACAAATTTTCCGAATAGTGTGTGATCTTAATCTTACGCCAGCCGCACCATTATAGTACACAGACTTTTGTCGCGAACCACAAATTTTAGGCATATAGTTCATACAAGTATGTTGACGTGACTCAGCCAATGTTTAGGCGAGAAAATAGGAAGGGGATGGCATTTCCACAGCGATAAATATTCCCTAGAAAATCACCAATTCTTTTTTCGCCGCTGAAAGTCCAAGAACATGCATTGCCCAAACAAGAGCGCTCCCAGCATGAACCGTCCATAAATTTCCCTACTGAGACGTTGAATATTACGACTGCTATAATTTCATATGCTTTCTAAATGGTGCATATGAAGTCGATATGAAGCATACGGTTTAGATATGGGCTCATCGACAGTGCATACGCGAACATGCGGACTTCGTATGACGCCATGCATACCACATTAATATCACGTGAAATTGATTGGAAAGTTAAGGGACGCCTTACTGCGGACATATCGAAGGCAAACATATTTTCTTTTATTTTCTCATACCATCTTGGGACTCAATAATGTCGTAACTCCAGATGAGCGGTTCGTATGGCATGCTTCAGTACGGCGTCCCTGAATATAAGCAGCCTTTTTGTTTTGATTTTATTAAACTTGCAAACCTATTTCACAAGTCTGCGTTATAAACACGGAAGGCAATGCACAGTGGTTTCATTTTGCCACCGTAGGTGTTACGAGGGTTGCACCACTGCGCTGCCCATTAAATAATCGTTCTCGTGCAGTGAACCAGTTTCCCGAAGAAATATATTGTATTCTTTGTGGAAAAAATTGGCGGTGGTTTAGCTTTCATTAAACCTGGAGTGACGCGATAGCTACAGCTGGCCGAGTGGAACTTGGTCACGTGGCCAACCACGTGACGAACTACGCCATCAGCCACGGCGCCACGCCGCCGGCAGCTGCTGTGCACCATATGACCAACCACGTGACAGCGTGGCGGCGCAGCCACATGGTGACAGTGACGTCCAGTAGCAACAAGACATGGTACCTTTTTAACCTTGAAAAAGTGGGTGTCAAACCAACCAGCTTTTCAAGCATAACGAGACCCGCCCACAATCCAACCTTTTTGGTGACTCTCCTCACACTGTCACGTGACACTGAGCTCCTTTCACCATGACCTGACACATTTTACTCCGCTAGCTGTGTGGAGGCCGACCCACACAGAGCGAACTTTCCCGACGAAAGTGCCGTCGTCATGCTGCGCACTTGCGGCGAAAAACCGGCGCCCGCTGTTGCCATGATTTCAGTGTTGCTAGAAAGGGCGTGATTCTAGCCTCTGTAAAGATTCTAGCAGGACGGGCTGCGCACACTGTGCAGTGGTGACTGTGATCGGGTCTAGCCGCGGCGTGTAGCTGGGCGAGGTGCTATAGCGTTTTTGTCTGCTAGAAAAGTATTGGTCCCGTCTGAACGCGTCTTCGATCAATATCATATTACATGACGCGCACAGCTTGCGTAGCCACATTCACCCTAGCTGGCTAGCCGAGTGAAATGAAGTGGGCAGAGGTCAGGCGCGGTCACGCCCTGATTGGTCGGATCAGGCAGACAAGGATTGGCCGCTTTCGGCGAGCAGCTGATCGCTCGTCGAACCTATCCAGCTCGACATGATCGATGGCGAACTGCCGCCGGCCGCCCGGTGGACGCCGCCGTGCGGCTGTTGGCCAGTTTTTCGCGGGAAAATCGCTCCGAGTGTCTCGGCCTTTAGTAATACGTTGAAAAATGCCGCCGCTTGTTCAATTTGAAGCTTTAGAGAAACTGAAGAGGAGGGTAGTGAGGATGAGGAAATACTGGAGAGGATGAAACTAGAGAGGAGCAACGTGGGAATGTGGCAAGTGGAGAGGGATGGCACTACCAGCGCAAACTCAACCGCAGCAACCGGAATGTTTACCTGTGAATTTTTTAACCCTCTCACGATCGGTGTCAAAGAAAACGTTCTTCGTTCAACAAGGCCAAATCAGTGCCAGGCACGGACCACAAGAGTGAAAAGCTAGCAGAATAAGAATGGGTTGGTGCGCATTTTGCAGGCACTCTGGGGTCATGAATAGGAGTGTACAACTATTCCTCAAGAAGCAAGTGCACAAAGTTGCGTCTTGACAGCAGTCACCTGTGGGACGGAGTCTTGAAGCTTAACTAAAAGGCTCAAAATTAAGTTGCGGACAGCGTAGCGAGCAATGCAAGCGAAAATGAAGAGAACAGATCAGCAAACGATATAGTTGAAATCATGGGCAGCACATGTAATGCGAAATCGAGATAGCCGATGGGCCGCCAATACTGGAAGGGCTCCGAGAGAAGGCAAGCGCAGTAGGGGCCGGAAGAAAGTCAGGTGGGCGGAGTGTATTAGGAAGTTTGCGGGGGTATGGTGACCGCAGCTGGAACAGGACGGAGTAAATTGGAAGAATATGGAGCGGCCTTTGTCCCTCCGTGCACACAGGCCGATGATGATGACAATTGCGCAAATTTCCTCAAAATTGAGGTGACAAATCGCTTTCCATTCTCCGTACGTGACAGGAACACGTGTTGGCAGGATAGCAACCAGCCTTCCTATTCTTTTAGTTGAAGCGTAGCTGATGAGTCGCGAAAATGATTGCGGCTGCCGGTTGTCATCACACAAGCCCACTTACTGCTTCAACGCTCCCGTTCTTGTATTGTGGGCATGTATAACAGTGCTCAGTAAACGATAGTCAGTAGCATTGTTTCTTTTTGATTTTTAGTTTCAAAATCATCAAGAAATGATCGAAAAAAAAAACATCGCCTCCATTTTGTAGTTACCATAGTCAATATTATCTAGAGGGAGAAGTGGTGCCATCGTCTATGCGAGTCTTTTAGAGCGCGCTTCTTCCACCACGGGAATGCCAGGAAGATGGGGTTTCATTTTTGGTTTGGCATATTTGGTCCGTAAACGTGGATTTCACCTCTGAATCAGTAGCCGCATCGCCATGCTCCCCTCTGCGCACACGTTTAGCTTATTTGTTTATGTATTTATTTATCATTTTAGTTGTTTATATACTCTAAGGGCCCTTTCTTGTATTACATAGGAAGGAGTCAGTAAAACAAAAATGATGAGAACAAGACGCTAGTAAAAGTTGTTCTTCCCTTAATTTAACTATCCATTTTTAATGAATTTAACGCAAGTGTGAGGCTGGTATGCAAACTTTAGGAGAATTTCTTTGTGGTTTATCTCGAGAAGTCTTATTCCTACGGCTAAATTCACATTTCATGCCAAACAATAGCCAAGCAAAATACGAAACCTCATCTTCCATGTATCAGTAGTCCTGTTCATCGAGGAATATACGCAATGCTCCTCCATATTTACCTCTATAGGAAATATTAAGAAACTCTGATACTCATAACTTTGCTATCACCGTAAAATTAAGAAATCAGTTCGTGGCCATTAACAAAAATGGGTATTTAGTTCATTTTTTGCAGCAAAAGCTACCCTGATTCGTTTTCTCTTGCAAACCATAGGAGGCAATTCACATACGTAGAAATCGCAACGACTCCGCAGAAAAACGTCGTTACTGTTCTCGAGGAATAATCTATTCATCTTGCTTGGTTTGACATTTACGTTCAGTGATCCTTAAAGCGAGTTAGGAACCTGACAGGCTGATTAGCAGCCTTGTGATCTTCGCACCTCTTGCACACACACATGGGCTCACGCTACTACACATCTTGCTGCAGTGTGGGTGACGTCTTGCGGCCTAGGGGTGTACGAATAGCACTTTCTAAGAACCGAGACAAATACGAATAGCGCAGGTTCGCTATGAAATCGAATAGAATAGTACCGCTAAAATCGAAATAAATACGAATCGATTAGTGATTAAAAGCGACTCAATTATGAATCAAATATTTTACGATTATTCGCTGCCTGTGTGAGTATTCTCACAAAAGAAATGACGTGCGACACAGAGAAGCGCTAACGGCGGCACTGCGGTACGGAGGTAGGACATATGGAGCTGTGGAGAGAGAGCTGTCAAATGAGGCAACACTTATCTTCCAAGGGGGTACATGAAGTCAGAATATTAGCTTTACGACCATCATGTCAAACTACTGACAGGACAGTTGTCTTTTATACTTATGACGATACCGTAAATCTAGCGGCATATTTCAATAGCTGAGGAGCGAGAGCTGCGTAGGAATCATGGTTTTTGTGAGGGCACATAACCGCAGGGTCTGCTAAACCTACCCCAGCCCTTCTCGTGTAGCCCAGTCTTAGAGCTCATATTCGATCATTATGAACGCTGCCACAAGAATGGAAATGAATAGTGGCGGCGTGGAACCTTACAAACCTTGCAGATCGATAGCATCAGTGTGCTGTGCGCCGTCTGAATGGACCGTTTTCTTTAATGGCCATGGAAGAAAACTACGGCATGCCTTAGTCGACGTTCTTATTCGAAAAATATTCGGTTAATTTCGATTCGTTTGGAATAATTTTGAACGAATGCAATTTGATTCGCTCAGCCAAACAATCGAATAGAAAGATATTTGATACACTGCTCAAAAATTTCTATTAATCGCACGTCCGTATACTGCTGCCGAAGCGTTTAACATAAAATTCCGCATGAGGCGCTTTCTGGAGTGTTAATGCGCTGGCAGCACAACATGTCCTATCCGGGAACTCCATCTGTTGCCTGCTTTTAATCGCTGTAGTCGTTGCTCCATTCATACAGAATGACCTCCTCTCGGGAATTGTTGGAGCAGTGTGTTCAATACGTGACATTTCCTTTGTGCGATTTCTGGTAACAATTTTTTTCTCAGGTTTTTTTTGTTAAAAACATACGACTTTAACTGTTTGCCTATTCAGGACAGTGTGGAGCGGGCAATAACTGGGCCAAGGGGCACTACACGAAAGGAGGCGAACTGGTGGACTCCGTGCTGGACGTGGTCCGCAAGGAAGCGGAGACATGCGACTGCCTCCAGGGCTTCCAGATGACGCACTCCCTCGGCGGCGGCACCGGATCCGGCATGGGGACACTGCTCCTGGTCAAGATCCTGGAAGAGTACCCCGATCGCCTCATGAACACGTTCAGCGTGGTCCCCAGTCCTAAGGTTTGTGACAAAACCCTTTGGATGCGAATTCGTTGTACCCGTGGTGCATCTGATATGCCACATTTATAAGGGGCGGCGTTCCACCTCCAGGTGTCGGACACCGTTGTGGAGCCCTACAATGCCACCCTGGCTGTGCACAAGTTGCTGGAGTACTCAGACGGTACATTTTGTATTGACAACGAGGCTCTGTATGACATCTGCTTCCGGGCCCTCAAGATCACGACTCCCACTTACGGAGATCTCAACCACTTGGTGTCTGCAACAATGTCGGGTGTAACCACATGTGTAAGGGGGGTGCTTAACTTTATCTATACATGTGCACTAAATCAGCATGCATCGGAACCCCAAAACGCTATAGCAAGGTAAGAACGCGGTCCGGTTGGTTGCTTACTGGGCACGGAGCCGCGGTAGTATCGTTACTACAGGACGAAAACATGCGCGAAAGAACGCCCTTCTTCTGTCTGAGCTCTCATTCGCGAGTGTTTCCGTCTTGTTGAATTCAGTCTGCCGCGATTCCTCGCACAAAACTCCGGTTGCAGCTTGCGTAGCAACGCAAACCGTTGCGGTCCTATGACGGGAACAAGCAAGCAACCTGAGCGCGCTTGCTGAGCGTAGGGTACCTGAGACATGCTCAGAGTGCTCTACCAGATTTCTGCTTCGGATATGACGAAAGGAGACAGTGATTCACTTGTTCCAAGCAGGCAGCAACTCACGCAGACATGCTGAAAAGCCAAGAATTTATTTTAGTACAAGCTTATGCCCTGGAAAGAATAAGATCGGTGGTGCTGACGGTGGCTAGCGCTTGGAAGCTGTCTGGATTGGAATGGCTAATGGCGAATTCCAGTCTGCGATACAGAGCGCATCTCCAAATCCGGGAAGGAGCAAGATATCGAGGGAATCTAGGAAACATGTCGTCATTTTCTAATAGAACTAAGGACCTGAATCCACGTCGTCCATTGAAACACGCATTCCGGTCTCGGGGAGCAAGACAACGAGCTCTGGATGGCCCATTGAATTACGCCACAAGTATGTCAACCGCGCTCTCTTGACACGTGATTTGAACTTTTTCCGAAAAGTAGGCGCACACTGCAGTGAAAGTCAGGAATGACGCAGAATCTAACACATGTGAATGCGGTGCTTCGCTTACCTGACGCCCTGACGCCAGATGGGTTGTCGCGTGTGTAGCGAGAAAGGAAAGAATGCAGACGAAGCGTGATATATCTAGCGTAGTTCAGAGCGAAGTGTTTTTCGACAGCACTTGACACATATAATAACGATATTTGCACCTTTGCATTCGGAACCGAGGGGGATGTGACTAGGCTACCACAGAACGCAGTCTGTAGAAGAAAATAAACCCTTAGATGCGACGCACATACATTGCCCGTGCCTTCCGCTCGAATTTTTATCAATCGTAGACCTGCCGCCGTAAAAACGCTCCATGAATCCCGGCAGTTACCGCGTTCAGCGTTTGCTTTATCAAGCTGTTGAGAGCTGGGTACATTCGCTAATACGAGCTCCAGTCCTTAAATAATTTTTTTTATTTACACGAAGCAGACCTTTGTCATCCTGTAATGCGAGAGGGCAGCGTTCAACGTTTCTCTTGGGATATAATAATCTCCGAACTGAATTTCAGGGCACGGTTACACTTTTCTGACACATTCATTTGTCGAGTTGAAAAGAAACTGCGATGAAAGTTTCTGCGCTTAGGAATGAGCAGCGCGAGATCTGAAAAGGATTTAAGACCGTATCTCAGTGTCCGGCACTTTTCTGAATATCGAGTTGGGGCGCAGTTTTCGCATTGTAAATTGCACTTGTAAAGTGCATAAAGCCTTTTAACCCAATGTCCTTAATGCTTCAAGCCTGTATGTCCACAAACATTTACCTCGTTGCGGCTTGTTTTTATTATTCGTTGTTGTGTTCCTAGTATTTTGCCTGAAGGAAGCTCCGAAGACCACAGCACTCTTTATTCCTCTCGACTTGTGTGACATCAAAAGGGGACTTATATCCTCATCATGAACAAGAAAGCATGCATCCTGGCCAGAATTTAGGTTTTCCGATGACACTAACTGCTTCGTATATGGAGTGCCATGTGAGGTCGTTTTAAGACGCGTCTGAACCAAGTGATATGTTCAGAATCGCCGCTACTTTTTGTGGACTGGCTTTTATTAAAGGATAGAAGCTTGGAATGATCAACTTCTACAGAATATAGCACTGATGACCTGCATTCAATGTCCGAAACACGCAGGAAGTATTAGAACAAAAATAACTCTGATATTAAAGGTGCTGGAATGAGTGAGGACGCTGCAGGAAGGGTTGGCGCGTATTCAAGAGGAGATAATGAAGTGTCCAAGGAAGCAAAGAAGTGAGGGTGAGGGCCAGGGAGGGTCAGCAAATGGGAATGAGGGCGACAATCGGGCAGGGGTTTGAAAGTGAGGGTGGAAAAATCAAGACAGAGAGGATCTGCCAATATGTTGTTCCAACCATCCTAACCAAAGCGACATCGTTGGAAAGTCTGAGTCGACGCTTATCAAGCCTATTCGCTTTCCTCTCAGGTTTCCTGGGCAGCTGAACGCTGACCTTCGCAAACTGGCCGTAAACATGGTACCGTTCCCACGCCTGCACCTCTTCATGCCTGGCTTTGCTCCACTCACGTCCCGACACAGCGAACAGTACTGGCCACTGTCTGTGCAGGAGTTGACACAGCAGATGTTCGACGCCAGAAACATGATGGTTGCTTGTGACCCCCGCCATGGTCATTACATGATAGTGGCGGCGATCTTCAGGGGATGAATGACCATGAAAGAAGTCGAAGAACAAATGCTGAAAATCCAGAACAAGAACTCTTCCTTCTTCGTCGAGTGGCTCGCGAACAACGTTAAGACCGCAGTCTATGACATCCCACCTCGTGGCCTCAAGCTGTCTGATACTTTCATTGGCAACAGCACGGCCATCCAGGAGCTCTTCAAGCGAATCTCCAAGCAGTTGACGTGTAAGCGCCGCTCGTTCTTGCACTTTTCTTTTTGGCCACATGCCTGCATTATGCCGCCAATTCATACCTATTTATTGTAACAGCGTACAAGTTGTAGTACCTGTGAACCATGTCTGGTGACCAAGCGTACTTATGTTTTTCGCAGCCATGTTCCGCCGCAAGGCCTTCTTGCATTGGTACACCGGGGAGGGCATGGAGGAACTGGAGTTCACTGAGGCAGAGTACTACATGAACGATCTGATTTCAGAATACCAGCAGCACCAGGAAGCTACAGTCGAGGAGGAAGAGGGAGAGTTCCAAGGCGTATAGAATGTAGAGGCTTAACTATTTTTTTTTACTTTTTTTACTAGTGGAGACAGTAGGCAGACCCCTTTTTTCGCAAGTAGGTTTTTCAGTAAAGCCTTGTTCTTTTTGTGTCATTTTGCCTTTCAAACATCCGACTCTGTTCGCCTCGTACCTTCACTGGACGTGCTAGAGGAACATTCCCTCTGGCCTCGGTACCTGCTGACAAGCATTTTATTAACATGACAATGCGCTTCGGAATACGTCACCTAAACAGGTGGCAGCTTAACTCTTTAAGGGATCATTACAAAAAGGTACCGAAATGGCCCATTTTTTATCAATTCAAATCCTTTAATAACATGTTTAAAATTTCACATCTGATAGCAGAAAGAATTGTTGTATTAGGCATATCTTCTGTCCGCTCTTTCAATCCAGAAATAAAGGGTTGGATTTGAATAGCAGCACACTGAATGCGCTATTCGTCCACTAATTTCATCTAAACTATTGGAAACTAACAGTGGTGTTGTAGGGTTCAGAGCACGGCACTCGGTTTAGGGCCTTCTTGCACCACCTGCACTACATTGTTATTTACTTGCGGATGCTTTTTCAGAGCTCCCGTAAGACTCACATTTGCATCTACAGTTCTTCGGGAGACTTCCTATATATCCCTGGACCAATGAGCTGACGCGCAGTGCTACAGTAGGCTGGTGGCAACTGCACTTTCAATTTCTTTGAATTTCATTGCAACGTGCTATGGTGGGCAGGTTATCAGCTTCCCAGCGTAGCAGGTGGGCCCCGGAAACTGACACGGACGGACAGACGCTGGCTTTTCTCGTGATCTGGACTTTTAATTCTATCGCAATAATAGTTATATGTGCACTTCATTAGTTGAAGGAGTCCTTATTTTACAGCTTCAGCTGTTAATACCTCGCACCTCGAGATCTCGGCGTAGCTCAGCGTTGGCGTAACCGCGAAGCAGTGCCACGAGGATAAGAACGGGACAGCAAGGAAGGAGAGAGAGAGAGACGAGAAGGAAGAACAACTGCAGTGCCACGCGGACTGGGGCCTCTATGCTGTAACTACAGGCTACATTTTTCGGTTTTTTCCGGAAAAGGTTGCTATTGACATATGCGCGCCGCAGCTAACTGGATATCGAGTGGTACTTACACTCAGTCAAAGGCGATAAATAACATTTCTTAGCCAGGAGCGTGGATACGCGGGGTACCGTTTGAAATTAACCTCTGCATTTATAGGTATCGCTCCGGCATATTGCGCGTCTATGCAGACTGGGAGGTTCTGCCTTTTTGCCAAACGTCCTCGGCAAGAGTAGCGCTGCTCGTTGTGATTACCTGTTTAGGGCAATCACTTTTCATGCAGGTTTCTCCAATGCATATAAGGACGCTTGATCTTATGCCTTAGAGGGAAAAAAGTGTCATGCTCTGCCTACCAAGACGATTCAGCTGCAGTCACATGATTGCTGTCAACACGCAGATCAAGCTATTCCCCACGCCTTTGTTCAGAAGCCCAGTGATAACACGACAACCCACATTTTAGAAATCAGCTTCCACTAGCGTTTGTGTTCAGCGGCACTATCTATCTAAAAACTGATAGGGTCACTGTTTACTGTGGGCTACAAGCATCTCAGTAATTAAGGTGCCTAATAGTAATAGTTCAAAAGTTAAGTTTTCTATATTAGCTAACCACCATGCTATTTACTACATCTTAGTTGTAATCAGATGCATTACAGTGATGACAATGCTATGCCGAAAAAAATCACTCTTCTAACTGGAAAAAGCATATATTTATAAACTATGTAAAGTGTTAGGTGAAACACCCTGCAGAAACCGCTTCTTCAAGACGACGCGTCACTTCTGCTGCGGATGTGTCCGGCTCGTCAAATTTTCATGTGGGAGCCGCCGAGGGGGCCGCGAAATCCCAAGCGCGGCAGCGGCGCCAACATGATCCCACAGAGCGAGCAGCCGAGGCTGAGGCCAAACGCCGTCAACGCCAGCAGCGGAAACGCAATGTCGGCGACGTCGGTATCCCGCCATTCCAATCGCCGAAACGGAAAAGAAGCGCCTCAAAGGACAAGGACCCACACTTCGAGCCGCAGTAGCCGAAACGAAACGCAGCAAGGACCAAGCAAATACTGGAGGCGAAACCAGAGCCTTCAGCCGCAAGTTTAGAGAAAATCCACTTCGCTTTAAAGAGCGTATTAGGGCGGGCAAGCTGGCTTAGAAAAATTTTAAAACACATATCTCTGTTCAGTCCCTTTGCGTACTTTTATGTTTTAAAACCCCTTATCTTTGCTTGCGACCGTTTGTGGTTGGCTAGTGCTCGCTCAAGGCCGAACAAGATGGCTAACGCCAGCCACAATGCGCGTCGCGAGCCTATCTTCCGCGTGTGAGCTGCCGCTAACTCAAGCAACTGCAGACTGAGTCACCGTCTGTGCATATTTTTTATGGTCATTAAAACACAACGCTTATCACAAGTGACTCAGATATGTTACTACCTACGCAGTCAGCAGCGACAGGTAACTGGATGCGTGTGCTTGGGAACAAATTAACTGTATCGCTGCCTCTCGACTGAGAAGCCTGACGGAGTAAGAAACGAAATGCTCAGGAACCTCGACAGCCCTGAAAAAGACACTCTCCTTTACTTTCTGAACAGAATATGGAACTCTGGGGACATTCCTGACCCTTGACGATTAGCCATTGTCCTGCCTATAGGTAAGCATAATAAGCCCTTGTCCAACATTTCCTCAAGCGCTGTCCTACAAAATATCTCGCAACTGCCCGAAAACACTTTCAGCAGGCTCTGTCTGCTCTAGAGAAATACATCGCCCGCATCGGCCTTGCTGACTCTCCAGAGAAGTCTGAAGCCCTTCTCATCCACCCAAAAATCTCTCTTGCCAGAGTACCGAAACTCAAAGTCAGTGGCCGTTCGCTGGCTTGGCGGAATCAAGTCCACTATCTGGGCCTCACAATTGGCAAAATACTCTCCTGGATACCTGCAGAAAAGTCCCTCACATCTCATATACACAGAGTTGGCTAGGCCATAATGAGATTGCTAGCCGGTGGACTTGGCTGTAGCACCAAATGGGCCATAACTCTCTTTGAAGCCGCAGCGACTTCCTGTATCTTCTAGGCCCGCCCATTCGTCTCTCCCTCCCCTTCCCCCCAGTCTTCGTAAACTCGAAGTCCTTCCCCGCAACAACATGGGAAAGTTTTTGGGTGTACCCAACAACTCCCAAGTTTCCCCTACCATGACCGAGGCTGGAGTCCTCCCCCTCTCTCTTTCTCCTGCAAAGATGATTCGTCCACATCAATCACATTTACAATCTTCCTGAAGGATTGCAGCTCTTCTCAAAACTTTCATCACGTTGCTCATCCAGAGCAGGTATCCTCCACGCGGTATTTGAAGATATTTTCGATGAAGACCTTCCTCCGCCAAGCGCAGTCTCTCATCTTCCTCCCACCAGCTGTCCTCTTGACGTGCGCACCACTTTGGAAGGCCTTCATTAACATCGTACCTAAGCGGCCCATCTCGAACAGGCTGCAGCCAGACTTCTACACGAATAGCTTCGGAACAGGCTCCTCATATTCACATGGTTAAGGAATGCAGCGCGAAAAGACAAGGACAAACGAAGAAGTGGACAGGACTGGCGCTGACAATAAACACAT
The DNA here is from genome assembly GCF_052857255.1 of Amblyomma americanum. Classification (NCBI taxonomy): domain Eukaryota; kingdom Metazoa; phylum Arthropoda; class Arachnida; order Ixodida; family Ixodidae; genus Amblyomma; species Amblyomma americanum. The sequence goes on from NC_135497.1 coordinate 101,695,038, forward strand.
TTATTCAGAGAAATGAGCAGCTTTTTTAATGCCATCCAAGACCCACGTGACCAAATAAAACAGCAGTCGTGGGGAAACTAAGATACAGATACAGAAGATAAGATCGTTGCACACAATATCAAAGTAACAGCACATCGAGGATACACAATGTAAGCACCGAACCCAAGCCCCGAGCGCCGGTCCTGTCCACTTTTTCGTTTGTCCTTGTCTTTTCGCGCTGCATTCCTTAACCACGATCACTGAACAACAAGCCCAAACAGTAACTTTAGTTCATCAGATTTCTTCTCCATTGGGCTCTTCTTTCTACCATGAGCAGGCAAGATACCGCCATAACCTGCGCGAATCTTATCGCAATTCCTACTTGCAAGGCCAGGATCCTCTCGTTCCACCTCTAAAAGAAAATTGGGCCGTTTGAAGTGCGGGTGTTCTTCGGCCCTGTGGAGCCATCTTGAGGGCATGCTCGACGTATGTGCGAGATTTTGAAGTCAGAGCTCTGGAGACAAGTGCGTCTTTTCTAAGACTGGCTCGGAGTGCTCTCGCTTCAGTGGCCACATTTGACCGGGGTGAGCTGCAGGTACGAATAGTATAGAAAGCTCGCAGAACACTCGACTGAAATCCTATGGCACCAGTCCTGCTGCATCTTCCAGAGAAGGAGAAGGAAATGAAGTCACCTACGACCAACGTCACCATTCTCGGAGGTGCATGCATCTCGCCTGAGGACTTGAAGGTCCTACAGAAGGGTCTCAAATTCAGCTTTCAACGACCATCAAACATGTGCCAGCTCCTGACTTTGATGCGGCAGTTGGCACAACGAGTTCCGGAGAAAGACAAGGCACGGGTCATTCTACGTCGCTGTGGGGCCTCGCTCACGCAGACTAAGCCTCCCATTGTGTCCATTGCCAAATGCCTCAAGGAGGGAAACCTTATGGCACTGCAAAGCGACAAAGAAGGCGGATTTGTCATCCTCCCTGACCACTTGTACCAGGAGAAGGGTGAGGTTGCGCTCGAAAAGAATTTCAAGAATGTTCAATTCCGTCGCAGTAGACGGAAAGCAATTGCTTTGAACCTACTGACAAGTTTTCATCTCGATAGAACAAGATAATCGGCTGAGAAGGCACGAGACTGTTACTTGGAAGTGTTCTTCACAGGCAAAACCCGTTAGCCCGACTGCCCTCCGAGGACCATCATCTTGGAAAAACGTGGCAAGCTGAAGTCGGTTCCTACCTTGAACGCCACTTGGATGGCCTACCTATAGATGACCCTTTTCTGGTAAGGAACTCGTCAGAGGTAATACAGAGACTCAGTAAAGGCAGTACAGACGCTACGACTAGCTTCACAATTGACGCTGAAGATTTGTTTTATCCGTTCCACACAGTTTTATACGCAGTGGTGCGCGATGTGATCCATAAGTCGGGTGAAGTGTGTTTCTAGAACAGCTCAGGTGTGAGCAGCGACAATTTCCTTCAACTTCATTAGTTCTATCTTGAATCTTCTGTTGTTCAACCCAGCGGTCGGTACTTCGTGCAAAAGAATGGCATATGCATCGGGTCGTGAATCGCACCAGTCCTGTGTGACATCTACCTGGCCGCCGCCGATAAGCGCATTAGCCAGGTTCGCCCGAGTGCTGCGGTCCAGTCGGTCTTCCGGTATGTGGACGATTTTCTGATTGTCCTCAAAATTTTCCCACCAGGTTCTGTTGACCGCGTTACTTCTGAGATTGTCGCCCTTTTCAAATTCCATTCTGGGGACTCAACTTTATGTGTGAACCTCCGAAAGACAAGGCTGTACAGTTTTTGGACCTGTTGTTGAGATTTGAACAAACTTACCCCTGTTGGACGTATAACCCTTTCTCTAAGAAGGGTCTTCTTCCGCATGAAAGCGCGCTCACTCGAAATTGGTTAGGCGAGGCATTGTTTCTTCTGCCATCCAGGCAGCGCTTACGAAAAGCTGTCCCCCTATGATGCAGAGCAGCGTTCAGAAACAAGTCCAACGTCTTTATAGTGCTGGCTACTCACCAGCACTGGTGCTAGCGTTTCAGAAACCCTTTTCCAGATATTAATAGTGCAAAGCAAAGACGCAGGCAGGCTAGAACAGGCAAAATGGACTCCCCTGGCCGCAATCCCGTATCTACACAAGTTGTCCCATAACTTAAAGAAGGTTGCGAAAAGGAACAATGTTAACCTTGTCTTCTCAGCCCCGTGCAAACTATCACGAGTGTGTAGCCTGCGTGCAAAGCAAAAGAAAAAGGTTTGCTATATAAGACATGTAGATCCATTCACGCATTGTGCTACATGTGTCATCTCCGAGATACCTTTGACGTGTGGAAGCGTGTATATTGGGCAAACCGGCAGGTGCCTCAACGAGAGATTGCTTGAACCCCGCCGCAAGGTACGTAACAAAAGCGGTGGGCACCTGGACGACCATTGCGAGACTGGCAAAGGGTGCGAAACATTCTACATGCGCACGGTTATCAGAGGACGTGCGAGGATCGAAATTTGTAAGAGTCATTATTGAGGCACGGATGATCGCCAAAGCAGGAGACAAGTGCATCAGCACGACTTCAGTTTTACTTTCAGACAAGGAGTCCAGTTTTCTAGGTCCACTGTAATTACGTCTCTTTTTTGCATGACAATTCCTATAAGTCTTCTTCTCTAGAACTTTTGAACTTTTTCTGTGACTTTGTATGGCTTTAAGCGGTTGACAAAGCTGTAGCGTAGCTTTTTTTTTGTTATGCGTCTCGCCATTTGACTGCTTTGCTTCGACTTTTGACAGAGTTCTGCGAAGACTACTTTGTTGTTTTGGTATTTATGTTGGTTTTTGTTCCTTTTTTGTTATTTGCCTTGTGCTGCGTGGGCGGCAAAAGTCGCTAACTCATCCTTTTGTATGCTGGTATCTTATGGCTCTTCCTGGTCCTCTAGTTTTTTTGCGTTCGGGGCGCACGTTGCGTCGCCTCGATGTGCTGTTACTTTGATATTGTGTGCAACGATGTGTATCTGTTTTAGATAGTTTTCCCAAGACTGCTGTTTTATGTGGTCACGTGCGTCTTCGATGGCATTATAAAAGCTGCTCATTCCTCTCTATAAATGTGTTGGTAGTAAGCGCCAGTCCTGTGCACTTCTTCGTTTGTCCTTGTCTTCTCGCACTGCATTCTTTAACCATGATCACTGACCAACAAGCAAAAACAGCCACTTCAGTTCATAATAGCAGATGAGTATATCCTACCTCAAATTTGTCAGGCCGTTGCCGCCTGCTTCATTCCGTCTCTCACAATATCGAAAACATGTAGGCTTTGCTTTCCAGCCTGTTCAACTGCCTCAGAAATAGCAGCTCTCCATACAGCTAAAGGCCTTAATGAACAACTTAACCCTCAATACAGCGTCTCCATCCCGACAGACTCTAAGACTGCACTTTCGAGCCTACACAACCCAGAAGATACCTCTTCAGCACCAGCTTTCCTCGAGACTCGCCTTATGGCTCTAGTGGATACGGGCATTGACATTTCTCCCCAATGGGTGCCTTACCACTCCGCAATTCTAGGTAACGAAGCTGTCGACGCATTAGCCAAATCGGCTCACTCTACTTCCACTGACATATCACCAGCAGTCAGACTCCTAGACTACCCCAAAAGACACCTCCGCAACAACACACTCTCTTACTATCGTGACTTAAAAATCTCCTCAGGTCTCCCCTTCAAGCGCCTTCCAGTAAACCTTCGAAGAAGAGAATAATCCCTCCTACTTCGTATGAGAATTGGCTGCACCTGGACCAGGTCCAGCAAGTTCAGCCACAGTCTAGCCCCAAACCAAAACTGTCCTCAGTGCTGTGATACTGAGACCATTGGTCATCTTTCCGCCTGCCCGGCAAATGACTGGCAGATAAACACATTAATTCACAATTACAGACAGCTCGGAATGCCTGCGAAATCTGAAAACCACCTCCTCTTCTACAAACGGCACATCCTGCGAGCCTGTCAACATATCCTCACTTTCCTTCACCGCAAAACCTTCTCCTCAGTCCTATGACTTTAACAATGCGTCTTGCCATATACCCTTTTTCCTATCTACAATTGCAGCCCAAAGGTACCATTTTTACCACATATTTGACCCATCCTGCACGAAACGTTTCTTTTTTTCCACTCGCAGTGGGCCTTATACCTACAACTATTTACTTAACCTCTGCAATGCACAGTTCTCTTTCTGTGTTCCCTTAGAGTGCAAATGAACTTTGTCCCAAGCCAGTGCACAACACATTTTTCTCTGTTAGCTTACTGCGCAAATCGACTTCCATTCCAACACAGTGCACAACACACTTTTTTCGGTTACCTTTCAGTGCAAATTGGTTCTCAACATCAATACCCGTTATCCTTAGTGTGTGGGGGTGCCGCTCTCTTTTAATCCACACTGACTTTAGCTTCTATCCCAGCACACCAATGCATTACTGTGTGTTTGCAGCCTATACTCTGCCAACCCATGTCAGCCCCAAACGAACAACTGGGTAGTGCATAACTTTCGTTCGTCACCCCAGTTTATCCTACCCTCACTTCCCACAGTGCCGTGGCCTCTCAGCGCTCGTATATGGCAGTCAAAGGACCGCTCCCATTCCATAACCGGACTTTCCAGTGCTGTAACTTGTGCTGTGCCTTGTGTTTTTCCAAGAGTGACCTCTCAGTGCTCCAAGCGCTTGTAACGGACCAGTCAACTTTATTTTTCAGCATCCAACGTCCACTGGACAGGAGTGATGTTGAGGGGGGGGGGGGGGCGGGCAAGGAAAACGCCTTATAAAAGGCCTGACAAGGCCCGCACCCTGTGCAGATGACAGCGACCCAGTGCTGACATAAAAAGGTGTATGCAAATTGATTGAAAGAGAAAAAAAAAGAAAATGAAACAAAATACACATGTCAGAAAAAACTAAGCTCAGCGAATACAATTACACTTCGTGCACTAAAAAGAAGCGATATATGGAGACAAGGGTTTACACTACAAAAACTTAGGACAAATTCGTGCTCGTTTTTTGCACAGTGTAAAAACAAGGAAAAATGTCAAGGCAATAACAGTGCAAGGAGGAAAAAAACACTATCAAAAAACAACAGGGATGGAAAAATGTAGCCAACAAGTAAGTTTACTTATGCAAACTAGGAGGCTATAGGCTCAAGAAAAAGCAATATTATACATGAAAAAGACAGAACATTGCACAAGGCACGTTAGGAATGTGCCAGGAAATCAAAATTTAACACAGTCGGCAAGGTATACCGTAGCATCTGGCGGCCGTAATTTGTTCGCGTGTATGGTAGCTGCCACTATTCCGAGCTCCTTCTGTCATATACTGTGTGACGTAATTTCAGAGCCGCAAGTTCCTTGTGATAATGGTCATTTTTCTTCATCGAGGTTTGATAGCATGAGGCAAGCTGTGAATTGTAAAGATTAGGAAGTGGAACTAGACCTATTTTCTCAAAAATTGGCCCAGTGTGTGCGTCGTCAGCAGCATTAGATATGATATTCACAACTCTCTTTTGCAACTTATGTATTTTCGTGATATTCGTAGCAGTGGTAGTACCCCGGACTAAGTAGCAATATCTTAGTGTTAAGAAAAGCAGGCAATGATAAATCAATAATTTTATTTTTTGCGGGGAAACAAAACGCAAGCGCGATTATATTCCGACGCTACGAGATATTTTGGAGCAAGTCATTTGAATGTGAGCGTCCCACGACAGGTTTTCGTGGAAAAGAACTCCGAGACTTTTAGACAACGGACATCATTTCAACGTTGGATCCAGCAGATTGAAGGTTACGTTCGTCGCTTTGTTTTTCGGGCGGAATGCTCTTTCTCTGCTTTCGTTTTCGAGACATTTATGAGCAGAGAGTTTACCACGCTCCTGTTTGTTAAAAGCGCAAGTACATTGTTTGCTTTACATTTGAGATCGGTTAAGCTAGGTCCTGGAAACAAAAGACTCGTGTCATCGGCATATACGAATATCACTAATGTTTACTAGGTCATTTACGTAAATATTAAATAATAACGGGCCGAGAATGTTGCCTTGAGGAACACCACTCCGTAGACGTATAAAAATAGAAGTGTAGCTGTTCACATGTACTTGCTGCTGTCGTTTTCTTAAGTAACTTTGCAAAAGCATCAGAAATATGCCTCGAAAACCGTAGTGCTCAAGTTTAGCTAAAGGATTTTTATGGTTAATTCGATCGAAGGCCTTCGAGAAGTCCACGAAAATACCCAGCACACAGAGTTCTCTCTCAAAAGAGTCTAAAATGATTTCCTTTTGTGTTCGTAACGTGGTCTCAGTTGAACGGTGCTTTGTAAACCCAAATTGCAGAGGCGTTAACATGTTGTGCTTAGCGAGAAAACTTTATTCTTTTGTGCCTCAATTTTTCAGTGCCCTTTAAAAGACTGATAGGATTGATATCGGTCGGTAATTAGACATGTTTTTGCCTCCTGCTCTAAAAATGACAGACACTTTTGCCTTATGTAAGCGACATGGAAAATGCCCAGTCGGAAAGGAAACGTTGATAACATGTTCCATCACGGACGCTAAAATATCAATAGCATGCTTAATCGGTTGAACCTGCAAGTCATCAACATCGACACACCTACTTGTTTTCAGAGTTTAGAACACTTGTTTGATTTCAGGCACAGTCACCGGTAACAAAAACGCACTTTCGGGTATTCTGTTCTTCAGATAACTCATGCAATGCTTACTGCGCGCCCCAGACATAAAAAAAAATGTAAAACGCTTCAGCAAGTTCGTGACCGATATTGGTTTTGTCATTGACAGTCAACTGAATTGGACAGTCACTATGGCCTGAATGGCAATTTAAAACAGCGTTCAAGCGCTTCCACTTGAGGTCAGATCGCTTGGTTGTAAAATTGTTGAACAGGTTTTCAAAGTAATGCGTCTTACTTCTACGCAAAAGCTTGTTCGTTTTATTTTGTTGTTTTTTAAAGCGATTTTAGGTCGTCCGAATTCCTGGTCTTAAGGAGGCGCTCAAAGGGCATTTTTTTCACGTATAGCCCTGAGACAATCGAGTGTAACCCAAGGCTTGCGTGCTAATCGCGGACGCGTTTTCGTGACATACGGAACGCAACTGTTGTAGCACGCTTTAAATTTTTCTATGAACAGTTCATATGCCTCTTCAGCATCTTTAGAACGAAATACCTCATGCCAATCAATTTTAGACAGGCAGTTACAAAATAGTTCAGTCGTCCTATTATTAATATCTTTAAATCTGCTTAGACGGGCATCTGAGTTTTTTTACAGGAGCTAACCGCATCTGAGTACCAAACAAATTGGCAAGTGATCAGTCACGTGTACAGCTAAAGCACCAGAACAAAGCGGTGTGTTTTTAGAGTGTGTGACAAAAACGTCAATCAACGTCTACGTGTTCAGCTGAGTGCTGGTTGGAGTCGTTATAACATTTGTGCATGCGTCAGCTGTTAATAAGTTAGCAAGGTCATCCCGATTGCTTGACGGGATCAAGAGATTCATGTTTATATCGCCACCGAGAATAAAATCGTAGCTATTATCCTTAACACAACCCAAATATGAGTCAAGAAATGAAAAAAAAATTTCTACGTCTGCTCCAGGTGGCCTATAAATGGTCGAGAGAATATCAAACAGGCTTTTCATCGACAAAACCTCGTAATCGGTTGTTAGCTTTGACCAGTGAGTAAGTACATCGCTGTCAAAAGTGTTTTTGACCAGTAACATAACACCACCACCTTTCTTTTCGAGGGGTTTAAAAAGAACGATACATATCCAGGTAATTTCAACACTTCGCATTCGTCGCGGTACCATGTTTCAGTCACCATTATCACGTCGAAACGGAAAGTAAAGCAATCAAGTAACGTTATGATGTCGTCTTCCTTATTTCTGGCTGACTGAGCATTCATGAGTAAGCATGAAATGGTGCCTTTGTTAGTGTCAACGGCCGCTACCAAATCACGCGGCTTCAGAGGGCTAGTATTGAAATTCTTATCGCGAGTCTTGGGTCTTGCCATGTTGAAAGAATAATTTTAACCGTTTTAGATTCAAGTAGGTCTTTCTGGATGCATAGGTAGTGAGACCACCGAATAAACCAGCCTCGTTGTGGCTTACTTTGGTGCGTAGTAAGTTGCACATTTAGGTTTCTCATGTTATTGCGCTCAAATCTTCCTCCTTGTTAGCGAAGATAACACAGGAACCTTACGCCTTTGTTACCAAAATGCGCCCATTTCGAAGCCAGACACAACGATACTACTTTTCCTTTTCTCGAGTTTTAGTCTCCCAGAGAAGCTTGTTTATAGCCGGTGTCAGGTTCTCGTTTAGATAGAATTTTTCCTCCTCATCTACTAAAAGCGCGCTCTTCTTTTCCATCTATTTTTCTTTGGTCGTGCGCCTTGCAAACCTCACTAGTATTGGTGGAGTCGTGTCTGGTTTGCCTTTAATTCGATGAACTGCCTCGATGTCATCAAGACTGGGAGCATCCAGACCAAGTTTGCTTGCTATAAATTAGAGCGTGTCCATCAGATTCTAATTTTGGCTTTCCTTTACCGCTTGAATCTCCGAGTTATTTTTCTACAAAAACAATTCCAGACTCTCTACAGCTCCTTCTAACCGCGAAATTTGTGCACTTTTGTCAGCTAGTAGAGCCTCGAGGCCGCCTGTTTTTTCTTTGAGATCTTTTGTGTCTCCCTTGTGCGAGCTTAGAGTGCTCAGCACATCATCATACTTAGATGCAAGGAATTCTATTGAATTTTGTATGCCCTGAATTGTTTCGCTTTGCTCTTGGATGCTACTCTGTGTCAATTCATGTTTTGCCATTTGCTCCTCCTGCTTCTGTTCTAGTCTTCCTAGACGAAGAATAACAAGGTTCAATTTTTCCATGACATTCATCAGGGACGGTTCCTGAAGGTTTTCAGATGAGGGATCAGCGATAGACTCGGTGCTGCCCTGACCACATGTCAACCGAGATTTGCCCGCAATACAGGTGGGACAAGACCAGGCCCGCAGCTTGTCCTTTGGCATGCTTTTAAGACTAGTCTTTGTAACACCTGAGCACTTTCCTGCGTGATATCGGTTGCCACATTCAGTGCATAAAAGAAATAGACAGTCTGGTGCAAACGCCTTCAAACACACACGGCAGTCCGTGGACATGTTGGGTGAAACACGTTTTAGCAGTTCAATGCTCACCTATAGCCACCAGAACATTCTTATCATCCCTTATTACTGTATGTCCCGAAATCCAACATGGATGAATAGGGAAAGGTAACATCCAAGACAGCGCACAGGAAAATACCCTGTAAAATTGCAGGGGAGCTGGTTAGATCATGTCCGTGCACCGTCGCTGTCACTCCCATTCCATAACCGGACAGTCGCTGTGCGGGCAGACCTACCATCTAGGTCCCTCCACGGCAGTGCAGTGTTCCTGTTGTGTGGTGTTGTGTAGTGTCCTGGATATCCTCCTCTTGGATTGTTGCCTTTAGGTATGACACGCTTTCCGTATTTCATTTTTGTTGTGCTGTCAGTGCACAAAAGCGGGTTTCGTTGTTTTCACCTTCTCGTTTTTCTCGCATACCCTAACTGCTACCACTAATTACCATTATTTCCACCTTTTATCCAGTCTGATAGCTGTGAAAGCCTGAACCATATGTATACTCCACATTTTCAGTTTCATGTAATTCAAAGAAGAATGGTAGGAATAAACAGGAACAGGAAGGAAGCGCTTTAAAGTGTGTGTTGCGTCTAGGGCCATTCGTTTTCGGGATTTATTTTTTCCTGAATTCGGAGGGTAAAAATCGGCCGATATTTTGTGAGCTGTAATTCGGGTACAAAGCGGATTATTCGTCAAGAGGTTTCATAACTTGTGGGTTTCTCAGTAGGCACAGGCCACTACCCACCGCGGGTTCGAGCTTCGCGCGAGCCAAGGGCCCCCATCAGCCGTCACCACACGCACCGTGGGGCACCGCTGCGGCGGCGTTCAACCTCTGCAGAGAGGAGGGCGGCTTGCCGCAAGAAACAGGCCTCCAAGTTCACAAAGGAGACGTTTATTGACGCCGTCCTCCAGCGGTACACACACACACTCAAAAGTCACCCCGTTCCGGGGCGCGCTCAGAGCAAGGCTCCGGTGCGCGCTCGGGGCAACAAGAGAAATGCGCGCCGCTAGCACGCCGCTGCAGGAGATTGTCTCCGCGGCAGTGCTGTGATCTCTCTCGTGTCGGCCGTTGGGCCGTTTGCGAGAGAGAGTGGGCAGTCAACGCAAGGTGCGCCTGTCAGAGGTCGTTGGACCCCTGGACAGGCTCGAGCCGCGGCGGATCGAGGACCCACGCTGGCGAGCTCGAGTATGAACTGGTCCGAACAGCAGAGGCCGGCTCGGACGAACAGTAACGTACGCACCTTACGCTGTCTCGGAGGGGTCTCCTCTCTCTGTCTCTGGGCCCCGCTCGGACGGTAGCGCGACCACCCCAAACGGGTCCCGAATTCCCGCCAAAAGTCACCAATGGCAAAGGCCCTTGGGAAGCCGGGGGCGGAGCTGCGGCCGAATGACAGCGATTAGCCACCAGCCGTCTCTCCGCCGCCCGAGGCGGGAGAAAGGGAAAGAGAGCGACGCGGGATGCCGCGCAGACGCCACGGCGGGAATCTAGCAGGCTTCCCACATCCTCCTCTCCTTAAATGCCCTCCTACCCATCGGCGAAAGCGTGCGGCAAAATAAAAAAATAAACAATTAATCCATATAAAACTACCACACTTCAGTTCCAGCCATAAACTCAAACGACAAACAAATAAGAACAGAAAACAAACAACACTTGCATACGTTTCAAAGAGACAAAACAAACTACACTGTACACTGTACACAAGGCCAGCTGACAGGTGGCCTGCAGCCTCATAATGTTCGGTGGCGCGGCCCATTGGGCCTGTCGGCGGCCAACTCACGCTTTTTCTGCCTTCAGGGTCCCGGTGGACGATTTATTGACGGCGGTCCCATGTCCTCCACAAGATCATCAAAGTTGAGCATGAAGACGTCGACGACGCTCGACGATCCCGAAGAGGACCCGCACGGGAAAGGGTGCTGTCCTTCCTGCCCCCCTCTCGGCGTTGCCTTTGATCTTGGGAACACGCACATCATCCCAGGCACGCACCGGCCCAGAAGCGGACATTCATATAGCCACACAAAAACCATGCCGCGAGACACTCGCTCCTTAACGAGCAAACTACTCGCCAGCCGGAAGGGGAGACTTTCTCCGACCCCTCAGCGAACCAGCCGGTCCCGTGTTCGCGAGGGAGGCCGCACCCGTGGGGTCAGAACGTAAATGAAAAGAAGGCGCGCTGTACAAAAGAAGGCCATCTCTGCGCTACAAGAAAAGTGCAATCGCGAGTAGGCTGAAGTTTACATATGTACAAGACTGGTTTAAAAAAAAACAACGCAAACGCAAAATTATATTACATATGTACACATCTCGGAACGTTACAAGAAACAACGAATAAACTGGAAACAAAAACATGCTACTGACTGACTAAAACAAACAAACGACTAAATAACTGCACAATGCTGGAACTGAGCATGCCGCAAACAAAAAAAAAGAAACCGCCGTTCTTCACCTGGGGTAGGGCCCGGCGAGAAAGCTCGCCAGCTAGCTGAGGCTGCGTGCCTTCGGTTGCGGAAGAGTCCGCCATCCGGCATCAATCACATCGGTGACCGTCGCCTCAGATTGTACCGGTGCTCGGTACGGTTGCGTTCCGCAGCACCAGTTGTGCCTTTGCGCTTGCTTGTGATACCAATGGGTACCGACGCAAACTCGTCAGACCGTGACGCATAGGCCTTCAGGTCTGCGATGTGGGCACGGCTGGTTTTCCCCGTAAGGGGATCCTCCAGCAGGTACGCGAGCGGCGACCAGACTCTGACCACTCGGTACGGACCAAGCCACTTAGAAGCGAGCGAGGCTGAGAACCCCTTGCTCGCATCACTAAGAACGTGGTTGCGCTTCAGGACAAGATCACCCGCCTGAAAAGTCAGGCTGTGGTGACTGCGGTCATACTGAGCCTTCTGTTGGGCTCTGGCTGCCGCCAAACTCTGCCTTGCTCTGTTGAGAGCCCGACCAAGCCGGTCCCGAAGCGTCGACGCATAAGCAGAGCAGTCTGCCCGCATCTGCTCATCCCCGAGCTGGCTCTGCACGACGTTTGACATCGGATTCGCCAGCTCCCTCCCGAAATTGAGGAAGGCGGGAGAGAAACCAGTTGAGCGATTCTCAGCTGCTCGAATGGCGAACGCAAATTCGCTCAAAGGGTCTGCCCAGTCCTTTTGACACTCGGCAAAGGCCGCCAGCATTGGCTTGAGCGTTCGGTTGATTCGCTCGGTCAAGTTGGACTGGGGATGGTAGGGTGAAGTGGTGTAGTGCTCAATTCCGAGGGAACGGCACGTGTTACCCAACACCCGAGCGGTGAAATAGGACGCATTGTCCGTGATCAGTCTTTCCGGAAAGCCGAACCGACAGAACACTTCCTGGAGTTTATCCAGCACCGCTCGTGCTGACACTTTCCGAAGCGGGTACAACTCGACCCATTTGGAAAAATGGTCAGCTACTACCATCAGGTGAATGAACCCCTGCTTACTCCTGGGGAAAGGCCCCATCAGGTCGCAGGTGGCCATCTGCCACGGACGCACACTGTCAATTGGTTTCATCATTCCAGGCGGCTTGCCACCCCTTGACTTCAGCGCTTGACAGGCATGGCAGGAACAGCAATAGCGGAAAATGTCACGCTTCATGCCGTGCCACGTCACCGATCGACTCAGTTTTGCAAGAACTTTGGAGCCACTCAGGTGACCGGCCAGTGGTTCGTCATGAGAAAATCGCAACAGTGCGCCCCTCAGACTTTTGGGGATAACCACCTTGAACGGGTCAATGGACTCATCATCGGTGGCTATGAATTTCAGCACGAGCCCGTCATGGTCCAGCAAATATGAATCCCCCGGGGCTCGCCGCGACACACGCTGGCTTTTACCCCCTGCGCCCGCTGCAAGTAGCGTCCCGGCGCTCCGTCTCCCTGAGACCGTCGCTCATCTCACGACACATGGAGTCATTTTGCTGGGCTTTCAGCAGCTCTTTCCGGCTGAAAACGATTCCAGTTACCCCAGAGGGGGGCCTGGTCTCGTCCCCCTTCAGGTTTGCAGCCAAAATTTCCGCTCGCGACGGCGTCTCCGAGGCGCTCACGCGAGCTTTGCCTCTCACCCGCTTTGCAAAGCGCTGCTTGCCTGGTTATCGGAATGGGTTAGCCCGTTTGCGGGCTCCCCCTCCTTGCCGCCCGGTGGCTCGTCCGCTTTTTCGCCCGCTCCGCCTGCTGGCGTCAAGGCGCCGCTGGCGAGTGGGGCACGGGATAGCGCGTCAGCTACCACATTCGTGCTCCCCATTCGATACTGCACCGAAAAGTCGTAATGCTGTATCAGGAGAGCCCAGCGCGCCAGCCGACCCGCAGGCTCGCGGAGCCGCATCAGCCAACTGAGCGCACTGTGGTCTGTCTGCACCATGAATTGAGTTCCGTCAAGGTAGACGTCGAATTTCCGCAGTGCAAACACGATGGCGAGGCACTCCTTCTCGGTCACAGAATAATTCCTCTCCGAGGGCAGCAAGGAGCGGCTGGCAAAGGCCAGCGGCTGCAGCACGCCATCGAAATCCTGTAGAACTGCTCCTAAACCCAGATCGCTCGCGTCAGTCTGGACTACGAACTGTCTGGTCAGGTCGGGTAGCCTGAGCTGCGCTGTCTCGGCAATGGCACTAGACAGGAGGCGAAAGGATCGCTCTTGCTCGGGCCCCCATCGCCACGCGGCAGTCTTTCCCAAGAGCTTGGTCAAGGGTGCCTGCACGCGGGCACAGGACGGGATGAACGACCGATAGAAATTGGCCATTCCCAGAAAACGGTGGAGGCCGCGTACATCCTTGGGCACGGGAAACTCGAGTATGGCTCGGAGTTTGTCCGCATCGGGCTCAATGGAGCCCTCGCCCAGCGTGAACCCTAGCAACTGAACTCGGGTCCGCGCTATTTGGGCTTTCGCAGGATTCAAAGTCATCCCGGCAGCCTGTACCCTCGCGAGCACGTCGGCAATGTGGCCTAAGTGCTCATCGAAGGTTCGTGAATACATCACGATATCGTCCAGGTAGCACATGGCGTGAGACCATTTAGCTTCCCCTAGGACGCGGTCCATGAGCCTCTGAAAAGTAGCAGGACCATTGCAGAGACCGAAGGGCATGCGAGTGAACTCAAACAGCCCTCTGTGGCACGTGAACGCGGTCTTAGACCGGTCAGCGTCCGCCATCTGGACCTGTAGGTAACCTTTGGAGGCATCTAGCGTGGAAAAGTACCGCGCACTGCCCAGGTTTCCTACGATTGAGCTGATCGTCGGGAGCGGATGGGCATCCTTTCGAGTCAGCGCATTCAGACGGCGACAATCCACACACAACCGGTGGCTGCCATCTTTCTTAGGCACCAACACAACCGGAGACTCCCAAGCGCTGGACGAGCGACGGATAATGTCCGCCGACAGCATCTCATCCAGCAACCCATCGATCACCTGCCTTTTCGCAAGGGTGACGGGTCTGGGGTTGCACTTCAAAGGAAGCGCATCTCCGGTGTGGATCTTGTGGCTCACTAAATTAGTACAGCCAGGTTGATCCGTGAAGAGCTCATCGTACTGACGCAACAGTGCTGTCAAACGAGCCTTCTGAGTGTCATCCAACGTTACCGCAAAGGCGGCCAGCGGATGTGGTGCCTGGTCGTGCCGCGCCGCTCGGTCCCAAAGGGGAGCGTGAACGACGGAACGCTCGACACAAGGGCTTGGCCCTGGTCGCTGAACGTGGCACTCTCCGAACGCCTTCACTGCGCAGGCAGTTATTGACGCCGGTGGGCAGATGAACGGCTTCAGCTGGGAAAATGGTCCGTCGCGATAGCCGCCATTCGCAATGTCCACCACGATCCCGGTTTTCAGGAGAAAGTCCCTTCCGAGAATCACGGGCACACTGAGCCCTGGGAGGTGGATGAAACGCGTGCGTCTCGTCCGCTCTCCCCACCTGACAGTCAGCCTCGCGGCGCCAGCCGAATGGGCTACGCCTTTCGCAAAGTTGAATGTCGTACGGCAGTCCCGCAAACGCACAGAGTGCTTTTGCAAGTGGGACAACACCTCTTCACCGAACAAGGAGGCAGTGGCTCCCGTATCCAGTAGCCCCAAAAATTCGCGGCCAGCAATGGTGACCGGAATAAACGGCGCGTGCGCATTAGCAAGGCAGCTTGCTCTGTACGCTGAGGGGATTAGCAAGGATTGGGCCGGTCGTCCCTTTACGACCGACCCGCGCCGCCATTTCCCTGCCTCAAAGGAGACCTGGTTACGGGGCATTCCCTCGCTAAGTGCCCCGTCTCTTGACAGCGGAAACAGCGCACACCACCGCGAGCTTGGTCGCGGAACAATGGCGCCTCTCCCTGCCTGGTTCCGCCCGTTGCACGGCCAAAGGGCCGACTGATTCGGGTTTCCCCCTCCGCTGTGCGTTGGGGCGCTTGGCGTCCCTGGGCAGGCGGTCCAGAAAACGGTGCAGCGCAGGCTGTCCGTCTCCTGTAGGAGTAGGGATCGAGAGATCGTTCGCTCAACTCCCATACTTCGTTTTGCCCGCTAACGGCTGCAGAGGCAGCGTGTGCGGGTGGTCGCCGGTTGGGTAGGGGCATGGCCCCTCTCCATGCACAGCGTGGCTCGAGGGCCTCGCTTGCCGGCGGTGGAGGACGATAGGCGCGCGCGGCGAGAATGTCGCCTTGAATGCGCTTTGCCTCGGCGGCCAGCTCCTCAAAATCTCGGAACCGGCCTCCGCGCAGGTATGCCGAAAAATCGGATGTGCCTGCCTGATCGTCCTTTCCACACGTTCCTCGTTCGAGGCTCTGGGCTCGGCGATTGAGGAAAGGTCCTCCATCGCACGTATGTACTCCAGGAGTGACTCATCCGGAGCCTGTGTACGGAGCTCCAACTCTCGCCGCATCCTACGCTCATAGTCAGCGGGCAGGAATTCGAGCAAGAATGCTGCACGGAACTCCTCGAGAGTCGCTGCCCGGTGGCCGGAAAGCCGATGCCACCTAGCTGCCGTGTCAGTCAGTGCGGCGGGGATGATGTGTGCAAGCACAACCTGATCAGTGAGACCCAAAGCTCTCTGGTAATGGGTGAGGGACTCAAGGAAATCCCGGGCACTGAGGAGGTCATCATACCCGCGGTATGTTGGCATGGGCAACTTGACCGCGGGGTGAGACACTGTAAGGCCGCCCCTCTTTTCCAGCTGCATACCTTTGCAGAAAGCAGGATGCCGGCACACGCGGAAACCGCTCCCCAGTATAAGCGAGAGCCCCCGAGTACATACCGGGAACGAAAATTGTCGCTTGACGCAGGGACCCCCCCCCCCCCACCCCCTTACGACGTGGGCTATCGCCGGGAAGGCACCCACAGCTTCCCGCCGTGCCTCGTGAACAAAAGCGCATTCCCAGGAGGGCCGTGACGGACACCTGTCATGGCGGACAGGCAGTACTCGCCAAGAATGTGGAAAGACAGGCGCTAGTGAACAAAAGCGCATTACCAGGATGGCCGTGACGGACACCTGTCATGGCGGACAGGCAAGACTCGTCAAGAATGTGGGAAGACAGGGGCGACCCTTAATCTGGTTTCCCGGAGCGACAGACGAACCCCTTCATGCTTATTAGCTGTGTCCCGCCGTCGGTAGCGCGGCAGCATCGTGGGCCCTTTCGCCCCCTCCTCTGTTGCTGACGAGCGACGCGGACCGATGGTGGGTGGCTGTATGCATGCCTGAGGCAAGGATTAGCTCCGAAGGGAGAGCCTGTGGATACTCTCACTTGAGAGAGAGTGGTGGCGTTTTTGTTGTTTATTTAGTTTGTATTGTTAACAGACTCTGGGTTCGAGGCTAAGCCCAGCCCAAGGGGTTGTCCCCATCTCTCATGTTATTTTTGATTGGAGAATTGATGCTTAGGGCGGGCCACTGAAAATGACCGCCCTTAGTCCTTTGTTAATCAAGTGCTTAAAAGCGCATGTAAACGGATGCAGTCCAGTCCAGTCTGAGCTGAGGCTCCATGCTTAGCATGTAATGTGATGCTACTTAGGCTCTCTGTATATGTATGTTGTAAATATATGCTCTGCTGTCATCATCTACAAGCTCGTCTCCTGTTCATCTTCCAAGCCGAACGACACTAGAGGAAGAGTTTGTGAACCATCCTCGAAGAAACGGACGACCTTTTGAAATTCTACTGGCGAAGCACGACAGGCTTCGGCACGTCTCATCTCAAGGCCAGGCATCGCAGTGACAACCACAGGCCATCCGACACGGAGCAGCGAGGAGCTGTCAAAGGACGACTCCACCTCGGCTGCTGCCAACGTTGGTGGAACGGACGCATCATCCGGGCTCTGGGCGGCAGACAACAGATCTCCGCCGGGTGAGTGGGATTTCTTGCGTTTTGTTGAGGCAGGTATGGTGGTTAGTTTGTGAGGTCCATGGTCGATACGAGGAGAACGTTAGCCTCTAAAGATAGCGAATCTAATCCTGAGAATGAAATGAGGTCGTATCCTCGCCAGGAGCAGCAATCGCTAGAGGGCGGTGTAGGAACGGGGATGGATCAGAACGAGGGAACGAATATGGAGGATGATTTCAGTGTGGAGAGCAGGTTACAGGCCGACGACCAGAGACAGACATTGTTGCTAGGCGCTACAGGAACTGATACAGAAAAAATGGCTATTCGCCGTATGGAGTTAAAAATGGAAATGGAACTACGAATGCGTGAAATTGAATCCAGGGAGCGACTGGCACTTAAGCAGATGGAGCTTGGGCTGTCGAATGGTCGAATGTCACCGCTTGGGTCGGGACAGAGTGATGAACGGTGTATAGGCTCAGATTCAATATCACAATATGCGAAAGTCCTTAAGGGCTACAGAATTCCATGCGATGCAGATGTACCATTGTGGTTTGAGGAGGTGGAGAAGCTTTTCACTACTTTCAATGTTCCAGACAGTAGCCGAGTGCACTTAATTTTGCCGGCACTGACAGAGTGAGTCAGATACTTACTTCGTAACCTCGACCGAGCCGAATGCACTGATTACGAGGCTGTAAAAACAGCGGTTCTAGAAGAATTAAAACTCACTCCGACTGAGTACCTTGAGAGATTTGAAAAAGCAGCGAAAAGGAAGGAGGAAACGTGGGCTCAGTTTGCGTCTCGCGTGAAAACGTATTTAATGTACTACATCCAGGCTAGAGAGGTAGATTCAAAAGAGGCTTTGACCGATCTCATGGTGTCCGATCGCATTAAGGCAAGCCTCAGCCCGGAGGGCATTGAATATGTGCGCCTTCGAGAAGGAGAGAGTTGGCTGAAGCCTAAAGAAATATCAAAGGCTCTACAGACCTTCGAGCAAGCAAAGGGTAAAGGGCGGGCTGCGAAACAGATTACAGTGCCTGTACTGCAAACGGGCCAAAAGCAGGGTAATGTTGAAAAACCCGCAGTAAAGTGCCACCAGTGCCATGGACTGGGCCATGTTGCTAGGAATCCCCCGTGTAACAGCAAATGAGCCGCGCCAGCAACAAGCATATGGGCACAGGCGGAGGGTGCAAAAGGTCGCGCTGGTAGATGAGACAGAAGGAAAGGACGCAGCGGTAAACCAAGCCGCGGTTTTAACTGCAAAAGTAGGAATGCTTCTGCAAAATTCAAGGGCAGCCGCATCGAGACTGCAGTTCGTAGAGCTTTTATGCGGAGACGTCTGCACAGAGGCATTGCTTGATACGGGTAGTGAAATCACGGTAATAAGAGAGAGCATACTACCGCAGGCGCTGGCGGAACCATCGGGGACAGTGAAGCTAGTGTCGGCTTTCGGCAGATCTATTCAGGCGAAATTGGCGACAGTCCCTCTAAGTGTTTCTCAACCATCGCAGACGATCAAAAGATAGGCATAGTATGTGCCCTCACCAATGAGCTTACTGAGGGGGTGGACTGTTTGCTGTCGTCAGAAGACTGGCAGCTGCTTAGGAAGCACAGCGATAGAGCGTTCACAACAAGTACTAGTACTGCAGTCAGTATGGCGGCAAATCAAGAACCTAAAAATGCGGCAAATCAGAATTGTGAGGCACTGGCATGCGAAGTTGGCAGGGTACCAAATGATGACGTTCCGCGAGACGAAGCAGAGCCACCTGGGACAGAAGATGCAGTGGCACTGTCTAGCCAGCGAGAAATGTTTCGAGCAGCGCAGCTCGCTGACGAGAGCTTGAGGAAGGCATGGGAAAATTCTAAGCACGGAAAGGCGGGTATGTTCTTTACTGAGGGAATTTTACACCATTGGGACTCAATAGCGGGCACTAAAGTGCGACAACTGGTGCTTCCGCAAGAAAGACGAAAGGAAGTTCTGTTCTTGGCGCACGAATCGCTGTGGGGTGGGCACCTGGGTCCAAGGAAGACCAAGGCCCGCATAAAGTACAACTTTTATTGGCCTGGTATGGAAAAGGAGATCTCACAGTACTGCCAGTCTTGTCATGGGTGCCAAATACGCTCAGACCGGCGTCACTCTGACAACATACCCATCACCCCATTGACTCGGCCTGAACACCCCTTTCAGGTTGTTAACATAGATGTCATAGGGCCTCTTGACACGCCATCTGGAAAGGGTCACAAATATGCTCTGTGCCTTGTCGATTTATGCACGAAATGGCCAGAAGTCGTATGCCTTCGTTCCCTGACTGCAAAGGCTGCATGTGACGCCCTTTTAGAAATATTCAGTCGAACCGGAATTCCGCAGACAATCTCTTCGGATCAGGGAACAAATTTTAAGGCTCAACTCAGGCAACTAATGCTAGAAAAATTAGGTTGTTCCCCTCGATTTTTTACCCCAGAACATCCTGAAAGCAATGGCACCGTGGAAAGGTGGAATCGGGTGCTTAAGAATATGCTGTTTCATGTCATGGAAAAGGATCCGCATAATTGGGATAAGCTGCTCCCTTTTGTGTTGTGGGCTTACCGCGAAGTTCCCCACGACACTACGGGCGTAGCACCCTTTCAGCTTTTGTATGGCCGAAACCCGACAGGACAGCTTACGGTTCCTCGCCAAACGTGGGCAGGAGAAGTCAGTGTACCAGCGACGCTAAGGGAGGAGCCAGCTAAATACTTGAAACAGCTACGGGAAAAGTTTGAGCTAGCGGCCAGTGTGGCTGGGCTCACAAGCACGGTGCGACAGGCTAGCTACGCAGAAGCCTACAACAGAAGGACGCGGAACAAAGTCTTTAACGTGGGCGATCAAGTGCTCATTTTTGACACAGACCGCACCACTAAGTTGGCCCCGAAGTGGTTCGGTCCCGTCACAGTAATTGGGTGTGAGGGACAACATTCGTATCGGGTAGAGAACGAACAGGGAAAAAGATCAGTGGTGCACGCCAACCGGATGAGACCGTACTATGCGAGGGTGAGCCATATTGGGGTGGTGTTTGATGAAGATCATGAGTTTGGGTAACTAGAGTGCGCGCCACAAGTTGCGCCACCGCTACTAGACGAGGAACTAATACCATTAGAAAAGTTAGCCCACCTACGGGAGCAGGAGCAGAATGAAGTGCGAAGACTGTTCACAAAGCACCGCTCACTTTTCGATGGCAAGCCGGGACTGGCAAAAGTAGGCGTACACCGAATTGAGCTAGAAGAAGGGTTCAAACCGAAAAAAGCTTTTCCTTATCGGGTGCCTGAATTACTCAAGAAAGAAGTAAGCCGCCAAGTGGAGGAGTTACTTAAGTTAGGATTAATTTATCTTGTAGAAAGTGAATTTGCACACCCAGTTGTGTGTGTGGGAAAGAAAGATGGGTCGGTGCGAATGTGTATTGACTACCGAACTTTGAATGCAGGAACTCGTTCAGACGCGTTTCCGATGACTAACTCCCAGGAGCTAATTTTTCGGGTCGGCCGCGCGCAGTTTATCACGCTAGTGGATTTAAGGCGTGGCTACTGGCAGGTACCGATGGACCCGCACAGCCAAGCGCTTACCGCATTTGTGACGCATGAGGGGCAATATGCGTGGACAGTGATGCCCTTTGGGCTAAAGAACTCTGCAGCGACCTTCCAAAGAATAGTCAATACGCTCCTATCTAAGCACCAAGACTATGCCACTGCATATCTGGATGATATAGCAATTTTCTTCAGTACTTGGAAGGAACACCTAGAGCACATCAATGCTATCTTTTGGCTGCTTAGAAGGGCCGGACTAAAGGCTAGCCCTGAAAAATGTCAAGTAGGACAGCCTCACATTCGCTATCTAGGACACATAGTGGGTTCAGGGACGCATGCACCTTACCCGGAGAAGATATCCGCCATAAAAGGCTTAGTGCAGCCTAACACAAAGAAAGAGCTGCGAAGCTTGCTAGGACTGTGTGGATATTATAGAGAATATGTCCCTAGATACGCTGAAATAGCTGGCCCCCTAACGACTTTGACCAAGCGGGGCGTTCCCAGCTTGATCCCGTGGCCAGAAGATGCGCAGCGCGCATTTGAAGAGCTGAAAGACTCGCTCTGCAGAGCAGTGGCATTGAGCACTCCACAACCTCACCAACCGTATTGGCTTTTCACTGACGCATCAGCGACGGCTGCCGGGGCTTGCTTGGCACAAATGACAGAAGAGGGCAAAGAAAGGCCTATAGCGTTCGCGAGTCATCGCTTCGATGCGACTCAGGCGAGATGGTCGACCATAGAGCGCGAAGCGTTCGCTATTATATGGGCTCTTAAGAAGTTCGATTATTGGCTCTTTGGCTCTGTGGTCAATGTCGTCTCTGACCACAACCCCCTGTCATACTTGACGACGTGCACTCCACATGGGGCAAAATTGGCTAGATGGGCGCTGGCACTCCAGCGTTATAACATAACGGTGAAACATAGAAAAGGCACCAAGAATGGAAACGCAGATGCGCTATCCAGGCTCCCCAACTTGACATGGGAGCCAGTCGGTACCACCATGCCAGCCTAGACAAGGCGTGAATGTTCCCACTCAACCGACGCTCGATGAGCAGGGTGCCGTGTGTTGAAGTCGGGCACTTACGAAGAGACTTCTGCCTGGTGTCTACATAGAACGGCGCCCGTGAGTGTTGTGCGCTGACTTGTGAACAGTAATGAACAATGTGGCTTTGTGTGTGCTTCAAATGTGGACTCTGCGCAGTGCATGATGTGGCTGCCCGTTCAGCGAACTGTACAGCAGCATGCACCAATGTTGTGCCTTGTAGTTTTTTTTGTTGTTGATTGTTTCTTTGCTTTGGTTCTCGAAGATTTGAGTACCCAGGAGAAACTCTGCCCCGGGAGGGCTGACATTTGTAATGTGAAAGTGTTGCGGCCTCTTTGTTAGGAAGCATAAACGAGCTGATAGCAAGCTCGGTTTATACTCTTAGAGGGGGCGTGTAAGGCCGCCCCTCTTTTCCAGCTGCATACCTTTGCAGAAAGCAGGACGCCGGCACACGCGGAAACCGCTCCCCAGTATAAGCGAGAGCCCCCGAGTACATACAGGGAACGAAAATTGTCGCTTGACGCACAGACCCCCCCACCCCCTTACGACGTGGGCTATCGCCGGGAAGGCACCCACAGCTTCCCGCAGTGCCTCGTGAACAAAAGCGCATTCCCAGGAGGGCCGTGACGGACACCTGTCATGGCGGACAGGCAGTACTCACCAAGAATGTGGAAAGACAGGCGCTAGTGAACAAAAGCGCATTCCCAGGATGGCCGTGACGGACACCTGTCATGGCGGACAGGCAAGACTCGCCAAGAATGTGGGAAGACAGGGGCGACCCTTAATCTGGTTTCCCGGAGCGACAGACGAACCCCTTCATGCTTATTAGCTGTGTCCCGCCGTCGGTAGCGCGGCAGCATCGTGGGCCCTTTCGCCCCTCCTCTGTTGCTGACGAGCGACGCGGACCGATGGTGGGTGGCGGTATGCATGCCTGAGGCAAGGATTAGCTCCGAAGGGAGAGCCTGTGGATACTTTCACTTGAGAGAGAGTGGTGGCGTTTTTGTTGTTTATTTAGTTTGTATTGTTAACAGACTGGGTTCGAGGCTAAGCCCAGCCCAAGGGGTTGTTCCCATCTCTCATGTTATTTTTCATTGGAGAATTGATGCTTAGGGCGGGCCACTGAAAATGACCGCCCTTAGTCCTTTGTTAATCAAGTGCTTAAAAGCGCATGTAAACGGATGCAGTCCAGTCCAGTCTGAGCTGAGGCTCCATGCTTAGCATGTAATGTGATGCCACTTAGACTCTAACCTGCCCGGTCGATGAGTAAAGTAGTGCAAAGTTTGTTCTTTTGTAAAATCAGTTTTTCTTTTTCCAGATTAACCCTCTGTATATGTATGTTGTAAGTATATGCTCTGCTGTCATCATCTACAAGTTCACCTCCTGTTCATCTTCCAAGCCGAACGACACTAGAGGAAGGGTTTGTGAACCATCCTCGAAGAAACGAACGACCTTTTGAAATTCTACTGACACCTTCGGCGCGGCCACAAGCTTCTCAGCCGCCCCTGAGAGCGACTGAATCATCTGGGCAGCACTTAGCAGCGACTGCGCCCCGGTCTCAGAGGAGGCTTGGGCGGGCTGCACGAACGCAGGAGGCAAGGCGCCCAGCCCCGTTCGATGAGCGGCGCGGTTTCCACAGGGAGCCGGGCCGGCGCCTCACCGTTCCCAGAGCAGAATTGACTGCTCGCGGGGCACGGCTGCTGCTGTGCAGGACGACCGGTTGCGGCAGTGTCGCACGCACCGCTTTCGCACGGGGCGCAAAGCACGCACAGCGGAGGCATGTGATTGACGGGTGCACCGCAGGGTGCTCCCGAAACAGCTCCAATGGGAGCTGTGTGATCGACCTTGGGGGTTGTACCGCCGTATGCCCCAATGGGGGCCGCGGCCAACAACGGTGTTTGGCTATTTGAAGAAACAGCCGCCAACGGATCAAAGGACGCTACGACAACTAAGGGAGCCGACACGTAGCTGCCGAGTGCCCCGATGGGGGTGGCAGACATGGTGCGCAAGCGTGATCGTCAAGGCGACCTGCTCGGCAAATGTGCTATCAAAGGCTAAGAGCCAGTGACTTAGCACGTTGGGCGCCAGTTGTGGGTTTCTAAGTAGGCACAGGCCACTACCCACCGCGGGTTCGAGCTTCGCGCGAGCCAAGGGCCCCGATCAGCCGTCACCACACGCACCCTGGGGCACCGCTGCGGCGGCGTTCAACCTCTGCAGAGAGGAGAGCGGCTCGCCGCAAGAAACGCCTCCAAATTCACAAAGGAGACGTTTATTGACGCCGTCCTCCAGCGGTACACACACACACTCAACAGTCACCCCGTCCCGGGGCGCGCTCAGAGCAAGGCTCCGGTGCGCGCTCGGGGCAACAAGAGAAATGCGCGCCGCTAGCACGCCGCTGCAGGAGATTGTCCCCGCGGCAGTGCTGTGATCTCTCTCGTGTCGGCCATTGGGCCGTTTGCGAGAGAGAGTGGGCAGTCAACGCAAGGTGCGCCTGTCAGAGGTCGTTGGACCCCTGGACAGGCTCGAGCCGCGGCGGATCGAGGACCCACGCTGGCGAGCTCGAGTATCAACTGGTCTGAACGGCAGAGGCCGGCCCGGACGAACAGTAACGTACGCACCTTACGCTGTCTCGGAGGGGGTCTCCATCTCTGTCTGGGCCCCGCTCAGACGGTCGCGCGCCGCGCGACCACCCAAAACGGGTCTCGAATTCCCGCCAAAAGTCACCAATGGCAAAGGCCCTTGGGAAGCCGGGGGCGGAGCTGCGGCCGAATGACAGCGATTAGCCACCAGCCGTGTCTCCGCCGCCCGAGGCGGGAGAAAGGGAAAGAGAGCGACGCGGGATGCAGCGCAGACGCCACGGCGGGAATCTAGCAGGCTTCCCACAAACTATGGTTTGATCGGGTCATATTGAGTGAAAACAGACAATTCGCTTTAAGTGTCGTTTTTGTGCGAGACATAAAATGCCCTATTTTTTGTCCCTTTTTGAAAACAATGAAGTAATGGCAGGTTGCACTGCAACCTACCATAAAATCACGTATTTCTTTATTTTCTCTTTCATTTTAAATATTTCGCTTCGTAAGTTATAAACTATAACGCCGCACTTCTGCGTCCGTGGAACACCGACCTGCCGTTGTTTGTACACTGCAACACCATGCATTCAACGTAAATGTGATGAATTTAAACGCAGACGAGTCTTGCAACAGGATGCCGTTAGCGTGTGCAGCGCACGATACAGTGATGCCAAGAGGACGCCTCCTCAGTTAGTGCTCGTGCTTTTGGAGAACGATAGATTGGGCGAGTTGGTGTCTTTGCTTCTCACATCTAAAACGCACTCTTGTCGCATTTCCTCAAATAGCAACTTCATTAATTAAAAGCGTTAAAAAAAGTTTGAAATGATCAGAGTATTGAAAACATTCCTCTGGCTTCCGCACAAGGTGTCCGCTAAGTTCCCTTGTGGTGTATTCAGCTTTGTCCAAAGGGCAACTGAGTAACCTAGAAGCCTTTTTTTTTTGGTTAGAAACCGGGTCCAAACCGATCTTCAAGAAAACTGCGCGGGGTGCAAGAGTCGGTTAAAATCGAATTTTACCAGAAAACGAAGGGCCGTACGCTCTGCTGTATTAAAATACCTGTCCCTCATAACACAATGTGAACAAGGGACGGGATAGCTACAGGGATCTTAGCCAAAGTTTTGAGCAGAGGAGTTGTTCGACTATGACAAGCCCTCTTGCCGAAACCTTGGCTAAGGACTCTCAGGACCGCCCCTCCCTTGTTCGCTGTGTTTGTGCTGTAAAAAAGCCCATCAACCTGCCGTCTCTCTACCATTGTCCCTTCATAGCCCGCTGATGAGTTTGCAAACCTGGCCCTATGCACTAGGTCACCTTAGCAGTGAGTTTCGTTTTTTTAAACTCCCATGTAGCCTTGAGGTTGCAGTGAACGAATCTGGATGCAGTTCTCCAGTTCCGGGATGTTTTCCTGAGAGGCATTTGGTGACGTCTTGTTGAAAATATCTCCCGCTTCCCTCCTTGCTGACTGTGAACGCACCACGAGGCGTAGCGTACGGACTGCGTGCTCGAGGCAGTCCCATGAACGGGGACTATCGTGTCCTAAGCCGACGAGGACGAATGCAGCGCGAGGCACGAGACGCGAGACTGACGGCGCGACATCGAGACCGGCGACGACTAGGTGAAACCTGGGAAGGAAACTGAGCCACCTATCGCTGTAATATGATGATGATCACGGAGATTTTTTTTTTACTAATTCAAGGAAGTTAAAATAGTTTTTCAATTACTCACACTGTGATTCGCTTTACGACTACGACGCAATCTCTTCATATTATACTTAGATGGCCATTCATTTCGTAGTTTTGGAACGGTAAATTTTTCTTTGTTACCGTTTAGCTCGATCCAGTTGCGGTGGTCGTCGGTTCGGCTGCTGAGTAGCTGTATACGATGCGGTATCAAACCGCAGCCGCGGCAGCCGGGTTTCGATGGAGGCGAATTAGCTAAAGGCGATCGTGTGCTATGCGATATCAGTGATTTCTAAAGAACCACAGGTGGTTAAACTAATAAAAAGCCCTTAGCCACGGCGTCTCTCTCTCTAACTCCTTTCGACCCCGCTTTTATTAAAACTTCAATCATGGCGCGGCTGCGGCTGAGAGAAGTGAGGCGGTTACTGCACCGTTACTTAATGGGATAACGAATTTATAGCTTCATAGTTTCTTTTCATTTTCCGAGCTTCGTGTAGTCTCTTTGTTCTGCTAAATGCACTCCTCTCGACTGATGCGAGCAGTAGGCGCAACATTGTCCAGAGACATGAAGAGGGCGACGTCGGATATGAGTTCCACTCCAGCCCCAAGTCTGCGGGTGATGCTGCTGTCCTCAGCCGCACAGGTATGCCTGTGCCTGCCCGCAAACGTCTTCCGTCTTCCCCGAAGAAGGATGACTTCGACGTTAGCCGCACCGTGGTGTCCTGGACGAGAGAGCAGATGAGCCAGGTGCAGCCGTCGAAGCTCTTCCCGGACAACGCCAAAATTTCGCTTCCACAACACCACCACAGGGAAGGTGGCGGGGTGAAGGCGCGAGGAAGCATCGTTGTTTTGGATGTGGCGCCGCGACGCTGAAGAAGCAGTGCTCACCCGCTGCGGTTGGCGAAGGACTGCGTCGCTCCTGGTGCCGGTGGTGACGGTGGAGTTGCGGGTCAAGCGGAAGGCGCCTCCTCGTCGAGCGTCCGCGTGGCCGTCCGCATTTGAGGTCTGAGGTCGGATTCTCATCTTGGGCCCCGCAAATGTGACATCAAGCCTCGGAACAAGCACACCGACCGAACCTGCCGGCATCATCTGAAAAAACGTTCTTTTCTCTTCTGCTTCTCCCTGCTCGCGCACTCCCATTGCACGTCGTCGTCTTTTACGGCCCGCAGCAGTTATTTGTTCACGGGAGGAGAGTTACCCGCTTTGCGAGAGCGTGCGGACGCGTTTCGCATGAGCTCCGAGGATTACGGCTACCACCCGCGAACTAGCCCTCGACCGGCTGCTGAAACCTTTACTAACGCCTTCATGACCTCGTCTGGACCACGAGGACGACCGGTGTTTGCGTGCAAGTGCTCGTGTGCCTATTTTTCGGCGCATTTTGCGTCGACCACGTTTTTCCGCCGCTAGGCCTGATAGGCCTAGCACGAGTACGGCCGCCTGGCGGTAACCACTCCCGACGACCTCGGCTCCCCGGAGGGAGCTGACACGCCTGCAACATGGAAGTCACCGTCGAGGGTGAACCGATCACAGAACATGACTTTAACGACGGAACATGGACCTCCATGGCACTGAAGAACCAGCAACGATTCCGCCGGCGCGGCGTCGACAAAGAAGACGCACGCTCGGCGCCGGGCCGAGCCGCCATCGGGACGCCCGGCGTTGGGGACGAGGCCGCCGCCATTACTGGCGCCCAAGGCTACGCGAAGAAAGGCAAGCCCCTTGACTCTACCCATAGGAAGCCTAGGCCTCCCCATAGAAGAAGAAGACCTACTGCTCGAAGCGTTTCGTCAAGCCGCCAAGATTACCGACGACAACACCCTTACCGAAGATATTCTTCAGAAACACCCAGTAAACCACACCTTCACGATAAGCACGCCCAACGAGAAACGTGCGAACGCTTACCTCAACCTGCAAGCGTTCGTCATTGGGGAAAAGCAGTACCCCATCAAAGCTTACGCTCCTTCCCCGGATCTCTCGGTAAAAGGCCTCATCCACAACGAGTATTGTGGCGAAACGGACGCGCTTATTCATAACTACAACACCTACAACCCCGACTGGACTATCCTATCGGCAAGACGGTATGGGAGAACAAATCATATAATCATTACGGTAGCCGGAACGGAGCTCCCCCGACTACTCCGATACCCCGGCACAAGACAAAGTGGCCCTCTTTCTCAACCGAGTAGAGGCCTGCTTCAACTGCCGCAAGACAGGGCACCGACAAGACGTCTGCCCACAAACAAAACGAACCCGCTGCGTCAGGTGCGGAGAAGAGCACCCCCCACCACATGAGGGACAACCACCAACCTGCGTCCCCGTTTGCATCGTCTGCACGGGGGCGCACAGAACCGGGAGCACCAGCTGCAAGTTCAAATTCGTCAAGCAGCAAGCCACCCAGAAACCCGACCTGGCCAGGAACGCCGACCAAAACGCCGGGCAGAGCGACATCTTCGGCCGCCAATCGAGGGACAGAACCCGACAAAAAGAGACGCTGACCCTAGGCGACGAGAGGGAGGAGTCCTTCCCGCCGCTGCCACGAAGTAGAAGCAAGTCTGCTACACGACGCAGCCAGTCGCAAGACCTTCGACAGGACCTACCATAGTCCAGCCGGAAGCGGGACCCCAAGAACCCCTGGACTAAGCCAGAAGAAAAGGCTCTCAAGTGGCAGGAAGATCCGGAGAAGCAGGCACTTCGCAATTAGGTGAGGGAGCAAGCCATTTTAATAGAACGCATGCAGTCCCAGATCAGTGAGCTAGGCAGTAAACTCGCGAGCCTCACGCAAACCCAACGCCACATTGAAAGCGCGACAACCGCTAATAACAGGTCTCAATCCCTCCCTCCTTCCGAAGGTGCGGGTATGGACATAGAACAACCGAAGGCTCAAAAAAGACAGGCCCCAAAAGACCAGCAAGAGGCCCAGAATCCCAAGAAGCGAATTGAAACAGACGCGGCGTCCCAACCGACGTCAACGTTCGCTGTTAAAGCCAAGCTACCTCTCCAGCAGAATGAGAGGGTCAACAAACTGGAAGCCCGAGCAGATAGGTTAGACGCGACATGCACAGATATCGCCAAGAACCTACAACAGACCAGAGAAGAAATGATTGACGCCATCAAGGCATTACAAGCCCAAGTGAGCGCAATAGCGAGCGCCGTTACGCAGCAGACAGTGCCCCAACATGGCAGCTCGTAATCAAGATATCATCATCTGGCAATGGAACTGTAGAGGTTTTCGAGACAAAAATCCAATCTGCAGCTTTATATTCAAAACTTAGAAGTCAAACCGGACATTATTACGATCCAAGAACCGATGGGACCCGTTAGTTTACCAGGATACAAAACCATATCACAAAAAACATACCACACAAAGCAGCAATGACAGCCACGCTAGTGGGTAACCAACTCACGGCCATTCAACATGAATTCGACGATTCTCAAGCAGACTACACGCTCACCGAAATTATTCCCGCCAGAAAGAGGCAGGGGAGCCTATACGTTCTTATCCTATAAAGCTCCCCAAAAGATCAATCCAGAGAAATCCCGGCATTACTAGAGTCCACCACGAAATTAGCCAAGAATGGGCAGCTAGTGATTACGGGCGACTTCAACGCGCCACACGTAGAGTGGGGATACCAGTAGTCAAGCAAGAAAGGCAACATCCTCTGGAACAAAATCCAAGGATTAGGACTCTCGCTACTAAACGATCCTAGCACAGCGACCAGAACTGGCAACAGCGTTAGCCGAGACACCACCCCGGGCCTCACGCTAGCCAGGAATGTGCAGAACCCCGCCTGGCGAAACACAGGCACGGATCTAAACAGCGACCACTACATCCTGGCCATTACCCTTCGCACCGAGATTCGGAAGAAGGGCTGGAAGGTAACAAAATTTACAGACTGGGAAAAATTTCGGAAAGAACGGGATCAAACGGCCCCGACTGAAATCGAAGACATCCAAGATTGGGTTCAATCAATATGCAAGGATGTAGAGTCGCACACAAGCGAAATAACAACCGACGCCGCACAAGCTAACCTCGATTCAAGATTGGCACACATGTGGGAGGCAAAAAATAGTCTTATGAAGAGGTGGAAGACAGCGACTCAACAAAAGGCTACGAAGTCGAATCGCCCAACTCGAAAGAGAAATTGAACAATATGCGATAGAACTTACCTGGCAACAATGGTTTCAAACCTGTGACAGCCTGAACGGACAACTGGGTAGTAAGAGGGCGTGGCACCTGCTCCGCCACCTTCTCGACCCCACACAGTCCAAGTCGGCTGCGCAAGGACAGCTCGCTAAAGTCATCCATCAACACCCCGGGGACAAACACTACTTCTTGGACCTCCTCAGGGACAAATACCTAAATACCGCATACGACGGAGAAACGAGCCCACAGTATTCGGGACAACCAAATCCGCAGCTGGACGAGCCGTTCAGTGATGCAGAGGTCTGGGCAGCGCTGGGCCAGCTTAGAACAACCTCAGCGGCAGGACCCGATCTGATTACGAATAAAGTCCTCCGTAACCTGGACCTGAAATCTGTCACTGCAGTCACGGATTACTTCAACGTATGCTGGGAGACAGGAATCATTCCCAGCAGATGGTAACATGCCCGAGTGACATTTATTCCAAAACCCAACAAGAAACTCAATGTGGACAACCTAAGACCCATTTCCCTCACATCCTGTCTCGGGAAACTCATGGAGCACGTGTTGCTGAACAGACTACGGGACTACACCGAAGACCACAACCTCATGCCACACTCCATGGTGCGCTTCAGAAGATGACTCTCCACCCAAGACGTCATGCTCCAACTATCACGTGACATACTCGACCCCTCCATTAAGAACACGAGAGCAACATTGAGCCTCGATCTCAAAAAGGCATTCGACAACGTGTCACACAATACCATTCTGAAACACCTAGCCGACCTCAACCCAGGCGAACGGGCGTACAATTATGTTAAAGCCTTCCTAGAAAATAGAGCGGTGGAGATCACCGTTGGACCACTGAAATCCACCCCAATCAGGCTCGGAAACAGAGGGACACGACAAGGAGCAGTCCTGTCGCCCTTCCTCTTTAATCTGGCTTTAATCAAGCTTCCAGACAGGCTCAACGCAATTCGAAACATCCATCACACTCTGTACGCAGACGACATAACTATCTGGACGAACCGCGGCTCCGATGGACAAATTGAAGAAGCTCTCCAAGCAGCGGCTGAAACGGGTGAGTTGGAGGCAAGGAGAGCCGGCCTCGAGTGTTCCCAACCAAAATCAGAACTCCTAATCGTACGGCGGAGCAAGAAACCTGAAGAAAGGATCCCCATCAACATTACGATCCAAGGCAAAAACATAGATGAAGTGGAGAACATTCGGGTCTTAGGACTCCACATCTCCAACACCTCCCGCAACACTGTAGCACTGGGGAGACTCGAAAGCTCAGTACACCGGGTGGCGCGCATGATCAGGCGCATCGCCAACAAGAGGCGAGGCATGAAGGAGCACGACCTATACAAACTCCTTCAAGCATTCGTCATCAGCAAAATTACATATGCCTTCCCATATCTCCATCTCAAGAAAGGAAAAGAACAAAAGATCGATACCCTAATACGGCATGCATACAAAACGGCGTTGGGCCTTCCTAAATTCACAGCCAACGAGAAACTCCTCGCCCTGGGAGTACACAATACCTTTTCTGAACTTAAGGAAGCCCACCTAACAACACAGACGGCCCGACTCTCCAGCATTGCAACAGGCAGAATCATCCTGGACAGACTTCGCATCGAAGGGGAGCCTATGGCGGACCATCCAGGCCCCGTTCCTAGCCGTATCCGAAAAAAGATAAAAATATTACCTCTACCCTAGAACATGAACCCGCAAACCCAACAGGGTCGGCGGGAAACAAGAGCCAGAGCTCTGCATCGACGCTTGCAGAGTCTTCCAGACATCATCTACGTCGATGCAGCCAACTACCAAGACAGCCCCCACAGATTCGCCATCTGTGGGGTATCTCATCCTCAGGACCCGGACCCGGCCACTCCACTCGTGACCGCTACAGTATTTACCAAGAACGCAGAAACCGCTGAAGAAGCTCCAATTGCAGCTGCTATCGCCTTTACGGACGCTACAACCATCGTTAGCGATTCCAAATATGTCATTGCGAACTTTGCCAAAGGCCGCATCTCACTCACGGCCAGAAATAACCTGGAAAATGTTAAAGACACATCCCCCCTCCGAGACATTGACCTGGTATGGGTCCCGGCGCACGCCGGAAACCCCGGAAACGAGGCCGCCAACACACAAGCTCGAGTTAAAGCCGGCCGAGCAGTAGACGGTCCGAACCCGGAGGCAACCGGTGAAGCGCTAACCTCCTATCACGACCACACCACCCATTTTAGACTCGCACGTAGGCAGTTCCCGCCGCCGCACCCCTCCCTGTCAAGGGAGCAGCAGGTGGCGTGGAGAAGACTACAGACCGACTCTTTCCCCAACCCAAATGTGTACTCGCACATATTTATTACAACCTCCAGCCCTAACTGCCGCTTTTGCGGTGCAAAAGCTAATTTAGACCACATAATCTGGGACTGTAAAGCACATCCCCCACCCCCAGATCTCATGGCTGCTCCCTCACCTGACGCGTGGCTTTCAGTAAAGGTCAGCGACGACCGAGGCACTCAAGTCAAGGCTGTCGAATGGGCCTGTGCGGTACGATACCTACATGGTCTGGACCTCACTTATTGACCACGAATCTACTTTCTTTCAATAAAGTTTTTACTCACTCACTCACTGTTCACGGCAGTTTTAAATGAAGGTTCACTTCGCGTTTTCGTATTCCTTTTTGCCACTAGGGAACACTTCGATCGCTGTGGTGACGTTACTGCAGAGAGGAGTAGGATGCGCGATGGAGGGCGAGGGGAGAGGCGGGAGGATGAAAGGCCACGTGAAGACCACTAGAGTTACTGCTTGTTACCACAGTGCCTTGAGGCGCTTAATGCAGCCATGGCCGGAAAGAAGAGAGGGCGAATGTCAGCGCTGGGACACCATTGATGCATAGTATCATGGGGGTGCCTGGCTAAACCGCAACATTTAAACACCGGGCACGTCACCCTAGCAGTGGGGATACAAATGACCACCGTCCAATTGGAGTGCCGACAAGCGCTCGTCGGCCAAAGCCAGTGCGGTCCTAAACTGAAGATTCCTACCACAAGCTCAGACAACACTTATTTTTTGGTCACTAAACGTTTTTCTTCCTCCTCCTCCTCCCGACAGGTGCCTGTTCCAAACACAGCCATCGGTGGGGTCTGTGAGACCCAGGTTGATCATCCCGAGCTCCCCTATAAGGATCCTATGAACTTTACTCAAAAACCTGTGGGCAGATTGACTCCTGTCACGGTGGCCATGTGGTGATGACGTCACAAGTTTATTAATTTTAATTTCCTTATTTTACCCTCAAGGCCTGGGGCATTACAGAGGGGAGTGGTTGAATCAAATACAATAGAGAAAAGATAACACGAAGCAGACAAATTAATGATCGACATAAATAATGGTGGCTAATGCAGTTCTAAAATGAGTAATGTCTACAATGCTGGCATTCGGTCCGCGAAGGTGGTTCCAGTCCGTGGATGTTCGAGGAATGAAGGAGTTGCTGCATGTTTTGGTCCTGAGTGGAGCAATTCCAACCTTGTGTGCGTGGTCCAGACGAGATGAGATGTACGAAGGCGAAGGGATGAGTGCGCTACGAATCATGGCACAAATAAGAAAAAAAAATTATGGAATAAGCAAATTCCAGAAAATTTTCGACGAGACGCTAATGAAGGAAGGTTTAACATGCGTTTCATTGATGATATGCTAGCAGTACGATGGTAGTTATGCGGAATGAAACGAACGCAGTTATTCCGGACAAGCTCCAGGGCATAGGTTTGGTTAGCACAGCTAGGGTCCCAAATGGATGCAGGGTATTCTAGTTTGCTACGGATTAGTTTCTTGTACAGGAGAACTTTAAGTCAGCTGAGCGCAGAAGAAAACTTACGGCGAAGATAAGCAAGCATGCGATTAGCATTGTTAATTATAGTGTTTATGTGACGGGACCAAGCAAGATCAGAACTGATTTCGATGCCGAGATAACGATAGGAAGTGACGGATTCGAGCGCACTGTTAAGGTAATCGACACTAGGAGTGCAGGAATTTCTAGAGACACGTAATGCTTTACATTTAGATGTATTAAGGTCCATTTTCCACAAGTCACTCCAATTAGTAATAGCATCAATATCATGTTGCAAGGCATTAGTATCGTCCCAACTGCTAATTTCCCGAAAGACAACGCAATCATGAGCAAATAAATGAACGTTAGAGGATACACAGTCAGGTAGGTCATTAATGTATATTATGAAGAACAGAGGACCTAACACAGAGCCCTGAGGCACGCGAGAACCAACGGAACATAATGAGGAGTTGCGATTGTTGACGTAACTTCCCTCGACCAATCAGAGAATTTCGTGGCATAGAAGGCAGAATTTTTTGTTGTGAGAAGAAAATGTGGATGTTATCGCATTAAAAGAAATCAGTGCATTACAAAATTCGATGAAAATGAAATTTATTACAAGTAATCAATTACCTGTAACACGTTATGTACAAGACTGCCCCCTGTGCTTTAAACTTCTGACAAAGGCTGTACACTGTGCTCCACTTTACAACCTCGCAATAATCTATTGATCTTTCACGTAGATGACATTCCTGGTGTTGTTCTGAAGCGCTGTACTTTTTCTCGTCGTTTGAGCTCGAACCTGCCACGGTTCTTCAGTGCTTAGGGCATTCATCTGCTGAACACGGTGACGCTGCAACAAACCATGGCCGCGCTGGTAGCCCTTTGATAGAAGCGAAATGCAAACCACGTCCGTTTGGGGTACGAAGTCAGCGCACGTTGAAGAACCACAGGTGTCCGAAACCAATACGGAGCCCTCCACTACAGCTCCCTGTTTGATCCTACCTTCACTCCGTTATTCATCCCCTCCATAAAGGCACGATTGAGGTGTCGACCATGAGACTGACAATACTGCACGTTTTATTTTTGCATAACGAATTTACTAAGGCAGCTATATTTTTCCAGTTTTTTGCTGAACTTCAGACGACATTATTTAACTACTAAATTCGCATCACTGACCCCAGCGGCAGCCGCAGCGGAGGCCAGAGTCATCAACTGAAACCTCGTTGACGTCGAGGAAGCGTTGAACTTCGGCCCCAAGTCCTCGGCCGATGCTGCTGACCTCAGCCGCACAGGTACCCCTATGCCTGCCCGCAAGCGTCTTCCGTCGTCCACGAGGAAAGATGACTTCGACGTCTGCCGCACCGTGGGGTCCTGGACGAGCGAGCAGCTGAGCCAGGTGCAGGCGTCCAAGCTCCTTCTAGACAAAGCCAAAATTTCGCTTCCACGCCACCACCACTGGGAAGGGGGCGGGGGTTTATGCGCGAGGAAGCATCTCTGTTTTGTATGTGGCGCCGCGACGCTGGAGAAGCAGTGCTCACCGGCTGCGGCTGGCGAAAAACTGCGTCGCTTCTGGTGGCGGCGGTGCCGGCGGAGTAGAGGGTCAAGCAGAAGGCGTCTCTTCCTCGACCATCCACGTGGCCGTCCGCACCTGAGGTCTGGAGTCGTCGTCTTTTACGGCCCGCAGCAAATATTTGTTCACTGTAGTTTTAAATGAAGCTTCACTGCGATGGTATCTAATGACATTTGCTCATTACAAAGCGTACTATTCTACCTGTCAATATTAAGCAAATTACGCACACTTCGCCTTTCCGTTTTCCTCTTCGCCACTAGGGAACGCGTCGATCGCTGTGGTGTCATTACCGCCGAAAGGAGGAGGAATGCGCCATAGAGAGCGAGCGGGGCGGGGGAGGGGAGGGGATAAAAGGCAACTTGAGAACCACTGCAGTTACTCCTTGAGACGCTTCATGCAGCCATGGCCGGAAAGAAGAGAGGGCAAATGTCAGCGCTGAGCTGCATCCATGGTCCCCGAGCTGGGCGGCGATGTTCAAGAATGCACTCAGATGTGTCGCTAGAGGCTATTACCTCTCCGCAACTAGGGGCATGTCTTGTAGCATCAATACAGTCCGTATTCAAACACGCTTCCTCGGTTCTTGCTAAAAAATAATTTGTTCTGTAATGCACGACTTATGTGTGTTGTACAGTATGTGTCATACTTAGAATATACTTAGAAGTAAGATGGCAAAACGTGGCCGCCGCACTTCGCGAAGCGGTGCCGCCGAAAGCCGGCAACAATGTGAGTCACCAGACGTATGCAAGAAGAGAGCGGCCGGCCGTACTGACTGCGCATGCAATTTTGGCTGTGATTCTCGCCGCCTGTCGATGGCAGCGTTTTGCAAATCGGCGGCTTCGGCCTAAGCGTTGTAGCCTTTCTCGGACCCCCTCCCTTCTTCCATACCCATACCCCTCCAGCCGGCTCTGAGCAGTAATCCCCGCAGAGGGAAGGAGCAAATAGAGCCGCCCCCACCTACCTTGATGCTACATTGGAGACTGAGAAGCCTATAGCGTTGGCACTGGAGCTCATGCATTATCTACGCTGACATACTTGCAGGCTTTTCGCGCGATAGGCTTGCTTGAATGCACCGATATAATTTATCTGCACACCCGAATCACGTAAACTTTTCCTGGAAACCTGACGCAGAGATACGAGGCCCGCACCGCAAGACGCGAAGGGTAATACGGGTAAGTTTTGCACGGTCGCCGGTTGTAGCAGCGCGTCGCACGCTGTAGCCAGCAGGGATAGCCCCTTTCTCATACCAGCGTTCATGCGCCACCGATGTCAGCGGGAGGCGCCACAGCATACAAAGAGCAAATCGCTTAACATTAGCAGAATATCGGGGAAAACCGCGCCATTTTACCCCGTCACTCAGCACGGAACAAGTACGCGTCCTTCGCGAAGTTTAGACACTCTCCTCACCTCACTAATGCTCTGCAACCTCAGCTGGCGTGACACAGCTGTGCTGTCTGGAGATTGGGGTAGATTCAAAGCACAGTCTATACTCATGTAACACTGCCATTATCTCTCCTTATTTTCCTTACCCTTCCTCTATTTCCTTGAACATTTGGCTTCGTTCTTTTTAACTGGGCATCAGTGCTGCTGCTGTTGGTCTCTTTTCGTTGTCCTTCTCAATAAGTTATTGGCACGCACCCACTGCGGGGAATTGACCAGGACACAGGCGGTCACTGACAGATACTTAAAAATGTTTTTGAAATAACAAAAAAAAATACTGCAGGTTCGATGATTGAAATTGAGAACAATTCAGAAAGTGTGCGATTGTTGACTGAAACTGGGAACGCAACCTACGAGGTGGTGTGGTCGAAAAGAACCACGGTGCTGTAAATTTCACGAAGCCTGACAACATGCAGGGCGTGTGTTTTCCCGTTAGAACATGCTAATAGCCTCCATGGCCGTCCTCTGTCTACTCTTCTCCTACTGCCTGTATTTTTGCTCTCCTGACTGTCACTCTAGTCACCTTTTATTTTCACCGGCCACAGTTTACGTGATCGATCGAAGGCAGTTTCTAGAATTCCCTTTTCCTCCTCCTTTTATAAGTAAAATCACTGCTACCAGCGCCACATTCCCTACTGCTAAACAATGGGCGAAAGCGAAGCGCGGGGGAGCAGTGAGCTACAGCCCGTCATCAACGCGGAAAGAGTTTCGAAGGCCGCGCAGTGTAGTTAGGAGTTCCAGGATGAAATGGCTTCACATTTACGGCAGTGTTACGCGAAATTGTGCAACAGCTGGCGTTCAACTCGATCGCGAAGTCCATTCTGCTTTCTTATGTTTCGATATGCTACATTTCAATCCCTGTCAATAAAACATGCCTGGCCTAAAGGGTTAAATAAATAAATGAATAAATAAATAAATAAGTAAAGGTATTCACAGGATACAATAAATGACAGCGTCTCTCATAGCTAGACAAAGAGCTATAGATATTACTAGAATTTACAGCGCCCCTGCTCTCATTCTCCTAATCAGAAGCAGTTCCGCGGTCTAGCCGCTGGCAAGCATTAGCCACTTGTGTCGAGACGCCAACTGGGCAGGTTCATTCCAGCCAGGCGAATACCGGCACATGCACGAGACGCGTCCCAGGCGCCGCGAGCCTCACGCGAGCGCGCAGCAGCGCAGCCAATCCAAGCAAGTGCCTCCTAGCTGCCTGCCTGGCTAATGCATGTGGCTATTGCTTACAACATCTCTCCTGAAAGAAAAGCAAACTCTTACGAGGAACGACACAACGTCCACACCTGGTGTGCCGGTGGGGGCGTCAGGGCAGGTGGTTTGTGAATCTTCCGGAGCGACTGAAGTCCCAAGGAGTGTTAGTGCCTTGTCGTCTTCATGTACGTCGCCACACAGATTCCTCGTATACAACGTCTTGGTTGTCTCTCTCTTCCGCAGGATTGAGAAAAGGGATAAGATGGGATCGAGTTCACCATATAGTGCCGTCTCTAGTGTCAACTATGTATGACCAAGGCTCGCTGGCGGGAGCCACGACGTTCCCTTTTCGATTTAAGTCTGTAACCCAGTCTTCATCACTTTCCAGAAGGTTGAGAAGTTGCCGTACGCCATGTCGTCTATCGTAAATTCTTCGCTGCTGTTCGCGGTATTGGGTTTTAAAATTCCGAAGTTTAGTGGCATCTGGCAAACGTGGAACAAGTCTTCAAGGCACCGGCAGCGGCAGCGGCAGCAGAAGCAGCGGCAGCGGCAGCGGCAGCGGCGCCAGCGGCAGCGGCAGCGGCAGCAGCAACAGCGGCAGCAGCAACAGCGGCAGCGGCAGCAGCAGCAGCAGCAGCAGCCGCAG
Source organism: Amblyomma americanum (assembly GCF_052857255.1). Classification (NCBI taxonomy): domain Eukaryota; kingdom Metazoa; phylum Arthropoda; class Arachnida; order Ixodida; family Ixodidae; genus Amblyomma; species Amblyomma americanum. The sequence continues at coordinate 101,734,138 of NC_135497.1, forward strand.
CAGCAGCAGCAGGGCATTCCCAACGGCTTGTCTAAAGGTCAAGATTCAGCGAAGGCCATGACCGTGACCACCATCACCGCCACCGTTACAACAGAAACTGTTATGACAGACATGCCGCGACAAGAGCTGTTCTCGGACACGGAAGATGAAGATGTCGTTCCTGAGCAGCAGATTCGTGGCAGTCAGTGGTGGCGGCAGCGAGCGGTGTACGTGCTCCGCGGCCTCGACAATGGAGCGTCGCCTTCCTTGCGGGGTGCCCCCTTCCACTGGCAGCAGCCCCAGCGGCAGCACCAGCAAGACGAGAGGGAAGACCGGCGGCAGGCATTACTGGCTGCCATGGCCGGAGAAGCGGACGAACGCTATGTGGAAAAGCTCCAGAGGCCACTGCTCATATGTGCTATGTGGGGACTGTTTGTTGGCCTCTGGAAGCTGTGGTACGTTGCAACAGCGATGTACCTCGTTGCCGATGCATGGCTTATCTTGAGGTTGTGGCCACAGGAGGGGAAGCGCCTCGTCGTCGCCCTTTTCTTCCTCAACGTGCCGCCACTGCTCCTGTGGTTTCTGTACTTTGAACAGGGCGTGGCCAACATGACCATACAGTAGGCCGGCGGCCATGCTTATGAGGGGGTCTTTCTGTCACCTGCGAAGCAGCGGCAATCTGTCCGTTTCAGAACAGTCGAGCATCTGAGATACCTTCAGCACTGTGCACACCAAGTCAAGCTCAATTGTCTTTTCGCTGCTTGAGTTCTCGACACCAATCGAGCCTCAAGGGGCGCCCAGGGTGGCAGCCCCTGGGTGGACCACACTGCCCTCAGCCGTTGCGACTGACGTCTCCCTTTTGTCATTGGGAAGCGGCAGGAAGACCAAGACCCAGCAGCAGCGCAGCCAAGCCAAGCCAAGCAAGTGCAGCCAGCCAGCCGGCCTAGCTACTGCATGTGGCTACTGCCTACAACAGCTTGGAGCTAATAAACAGGCTGAAGTTTAAGTTCGGACGCGCAACATATGGGTGAATAAATTTATTATTTAATTATTATTTTTATTACCGAGTTAATGAATCAACCAGACAGTTCAGCCTAAATAAGGGGAAGACGAAGGTTGGGGGTTTCTGCGACTCGTTGTTCGCACGAAATTTAAAAATGCGTTCACGGTTATAACGTCCTCTCTTACAGTATTATTTGGCCATCGACGGACTCTTGGGTGATCGCTCCTATGGAATGCAAGCCATTAACCTTGCGAAGCCGGCAGCAGTCTTCGATGACTGACCATAAATCAGTTCCTGTTTCAGCAGATCCCTCTCAGGATCGGTGTCAAAGAAAACGTTCTTCATTCAACGAGGCCAAAGCAGTGCCTGGCACGGACCACAACAGTGAAAAGCTAGCAGAATAAGAATGGGTTGGTGCGCATTTTGCAGGCACTCTGGGGTCATGAATAGGAGTGTACAACTATACCTCAAGAAGCAAGTGCACATAGCTGCGTCTTGACAGCAGTGTCACCTGTGGAACGGAGTCTTGAAGCTTAACTAAAAGGCTCGAAATTAAGTTGCGGACAGCGTAGCGAGCAATGCAAGATAAAATGAAGAGAACAGATCAGCAAACGATATAGTTGAAATCATGGACAGGACATGTAATGCGAAATCAAGATAGCCGATGGGCCGCCAATATTGGATGGTCTCCGAGAGAAGGCAAGCGCAGTAGGGGGCGGCAGAAAGTCAGGTGGGCAGACTAGTTTAGGAAGTTTGCGGGGCTATGGTGACGGCAGCTGTAACAGGACGGAGTTAATTGGAAGAATATGGAGCGGCCTTTGTCCCTCCGTGCACACAGGCCGATGATGATGATGACAATTGCGCAAATTTCCTCAAAATTTCCATTCTCCGTACGTGACAGGAACACGTGTTGGCAGGATAGCAACCAGCCTTCCTATTCTATTAGTTTAAACGTAGCTGATGAGTCGCGAAAGTGATTGCGGCTGCTGGTTGTCGTCACACAAGCCCACTTACGGTTTCAACGCTCCAGTTCTTGTATTCTGGGCTTGTATAAAGGTGTTCAGTAAAGGATAGTCAGTAGCATAGTATCTTTTTTTGATTTTTAATTTCAAAATTATCAAGAAATGATCGAAACAAATCGTCGCCTTCATTTTGTAGTTACCTTACACAATATTATCTAGAGGGAGGAGTGGCGCCATCGTCTATGCGAGTCTTTTAGAGAGCGCTTCTTCCACCACGGGAATGCCAGGAAGATGGGGTTTCATTTTTAGTTTGGCATAGTTGGTCCTTAAACTTGGATTTCACCTCTGAATCAGTAGCCGCGTCGCCATGCTCCCCTCTGCGCACACGTTGAGCTTATTTGATAATGTATTTATTTATCTACTTAGTTATTTATATACTCTAAGGGCATTTTCGGGTGTTACATAGGGAGGAGTCAGTAAAGCAAAAATGATGACAACAAGCACGTGAGTAAACATTGCACTTCCCTGAATTTAACTATTCAATTTTTAATGAATATAACGCAAGTGTGCGGCTGCTTTGCTAACTTTAAGAGCATTTCTTCGTGGTTTATGTCGAGAAGTGTCATTCCTACGGCTGAATTCACATTTCATGCCGAACAAAAACCAAGCAAAATACCAAACCTCATCTACCATGTATTAGTACTCCTGTTCATCGCGGGATAGTTACCACAGCTCCATCTTTCCCTCTAGGAAATATTAAGAAACTCTGATACTCACACCTTTGCTATCGCCGTTAAATTAAGAAATCAGTTAACATTCTATCCTGACTCGTTTTCTCTTGCAATCCATAGGAGGCAATTCACTGACGTAGGAATCGCAACGACTGCACAGAAAAACTTCGTTACTGTTCTCGAGGAATAATCTATTCGTCTTGCTTTGTTTGACATTTACGTTCAGTGGTCCTTAAAGCGAGTTAGGAACCTGACAGGCTGGTTAGCAGCCTTGCGATCTTCGCACCTCTTGCACAATCACATGGGCTCACGCTACTACACATGTTGCTGCAGTGTGGGTAACGTCTTTTGCTTCCTATGGGTGCGCGAATAGTACTTTCTGAGAACCGAGACATGTACGAATAGCGCAGGTTCGCTGTGAAATCGAATTAGAATAGTACCACTAAAATCCAAATAAATACGCATCGAGCAGTGATTAAAACCAACTCGATTGTGAATCAAATATTTTTACGATTATTCGCTGCCTGTGCGAGTATTCTCACAAAATAAATGATAGTGAGACACAGAGAAGCGCTAACGGCGGCACTGCGGTACGGAGGTAGGCCTTATAGAGCTATGGAGTGAGCTGGCAAATGAGGCAACACTTATCTCGGCATGGGGTACGTGAAGTCAGAATATTAGCTGTACGACCATCATGTCAAAATGACGGGGCAATTATCTTTTGATACTTATGCCGACACTGCAAATCTAGCGGCATATTTCAGTATCTGAGGAGCGAGAGCTGTGTAGGAATCATGGTTTTTGTGAGGGCACATAACGGCAGGGTCTGCTAAACCTACCCCAGCCCTTCTCGTGTAGCCCAGTCTTAGAGCTCATATTCGATCATTATGAACGCTGCCACAAGAATGGAAGTGAATAGTGGCAGCGTGGAACCTTACAAACCTCGCAGATCGATAGCATCAGTGTGCTGTGCGCCGTCTGAAGGGACCGTTTTCTTTAATCGCCATGGAAGAAAACTACGGCATGCCTTAGTCGACGTTCTTATTCGAAAAAAATTCGGTTAATTTCGATTCGTTTGGAATAATTTTGAACGAATGCAATTTGATTCGCTCAGCCAATCAATCGAATAGAAAGATATTTGATACACTGCTCAAAAATTTCTAATAATCGCACGCCCGTATACTGCTGCCGAAGCGTTTAACATGAAATTTCGTATGAGGCGCTTTCTTGAATGTAAATGCGTTGGCAACACAGCATGTCATACCTGGGAACTTCATCTGTTCCCTGCTGTAAATCGCTGTAGTCGCTGCTCCATTCGTACAGAATGACCTCCCCTCGGGCATTGTTGGAGCAATGTGTTCAATACGTGACATTTCCTTTGTGCGATTTCTGGTAACAATTTTTTCTATGTTTCTTTTTGTTAAAAACATACGCCTTTAACTGTCTGCCTATTCAGGACAGTGTGGAGCGGGCAATAACTGGGCCAAGGGGCATTACACTGAAGGAAGCGAACTGGTTGACTCCGTGCCGGACGTGCACCGCAAAGAAGCGGAGGCATGCGACTGCCTCCAGGGATTCCAGATGACGCACTCCCTCGGCGGGGGCACCGTATCCGGCATGGGGACACTGCTCCTGGTCAAGATCCTGGAAGAGTACCCCGATCGCCTCATGAACACGTTCAGCGTGGTCCCCAGTGCTATGGTTAGTGACAACACCCTTTGGGTGCGAATTCGTTGTACCCGTGGTGCATCAGACATGCCACATTTATAAGGGGCTGCGTTCCACCTCCAGGTGTCGGACACCGTCGTGGAGCCATACAATGCCACCCTCGCTGTGCACAAGTTGCTGTAGTACTCCGACGGTACATTTTGTATTGAAAACGAGGCTCCCTACGACATCTGATTCTGGGCCCTCAATATCACGACTCCCACCTGCTGAGATCTCAACCACTTGGTTTCTGCAACAATGTCGGGTGTAACCACATGTCTAGGGTGGGTGCTTAACTTTATCTATATATGTACACTAAATCATCACGCCTCGGAACCCCAAAATGCTATAGCAACGTGAGAACGCTGTCAGGTTGGTTGCTTACTGTGCATGGAGCCGCGGTAGTCTCGTTACTAAAGGATGAAAACATGCGCGAAAGAACGCCCTTCTCCTGTCTGAGCTCTTATTCGCGAGTGTTTCCGTCTTGTTGGATTCAGTATCTCGCGGGTCCTCGCACAAAACTCCGGTTGCAGCATGCGTAGTAACGCAAACCGTTGCGGTCCTGTGACGGGAACAATCAAGCATCCTGTGCGCGCTTACTGAGCGTATGGTACCTGAGACATGCTCAGAGTGCTCTACCAGGTTTCTGCTTCAGATATGAGGCAAGCAGACAGTGATCCACTTGTTCCAAGCAGACAGCAAGTGACGCAGACATGCTGAAAAGCCAAAAAATTATTTTAGTACAAGCTTGTTTCTGGAGAGAATAAGATCGGTGGTGTTGACGGTGGCTAGCGCTTGGAAGCTGTCTGGATTGGAATGGCTAATGGCGACTTGAAGTCTGCGATACAGAGCACATCTCCAAATCCGCGAAGGAGCAAGATATCGAGAGAATCTAGGAAACATGCCCTCACTGTCTAATGAGAACTAAGGACCTGAATCCACATCGTCCATTGAAACACGCATTTCGGTTTCGGGGAGCAACACAACGTGCTCTGGATGGCCCATTGAATTACGCCACAAGTATGTCAACCGCGCTCTGTTGACACGTGATTTGAACTTTTCAGAAAAGTCGGCGCACAATTTAGTGAAAGTCAGGAATGACACAGAATCTAGCACAGGTGAATGTGGTGCTTCGGTTACCTGGTAGCGTCAAATACCCTGACGCCAGATGGGTTGTCGTGTGTGGCCAAAAAGGAAAGAATGCAAACGAAGCGTGATATATACAGCATAGTTCAGAGCGGAGTGTTGTCCGACAGCACTTGACACATATAATAGCGATATTCGTACCTTTACATTCGGAACCTTGGGGGATGTGACTAGGCTACCACAGAACGCAGTCTGTAGAAGAAAATAAAACCTTAGATGCGAAGCACATACATTGCCCGTGTCTTCCGCTCGAATTTTTATCAATCGTCGACCTGCCGCCGTAAAAACGCTCCATGAATCCGGGCAGTTACGGCGTTCAGCGTTTGCTATGCCATGCTGTTGAGAGCTGGGTACAATCACTAATACGAGCTCCAGTCTTTAAATTTTTTTTTATTTACACGAAGCAGACCTTTGTCATCCTGTAATGCGAGAGGGCAGCGTGCTACGTATCTCTTCGGATATAATATTCTCCGAACTGAATTTCAGGGGACAGTTACACTTTTCTAATACAATCATTTGTGGAGTTGAAAAGAAACTCTGATTAAAGTTTCTGTGCTCAGGAATGACCAGCGCGAGTTCTGAAAAGGATTTAAGACTGTATCTCGGTGTATACGGCACTTGTCTAATTATCGAGCTGGGGAGCAGTTTTGCGTTGTAAAGTGCACTTGTAAAGTGCGCAGAGCCTTTCATCCCGTTGTCCTTAATGATTTCGAGCCGCTATGTCCATGAAAAGTCCCCTTGTTGCGGCTTGTTTTTGTGATTAGTTCTTGGGTTCCTAGTATTCTGCCTGAAGGAAGCGCCGATGACAACAGCGCTATATATTCCTCTCGCACTTGTGTGCCATCAAAAGGAGACTTATTTCCATAGCAGAGACAAGAAAGCCTGCATGCTGGCCAGCATTCAGGTTTTGCAATGACACTAACTGCTTCGTATGTGGAGTCCCACGTGAGCTCGTTTTAAGACGCGTCTGAACCAAGTTATATGTTCGCAATCGCCGCTACTTTTTGTGGGATGGCTTTTATTAAAGGATACAAGCTTGGAATGATCAACTTCTCCAGAATAGAGCACTTAGAACCTGAGTTCAATGTCCCAAATAAGCAGGAAGTATTAGAACAACAATAACTCTGATGTTAAAGGTGCTGGAATGGGTGAGGACGTGGCAGGAAGGGTTGGCGCGTTTTTAAGAGGAGATAATGGAATGTCAAAGGAAGCAATGAAGTGAGGTTGAGGGCCAAGGAGGGTCAGAAAATGGGGATGAGTTCGACAATCGGGCAGAGTTTTGAAGGTTAAGGTGAGTGTGCAAAAATCAAGACTGAGATGATCTGCCAATACCTTGTTCCAACCATCCTAACCAAAGCGACATCGTTGGAAAGTCTGAGTCGACGCTTTTCAAGCCTATTCGCTTTCCTCTCAGGTTTCCTGGGCAGTTGAACGCTGACCTTCGCCACTTGGCTGTAAACATGGTACCATTCCCACGCCTGCACTTTTTCATGCCTGGCTTTGCTCCACTCACGTCCCGACAAAGCGAACAGTACCGGGCACTGACTTTGCAGGAGTTGACAGAGCAGATGTTCGATGCCAAAACATGATGGTTGCTTGCAACCTCCGCCATGGTCGTTACATGACAGTGGCGGCGATCTTCAGAGGACGAATGAGCATGAAAGAAGTCGAAGAACAAATGCTGGAAATCCAGAACAAGAACTCTTCCTTCTTCGTCGAGTGGCTCGCGAACAACGTTAAGACCGCAGTCTATGACATCCCACCTCGTGGACTCAAGCTGTCTGATACTTTCATTGGCAACAGCACGGCCATCCAGGAGCTCTTCAAGCGAATCTCCGAGCAGTTGACGTGTAAGCGGCGCTCGTTCTTGAACTTCTCTTTTTGGCCACATGCCTGCATTATACCGCTTACTCATACCTATTGTAACAGCGTACAAGTTGTAGTACCTGTGAACCACGTCTGGTGACCAAGCGTACTTATGTTTTTCGCAGCCATGTTGCTCCGCAAGACCTTCTTGCATTGGTACACCGGGGAGGGCATGGAGAAAGCGGAGTTCACCGAGGCAGAGTACTACATGAATGATCTGATTTCAGACTACCAGCAGTACCAGGAAGCTACAGTCGAGGAGGAAGAGGGAGAGTTCCAAGGCGAATAGAATGTAGAGGCTTAACTATTTTTTTTTTAATTTTTACCGGTGGAGACAGCAGGAAGAGCCTTTCTTGCAAGTTGGCTTTTCAGTAAATTGTATTCTTCGTGACATTTTGCCCTTCCAGCAATATGCCCTTTTCGCCTCATACCTTCACTCAATGTGCCAGAGGAACATTCCCTCGGGACTCGGTACCTCCTGACAAGCATTTTATTAACCTGACAATGCGCTCCGGAATACGTCACCTAACCAGGTAGCAGCTGAACTCCTTAAGGGGTCATTACAAAAAGGTACCAAAATGGCTTATTTTATATGAATTGAGACTCCTTAATAACATGTTTAAAATATAAAAGTACCATCAGTGAAAACATCTGATAGCAGAAAGAATTGTTATATTGGCGATATCTTTTGTCCGCACTTTGAATCCAGAACAAAGGGGTTGGCTCCGATTAGCAGCACACACAATGCAGTATTCGTTCACTGTTTCCATCCAAACTTCTGAAGACTAAAAGCGGTGTGGTAGTGTTCAGAGCACGGCACTCTGTATAGGGCCTTCTTGCACCACCCACAACGCATTCTTATTTACTTGCGGATGCTTTTCCAGAGCTCCCGTAAGACTCACTTTTGCACAGACTCACTTTTGCGGGAGACTGCCAATCTATCCCTCGTCCAAAGAGCTGACGCTTGGTATCACGGTGGGCAGTTGGCAATTGTACTGAATTTATTATTTAGCCATTGTCGTGTCGATACGTAAGAATAATAAGCTCTTTTCCAACATTTCCTTATACAGGCCTGTCTCCTTGACTTCAGTCGTCTGCAAGGCTATTTAAGCTATTGCCCTCGAGAGACTTACATGTATCTCAAATGCCAGGAACTTTCTTCGTGATGAGCAAATAGGATTGCGACGGCACCGGTGCACCGTCTACTCTATTGTCGACGTTGTGTCTACTTTGCAGGACGCTCGAGCTCAGGTGGATGCCAGTATCCTTGTCCTGCTGGATGTCACTTCAGACCTTGACTCCCTTCCCCGCTGAGCCATCCTGATGGCTCCCGATGCCTTAGAGATTGAGGGACGCCTGCAAAAATTGGATCAACTCTTTCTCAGCCAACGACTTGTCTAAGTTCGTCTACGAAGCACCATGAGCTCCACCCACTCTATCTCTTCTGTTGTTCGTCAAGGGTCCGTAATTAGCCCTTCCTTCTTAATCTAACTCTTGCAGGTCTACCCAGTGTCCGCCACACAGACCCTCCATACTGAATACATGTATCAGTATATGCTGACGACATTACACTTTGGATGCGCTGTTCTAAAAGACATCTCGCAACTGCCCGAAAACACTTTCAGCAGGCTCTGTCTGCTCTTGAGAAGTACATCTCCCGCATCGGCCTTGCTGACTGTCCAGAGAAGTTTGAAGGACCTCTCATCCACCGAAAACTTTTTCTTGCCAGTGTACCGAAGCTCAAAGTCAACGGCCGTTTCCTGGATTGTCGGAATCAAGTCCTCTAAGTGGGCCTCACAATTGGCAAAAAATTCTCCTGGATACCTGCAGAAAGGTCCCTCACACCTTATATCCACAGAGTTGGCAAGGCCATAATGAGATTGCTGGCCGGTGGGCTTGGCTGTAGCACCAAATGGGGAATAACTTTCTTCGAAGCCGCAGCATCTTCCTGTATCTTCTATGCCCTCACATTCGTCGTCCCCCCACGTCTTCGTACACTCGAAGTCCTTCGCCGCAACTACATCAGAAAGTTTTTGGGTGTACCCAACAGCTCCCAAGTTTCCCCCACCATGACTGAGGCTGGAATCCTCCCCTTCTCCCTCCTATTTCTGCAAAAAGGACTGGCCCACATCAATCGCATTTGCAATCTTCCTGATGGATTGAGTCTCTTCTCAAAACTTTTATCACGTTCCTCATCCAGGGCAGGTATCCTCTACGCGAAATTTGAAGATTTTTTCGATGAAGACCGTCGTCAGCCAAGCACAGCCACTCATCCTCCTCCTACCAACCGTCCTCTTGACGTGCGCACCACTTTGGAATTCCTTTATAAACTTCGTACCTCAGCGGACTATCGCTAACAATCCGCAGCCATACTTCTACACGAAGAGCTTCAGAACAGGCTTCTCGTATTCACAGATAGGTCTATCTTAACTCAAAATTGTCAGGCCGCTGCCGCCTGCTTCATTCCCTCTCTCAACATATCCAAAACCTGTAGGCTTGGCTTTCCAGCCTGTTCAACTGCCTCAGAAATAGCAGCTCTCTATCCAGCTGAAGACCTTATTGAACAATTTCACACTAAATACAGCGTCTCCATCCTGACAGACTGTAAGACTGCTCTCTCGAGCCTACAGCACCCATAACATACCTCTTCAGCCGCAGCTTTCCTCAAGACTCGTCTCATGGCTGTAGAGGATAGGGGCATTGACATTTCTCTCCAATGGGTGTCTTCCCACTCCGGAATTCTAGGTAACGAAGCTGTCGACACCTTAGCCAAATCGGCTCACTCTGCTTCCACTGATGTATCACCAGCAGTCAGACTGCTGGACTACCCCAAAACATCTGGGTAACATGCTGTCTTACCATCCTCTGGGGACGTTACCGCAGAAATTAGGAGGAATGCGCCATAGAGAGCGAGCGGGGCTGGGCAGCGGGAGGGGATAAAAGGCCACTTGAAGAGCACTGCAGTTACTGCTTGAGACGTTTCATGCAGCCATGGCCGCGAAGAAGAGAGAGCAAATGTCAGCGCTGGGCGACCATGGATGCAGCCGAGAGAGAGCGTTGTGCACGGGACGCTGCACATCAGCCGGAGGCCCCCAAACGCCATAACTGTGATACATGCGACTGGCACACGGAACGCGAACCACCAATCAGCAGCGCGAAAACATACCACAGCTGGCACATTTAAATGTGTGCGCCACCGGCATCGTGACAAAAAGGCAGATTCGCGGACATTCAGCATTGCGTGCCGCCGGAGCTGCTAGAAGTTGCGGGAAATGATACCGCAGCACGTGCCGTTTATATGCGGATTTTTGTTTTGCCGTAAAATTCAAGAAACGACGTGCCCGATCTGGGCGGCCGTGCTCAAGAATGCACTTTCTACGATCCCACGTGCGCCCTGTGCTGCAGGCGTTGTTGGTATTCTTTTTTGACTAGAATCGTCATGTTAACCTACTTCGTACAGCCCGTTATACTCAGTAGCTTGGGCAGGGACACCTTATTTTTCGTTCTTTTTATGGTCCCACAAAAATTTTTGTCTCCGCAGTACAATTTTCTGCGCAGGCGCTTATTGAGCGCCGTCAAATATTTCCCGTTCTTAAATGCAGGCAGTGCTCTAGTATTGCATGAACACTGGAAAAAATTAAACGTGAAGCATGGGAAGAAATCAGAGTTTTCTTCCTCATACAATATGGACGACGTGTCAAGCCAACATGTACATGCTACGTGTTCCGATATCGAGACGATGTCCGCGAACATTTTTGCGGTGTTGACAGTCAAATATATTTTCTTTTTTTATTAAGCTATACGTCCTCTCCGCGTTGCTCGATGACGCGTTTGTACCCTTAGCCACTTCTGTACACTGAAGTTACGCATCTCACATTGGTGAGATACACACGCGTCACTGGAGTCAGAAGAAGCAAAATCCCTCTCGGTAGCAGCTTCCGTCGTGGGCGCACCGCTGCGCTAAGAAGCGGCTTGCGTGGCCGGCTGCTTCCCGCGAGCGCAAACACAGGCACACACACTACCGCAGGCTCCGCCTTTGCTGCATGCATTGAAGCTTTTTCGGCTTTCTGGGCCCCCAGAGCAGCACTAGAGATGAGCGTGGCCACAAGCAATTTCCGCTCATATCGTTGTCGTATGCATCGGTGCCTGAAGGGCGCACGATTTGCTCGTCCTGACAGCTTGGGAGTGCACACGCCAATGACCGAATGCAAAAAAGCGCTGTGCCTTTAATCCAGCAAATTTCACTCGCAATAGTAGCCAAAACAGGTCGCGGAGCCTTCACAACACGCCATAGTGCGAATACACGTAACGACTGCGGCGACTGCAACGAGGTGTCGCATCCAGGCTATTCTAGCCAAAAGAAATGTTTGGCCACAGGCTATGCCCCCTCCGCAACTATAGTGTATGTCTCTTAGCATAAATCTAGTCCGTATTCGAGCACGCTTCCCAGGTTTTTGCGAAAAAGTAATTTGCATTAGAATGCAGACTTTGCTCGTTGTACAGTAGGCGTCATACTTGGAAGGACGATGGCAAAGCGTGGGCTCCGAGAGCCGGCAACAATGGCGGCACCAGTCATATGCAAGGAAAGAGCGGCGAGCCGGTCGGGCTTACTGCGCATGCGCCTTTGACTCCGATTCTGGCCGCCTGTCGGCGGCAGCTTTTTGAAAAGCGGCGGCCTCGGGTTGCGCGTCTGCTCAAAGTATGACATACGTTACCTGCTTCTTTTCTCTTCTGGTGTACAAAAGAGGTTTTCGTTGTTTTCATGTTCTCATTTTTCTTGCATACCCCAACTGCTACCTCTGCTAACCGTTATTTCCGCTTTTTCTCCTGTCTCATAGCTGTGTAAGCCTGAACCATATATATACTGCACATTTGTCTTTTTATATAATTCAAATATTTAACTTTTGTAATGACACTGAAGAGCAAGGAAATGCTTTGAAGGCTGTGTTGCGTCTAGGGCCATTTATTTTCTGGATTTATTTTTTTCCAAAATTGGGGGGGGGGCATAACCGGGCGATATTTTGTGAGCTGTGATTCGGGTACAGAAAGGATTGTTCAGCAAAAGATTCCACAGTTCGGTTTTTATCAGGTCATTTTTTGAGGCAGCAGACAATCTGGTTTCAGCCCTTGTCTTTGTGCCGGACATAAAATGCCCCATTTTTATACATTGTTTTGAAAAAAAATAATAAGGTAATGGCGGGTTGCACTCCAACCACCTATTAAATCAGGTATTTCTTTTTTCCTGCTTCGTTTTAAATATTTTGCTGCGTACGTTATCAACTGTAGCACGGCAGTTCTGCGTCCGGGAAACACAGGCCTGCCATTGTTTGTAGAATGGGACAAAATTTTACAGGACACGAGGTCTAGGAAAAACGTTTATTCTAGCTCCCCCTCGCTACCCAGGCGCCTGATATTGTGAAGAGAGGAAGGAGCCTTTAGGCCTTTAACAGCTGCATACAATATCAGGCGACTTCTTAGCTAGGTAGAGCTACAACGAATGGTATTTCTATAACTCGCCAACCGGAATTTTGTCCCCTGTAGTACATTCAACGTATATGCGATCAGTTTAAACGCAGAAGAACCTTGTAACAGGATGCCGTTAACGTTTGTAGCGCACGATACAGTGATGCCAAGTAGACGTCTGGTAAGTCATTGCCTGTGCTTTTGCTTCTCGCTTATGAAAGGCACTGTTCGGGCATAGCCTCAGATAAGCAACGCCATGAATAAAAAGCGTAAAAAAAGGTTGAAATGATCACTGTACTGAAATCATTCCTCTGGATGTTCGCACAACGTGTCCGCTAAGTTCCCTTGCGGTGTATTCAGCTTTGTCCAAAGGGCAACTATACGTTCCGTAGAAGGCTTATTTTCGGGTAGAAATCAGGTTTAATCTGATACTTAAGAAATCTACTCGGGGTGCAAGAAACAGTTAAAATCCGGTTTTTCCAGAAAACGAGAGTCCCTATTTTATACCGTATTAAAAGTACCTGTCCCTCATAATACAAAATGAACAAGGGAGGGGTTAGTCTCATGGTTCTTAGCCAAAGTTTCCATGAGAAGAGTTGTCAGGGGAAGACAATGCCTCTCGACGAAACCTTGGCTAAGCACTCTTAGGCTCACCCTTCCTTTGCTCGCTTTGTTTGTGCTGTCACGAAGCCCATCTAGTGCCTCCTCACTAGCACTGTCCCTGCATATCCCGCTGACAAGTTTGCAAACTTGGCCCTAAGCACTAGGTCATATTGGCAGTAACTTTCGTTTTTTTTAAACTCCCATGTAGCCTTGAGGTGGCCCTAAATGAATCAGGATGCTCTTCTCCAGTTCCGGGATGTTTTCCTGAGAGGCGTTTGGAGGCGTCTTGTTGGAGAGAGAGAGAGAAAAACTTTATTGTCCAGAGGAAAACGGGGCATGCCCCTGGGTCCCCGCACGACCCCACTTCACTCAAGTGTTTATGTCCCTAAGGTCCATAACACTGGCAGCCCGGCCTGTGGCGATGGTCTGCACGGCCGGGTCTTCTGAGTGCAGCAGGGTCTCCCAGTCCTCCCAGGTCTTGAGGTCCTCTAGGCCGCGCGGGGGAGGGTGCGCCGGGCAGAGGGAGAGGATGTGGAGGGAGGAGGCAACGGGTTCTGGGCACAAGGTGCAAGCAGGAGTGGGGAAGGAGGGATGATAGTGGGCTAGGGTCAGGGGTGAGGAGAGTGTGTGTGTCTAGTTTGCGCCAGAGTGTTGCGTGTTTGTTATCTAGGGAGGGGTGGGGCGGGGGATAGAGCTGGCGTGAGGCTCTATAGGCCTGCGTCATCTCGCTGAACGAGTGCATTCACTCCCTCGCGAATCCCCGATCCGAGGCCACCTGAGCCCGGTTTAAAGAACTGCGGGCTAAAAGGTTGGCGGCCTCGTTTCCGGGATTCCCGGAGTGCGCAGGCACCCATATAAGCTCTACATGGCGGGGTGGGGGTGCATCGGGCGAGTCCAGTATGCGAAAAGCAGGGACGTGGACTCGGCCTCGCGCAAAATTTAGAATTGCAGTTTTTGAGTCTGTTAAAATGTACCGGGCTTCCGTGCGGGTGATGGCAATTGCGATGGCGGCTTCCTCTGCAGCCTCTGGGGCGGTGTCTCAGGGGAGAGGTAGTGTGAGGAGGGCGGATGAAGAGGAGTCTACCACGGCTGCGGTTGCTTCGTCACCCGTGCAGGCGGCGTCCACCCATACGGCGTCCGCCTCGGAGCCGTATACTCGGTGGAGTGCCTTCGCACGGGCTCTGCGGCGTTGCTCATGGTGGGAAGGGTGCATATTTTTTGGCAATGGCTTGATGACCAGCTCTCGGTGAAGGGATCGAGGAATGGGGAGGAGGGTTGGGTCGTTGGCCGGTATTCTGATTCCGAGGGAGTGCAGGATATACCGGCCTGTGGAGGTTTGTGTAAGCCTTATGTATTGGGCCTGTCGATGGGTCTCCACGAGTTCCCTGATCGTGTTGTGGAGGCCCAGGCCTAGTAATCTGTCTGTGGGGGTGTTGAGGGGAAGATGAAGTGCGACTTTGAATGCCTTGCGGATCAAGGCATCCAAAGCATTTTTTGTCGTGTTTGGATAGTTCTAGGTATGGGGTAGTGTAGAGCACACGGCTGAGGACAAAGGCATGAATGAGGCGAAAAAGGTCGCGCTCCTTCATGCCTCTATGATGGCCCGAAACTCTGCGGATGAAATGCGATATCGCGCCTGCAACATGCTTGAGTTTCTTGAGGGTGGTGGTGTTTTTGCCGTCGTTCTGGATATGCAGGCCCAATACGCGGAGGGTTTCAACCTCCGGTACAGGGTCCCCATTCAATTCGATGGCAATGGGGGAGCGGGGGGAGCGGTGGTTCTTAGGCCGGATGAGGAGCAGTTCGGACTTCTCTGGGGAACAAGACAGTCCGATGTTCTGTACATAATTTTGGGTGAGGGTGGCTGCTTCCTGTAAGGTGTTCTCTATGTCGCCATTACTGCTGTGGGTGGTCCACAGTGTGATGTCGTCGGCATAAAGAGTGTGCTTAAGGTGGGGAATAGTTGCCAATTTTCGGGCGAGGGGGATGAGGGTGATGTTGAAAAGGAAGGGGGAGAGGACGGACCCTTGAGGGGTTCCGATACTCTGAAGCGTGTAGGAGGAGGAAGAGAGAGGGCCAAAATGTATCTCAGCCTTGCGGTCAGTGAGGAATGCTTGAATGTAGGTGTACGTGCGCGCACCCACATTCAATGGAGATAGCGCAGTCATGATCGCCTGATGTTCGATGCGATCAAAAGCTTTGGAGAGATCCAAAGCTAAGACTGCCTTTGTGTGACCAGGCAGAAGCGGGTCGAAAATATCATGTGTGAGTTGCAGCATGGCGTCCTGTGCGAATAGAGGGGGCGGAATCCCACCATGCCATGCGGGTATAGATTGTTGTCCGCCATGTGCGTTGTGAGTCTTGCTAACACAACATGCTCGAAGAGCTTTCCGAGGCATGAGGTTAGCGAAATGGGGCGAAGGTTTTGAAGTGTAAGTGTTTTGTTTGGTTTGGGTATGAATATTACCTTCGCGTGGCGCCAGGACTGCGGGAGGATACCCTCCCTCCAGCACTGGTTGAAGTATTGCGTAATCTGGGTGATCGATTGGTCGTCCAGATTACGCAGCATGGAGGTTGTGATCTGGTCTGCACCAGGTGCGGAGTTAGTTCGGAGAGTCAGGAGGGCCGCTCTTACTTCCGTCTCAGTGATGTCTGTGTCGAGTGTTGGATTGGCTGGTCCTGTGTAGGTGGGTAGAAGTGGGGGGGGGGGCACCAGGAGAGGTGTATGTATTCTGAAGTGTGTTTATGAGGGCCTCGGGATCGTCAATATGTTGGTGTAGGAGGCGTGTAACGTGGTGTTGTGTTGATGATTTGGTGTTTGTAGGGTCGATGAGGTGTCGGAGGAGTTGCCATGCGCGTTTGCTGGACAGGTTTCCGGCGATGCCGTCACATATCTGTCCCCAGTTGGACCGGCAGAGCTCCCACGAGTGTTGTTGGATTTGTGTCTGCAGCGCGGCCAGCCGCCTTTTAACTGTCTTGTTGTATTTATTGCCTTTCCAGCGTTCCAGGAGGCTCTGATAAGCCTCCCAGAGGTGGGCTAGGCGTGTGTCCAGGGTAGGGGTTTCGGTGGTCGTTTCAATGTGTTGCGTGTTGTGGTGAACGTCATGCTTGAGTGATTGCACCCATTCGTAGATGTCTGTGATGGGAGTGTCTGAGTGGGTGGCGCGTTCAGCGCGAACTGCATCCCAGTTAACCAGTTTATGTGTTGTATAGGAGTGACGGGGTGGCTTGTACGGTACAGTGATTTGTATAATGTAATGATCACTGCCCATTGTATGTTGAGTTCTGTTCCAGGTAACACCGCGGATGTAGAGGCTCAGCGTCAGGTCCGGACTGGTGTCCATGCTGACACTGTTGCCGATCCGTGTGGGCCTCTGAAACGTGTTGTGAACAGTCAGTTGGAGGTTCTGCAGGAGCAGCCACAACCTGCGACCTCGATGTGTCGTGGTTCTGTATCCCCAGTCAGTATGCTGACTGTTCAAGTCCCCACCGATTAGTAGAGGATGTTTCCCTGCTAGGAGGTGTAGCTCTCGCAGAAGTGTTTCTAGCGAGGCCATCGGCTGGGACGGGGGGTGGTATATAATTGCTATAAAGATTGAAGCAAGTGTATGTGTGTTATGTATAAGTTCAGTGATCACGCAGGGCGTCTCAGACGTGATGTGATGAGTTTTATAGGTGAGGCTGCGGTGGATGAGTGTGGACGCCCTGGGTGCGCTAGTGGTGTCTGAGTGTGTAGTTGTGTAGCTGGGGAGGGTTGCCCGGTGTGCAGTCTTCTGGAGAAGAAGTATATGGGGAGTAGGCGTGAGGGTGGGAATGAGAAGTTGCAGAGGTGCGCGCTTGGCCCGGAAACCACGGCAGTTCCAGGTTAAAATGGGGAGAGAATTAGTGCTCCGCCCCACCATATTGGAGAGTAGGGGGGTTAAGGAGGGGAGTGAGACGGGTGTCAATTGGTGTGTGTGGTTCAGCAAAGGGTGTTTGTGCTGGCGGAAGTAGGGGGGGAGGAGTGTAGGTGGTCTGAATTTGGGTGAAGCGATGGGTTAGGCTATGTTCCATGAACTCCATCATCTTGGTAAGCATAGCGTGCATGCGCTGCTCAAGTTTTTCGGTGAGGGTGGCGGCAAGGTGATTGAATCTGGCCTCAAGGCGGGTGTCTAGCTCTTTTAGTTTGTGGTCAAATTTGGCATCCAGTGAAGCGAATTTAGCGTCTATTTCTAGGGGTATGGGAGGCGGTGAGGCATCTGAGGTTCGATGCTTCTTTGCAGGAGGGGTGCTGGAAGTGTCTGCGGATGGGGAGGTCGGGTTAACGAGAGGGGGTGCGGGTTGAGTAGGCAGAGAAGGGGTGGGGGTGCTTAAAAGGGAGGAGAGACTGCTTACCTCGTCGCGCAAGGCCCGGAGTTCCTGGTCTCTCGAATCTTCTTGGGAGGACTGGGGTGGCGGGGGGATGACGGGCGGAGTTGCCGGAAACGCGGTCTGCCCAAGCGAGACGCGAGGAGTTTTTGCTGCTCTTCTGTCGGTTTCTGGAACTTGACCGGGAAGCCGTCGAGCTGCGTCCGTTTGCTGCGCTTTGCTGATCACGGCGAGACAGCCGCGATTTAGATGTAGGAGAGTGAGCGTTCCTCGGGGACGCCAGTTTACGGCCCCGTGCTTTGCAGTTCCCAGTTCCGGTCTAATGTGCGCCTCCACAGAGAATACAGCTGGGGGTACATGAGGGCACATCTTCTTTGGGATGGGATTTCCCGCAGCGGGGACATTTATGCGATCTTGGGTGGACACACACATCCGCTCGGTGGCCTGGGACGCGGCAGTTCGTGCAGGCTTCTATATGCCCTCGGTACGGTGTACACCTGTGGAGGGCTCCTCCATAAAGAATGGCGCGTGGCACAGGTCCAGCTCGGAAGGTGACTAGGATGGAACGCGTGGCCCCCATTCGACGGACGTCCACGATGGGGACTTCCGCGTTGCCGGTAACGAGGTCCTGGAGGAGAGCTGTCGGGGTCTCCTCCCAGTATGCATTTGTGATGACTCCGCGTACCGCTCCGTCCGGTGGTGCTATATAGAGTGCGACTTCGAAGTCCTTAGCTTGGTAGTTTATGTGCGTTATGCGAACTAGCGCGAGTGCGTCAGCTTTTAGGGGCGTACTTATAGTGCACGTGTTATTTGTAGGATGAACCCTGATTCGGGTACGCGTCCGCTCCTGAAGCTGTGACGCCGCTTGAAGGATCGTTTCCCGTAGTAGTCGGGGCGGAAGGAGGTCCAGCTGTAGCCCGCCTCGAGACCGGAATATTATTTTGTAGTCAGCAGCCGGGAGCGGCGGCTGCTGCCGCGAACGCTGCGCAGCTGCGCGCGTGGCTTGCAGGTGCGACTGGCATGCAGCAGGTCTTGTTGACGTGCAGAAGTCCTGGGATCGGGCAGACACACTAAGGACGTGGGGCCAGTCCCTTGGGTCGTAGTCCCGGGGGTGGGGGGTCTCTCCCTGCACCTGCACCTCCATGGTACGGGGGAGCGACCGCGAGCGAGCGCGGACACAGCAGGCGGCGAAGTAGGCACAGCGCGCTAATCCAGGAAACAGCGCGCGCGCGCGAACGCTCAGGCCGGATGCTGGGAAGCGATTGCCGCCGAGACAGGGAGCCGGATCAGCGGGAGCTCGGAAAAACGCGACCGCTCTCCTCGGAGGTTCCAGGCGGTCCGTCTTGTTGGAAACGTCTCCCGCTCCCCTGCTTGCTGAGTGTGAATTAACGCACCACGAGGCGTGGCGCACGGACTGCGCGCACGAGGCTGTCAAGTGCCCCCATCCGACAGCGACAGACGCAGCGCAAGGGACGAGACGCGACACGGACGGCGCGAGAGAGAGTACGGCGACGAATAGCCGAAAGCGGGCAACGAAACTAGCAGAAGGCAAAACAGTTTCGTT
Organism: Amblyomma americanum; assembly: GCF_052857255.1. Lineage (NCBI taxonomy): Eukaryota > Metazoa > Arthropoda > Arachnida > Ixodida > Ixodidae > Amblyomma > Amblyomma americanum. Next base: position 101,753,509 of record NC_135497.1, read on the forward strand.
TTCCATTACGCGCACTGGGATTCGCTTTACGACTAGGACACATTCTCTTAATATTTTACATAGATGGGCATTCATTTTGTAGCTTTGGAACGGTGAATTTTTTTTTCCTGGCCGTTTGGCTCGAACCTGGAGCGGTGGCTGCCGATTCGGCTGCTGAGCAGCTGTATACGTCGCGGTATCAAACCCCGGCGGCAGAAGCCACGTTTCGAAGGAGGCGAAATACAAAAGCCGCCCGTGCGCTATGCGACATCGATGCTTGTTAAATAATTCCGGTTGGTTAAATTAATCCGAAGCCCTCACCTACGGCGCCTCTTTCTCTCGTTTCTTTCGACCTGTCTTTTATCAAGACTGCAGTCAAGGCGCGGCTGCGGCTCAGAAAAGTGAGACACTTGCTGCCCGTTACTTAATGGAAAAACCAATTTATTACTTCATATTTTCTTTTCTTTTCCTAGCTTCGTGCTGTTTCTCTCTCCTGCTAAATGCACTAATCTCGACTGATGCGAGCAGTAGGCGCAACGAAGTCCAGAGACATGATGAGGGCGACATCGGCAAAGAGTTCAACGCCAGCCCGAACTCCTCGGCCGAAGATACTGACCTCAGCCGCACAGGTACCCCTAAGTCTGCCCGAAAGCGTCTTCCGCCGACCCCGAGGAAAGATGACTTCGACGTCTGCCGCCCCATAGTGTCCTGAACGAGCGAGCAGTTGAGCCAGGTGCAGGCGTCTAAGCTCCTCCTGGACAATTGCAAAGTTTCGCTTCCACGCCACCACCAGTGGGAAGACGGCGGGGCTGAAGGCGCGAGGAAGCATCGGTGTTTTGTATGTGGCGCTGCGACGCTGGAGAGGCAGTGCTCACCCGCTGCGTCTGTTGAAGGACTGCGCCGTTCCTGGTGCCGGTGGTGCCGGCGGAGTTGAGGGTCAAGCAGAAGGCGTCTCTTCCTCGACCATCCACGTGGCCGTCCGCACCTGAGGTCGGGGGTCGTCGTCTTTTACGGCCCGCAGCAATTATTTGTTAACTGTAGTTTTAAATGAAGCTTCACTGCGATGGTATCTATTAACATTTGCTCATTACAAAGCGTACTATTCTACCTGTCAATGTTAAGCAAATTACGCACACTTCGCCTTTCCGTTTTCCTCTTCGCCACTAGGGAACGCGTCGATCGCTGTGGTGACGTTACCGCAGAAAGGAGGAGGAATTCGCCATAGAGAGCGAGCGGGGCGGGGGAGGGGGAGGGGATAAAAGGCAACTTGAGAACCACTGCAGTTACTCCTTGAGACGCTCCATGCAGCCATGGCCGGAAAGAAGAGAGGGCATATATCAGCGCTGGGCTGCATCCATGGTCCCCGAGCTGGGCGGCTATGTTCAAGAATGCACTTCAATGTGTCGCTACAGGCTATTAGCTCTCCGCAACTAGTGGCATGTCTTGTAGCATAAATGTAGTCCGTATTCAAGCACGCTCCCTCGGTTCTTGCTAAAAGCAATTTGTTCTATAATGCACGACTTTGCTGCGTTGTACAGTAAGTGTCATACTTAGAACATACTTAGCAGAAACACGGCAAAACGGGAGAAGCTGGAGGGGGGGGGGGGGGGTGCGGACGCAGCGCTTCGCGAAGTGTTGCCGCCGAGAGCCGGCAAAAATGGGCGGCACCAGTCATATGCAAGGAAAGAGCGGCCGGTCGTCCTGGCTGCAGCGTTTTGCAAAGTGGCGGCTTCAACCTGCGCGTTGTTGCCTTTCTCGGAACCCCCTCCTTTCACCCATGCCCATACCCCTGGCTCTGAGTAGTGATCCCCGCAGAGGGACATTGGAGAATGAGAAGTCTATAGCGTTGGCACTGGAGCTCATGCATTATCTACGCTGTCATACGTTCAGGCTTTTCGCGCGATAGGCTTGCTTGAATGCACCGAAATAATTTATCTGCACACCCGCATCACGTAAAAGTTTGCTGCCAACCTTACGCAGAGAATTGAAGCCCACGCCGCATGCAACGAAGGGTAACACGGGTAAGTTTTGCACGGTCGCCGGTTGTAGCAGCGCGTCGCACGCTGTAGCCAGCAGGGACAGCCCCGTTCTCATACCCGCGTTCATGCACCACCGACGTCAGCGGAAGACGACGCAACATACAAAGAGCAAATCGCTGAACATTAGCAGAATATCGGGAAAAACCGCACCATTTTACCCCGTCACTCAACACGGAACAAGCACACGAGAAGATGGAACACGGAACAAGCAACCTCACAAATGCTCTGCAACCTCAGATGGGGCGACACAGCTCACTGTCCAAACTGTCTGCAGATCAGGGCAGAGTCTATCCACCTTCTACATTCACGTAAGATTGCGATTACGTCTCCTTATTTTCCTTGCCCACCCCCTCCTTGCTGCTGCTGTTGTTGCTCTCTGGCTTTTGTTCTGCTCAAAAAGTTAAGGCACGTACTCACTGCGGGGGATTGGTCAAGACACCGGTGGTTACTGAAAGATGCTGAAAAATGTTTTTGAAATAAGCAAAAAAAATAAATTGAGGTTCGATGATTGAAATTGAGGACAATTCAGAAAACTGTGAGATTGGTGACTGAAAATGGGGAACGCCACCTACGAGGCGGCGTGGTCGAAAAGAACTAAGACGCTGGAAAGTTGACGAGGCCCGACAACAAGCAGGGCGTGTGTTTTCCCGTTCCTGTGCAGAACATGCTATTGGCCTCCGTTGCTGTCTTCCGTCTTCTCTCCTCCTACTGCCTACATTTTTGCCCTCCTGGCTGTCACTCTAGTCACCTTCTTTTATTTCCACCTGCCATCGTTAAGGTGCCACCATCACATTTGGGTTCAGCCACAGATCTGTTTGTACTGCTGTTCAAAACTTCCTGCTGGAATCTCATCGACTGCCTTGCTAAGTTTCACAAAATTTTCTTTTCGATCAGTTATTACATTTTTACTTAAAAATTGTTTTTCTAATCCCCTCTTCTTTTTTATTCTTATTATTATGATTATTATTAATATATAATTATTATTTGGTTATGTATTTATTTATTTATTTAGAAATAAAAATTCTTATCCCTTATCTGTTCATGACGTAGAATGCATCGCTGTTGCTTTCCCTCGCTTTTCTTTTGTTTTTAGTGAGTACAGGTGAATAGACACCTCTGCCTCCCGATTCTTGGCCGATCCCCCAGTGTGTGTATGTGCCATCTTTTGAAAGGCTAACAACTACAACAGCAGGTGCCCGATGAATAAGGCACTTTCTGCAACTCCCTCTTCGTCCTCCTTTTACAAGTAAAATCATTGCCACCAACGCCGCCTGCCATACTGCGAAACCACGGGCGAAACCGAGGCGCGGGGGAGCAGTGCGCTACAGCCCGCCGACAACGCCGGCGGAGTTTCGCAGGCCGCGCTTTGCATTTAGGAGCTCCACGAAGAAATGGCATCACGGTTACAGAAGTGTCACTCGAAACTCTGCAACAGTTGGCGTTCAACTGGGTTGGAAAAGTGCTTTCTGCTTTCTTGTGGTTCGATATGCTACATTTCATTCCCTTTCTCCATAACACCCCTTGCCTAGAGGGTAAAATAATTAAATAAATAAATATATAAATATATAAAAGTATTGTCCCAGTAGCCAGTACACAATAAATGACAGCGTCTCTCATAACCAGAAAAAGAGCTACAGGTATTACTAGAACATAGAGCGCCCCTGCAATCATTGTCCTAGTCAGAAGCAGTTCCCGCTGCCCAGCCAATGAGAGCATTAGCCACTTCTAGCATATGAACAGCCTCAAGTTTAGTTGGGACCGGCAATGTATGAATGAATGATTATTATTGTTATTACGAAGTTAATGAATGAACCTGGCAGTGTTTCTGCTCCAAGGGCAACCAGACGATTCAGCCTAAAGAAGTGGTAGACGAAGGTTGGGGGTTTTCGGCGACTCGTTCTTCGCACAAAATTTAAATATGTGTTCACGATTATGACGTGTTCTTTTACTGAGTTATTTCGCCATCGCCAGAATTTTGGTAGATCGCTCCTAATGGGTGCAAGCGATTAACCTTGCGAAGCCAGCAGCAGTCTTCGATTACTGATAATAAATCAGTTCCTGGTTCGGAAAATATATTGTTTGGACTCATTGGTCCTTCTGTAACGATACTCGCGCAATATCGAATACCGATGGACGGCACACGATGGCGAAGTGCTAGCGGTCCATACTGTATAGTCGTGTCTTTACTTTACGTCGACCCTCGGTCGTTCGTACAGCGCAAGTAACGTTGATCCTGATTGAGTAAGCGGAACGTCTCACTAGGCTTCACCTTGCGCGCATCTGTGAATCCTTCGCCTGGATATACACTTACGCAATCGCGGAGGCTTCCTTGCAAGTGTATTTGCAAAATCCTGCGAGGTAACTGGCAGTAGGCGAGTTTTTCCGACGTATCCTCATCGCCTTAATTTGAGCTTGCCTTTGTGACCGTTGACTCTTGTGACATTACCGGCAAAAACCCTTCCTACCATTTCAATTCGCGCTCAGATTGTCGATGCTACGAACGCTCTTAAGTGGTTCTCTCCTATGCACCTGGATATTGGGGATCTGTAAATTACAGCAAACTATTTTGAAGTCCCATCTTTGGCCTGTAAACTAACTTGGCAACATACAAACGCATGCACACCGCGCTTGTTTTTGGACGTGCTGTGTATCGCTGGTTATCTAGGCGAGCTCCAACTTTTTGACGTCCGAGGATTCAATAGCGTTACTGGAGCGTTCCATGATCCATTGTTAAGCAGCGCTAACCGGGAGTGACATATGGAACACCTTATACACGTCTGGTAAAATAACTGCTAAGATGCTCTGCCTGTATGGACCGCTCACTGGTGTTCTCCATAATCGGCCAAAAATGGAAAGTGCTAGTTGGTTAATTAGCAGGACACGAATTAGTCAACAAGAATTAGAAGGAAGATACAAAAACGAGCAGTTGAGCATAGCTAGGTTGACGTAATACAAGCAAGGTATTGTGTTAAATGTATTGAACCGAGATGCGGGATTATCGCAGGCTTTAGCAAGAGAACCGATGTGATCCCGATGAGAAAAATTTGTAAGATGGAGCTGTGCCTGAGAATGGCGGTGCCAGATGGTAGAAGAACTAGAATGCTCTAACTGAGGCCAATGGAGCATGACAGTGGGCGAACGGAAGTGGGAGCACTTTCATGCGGGGGTAGGGCATGCGCAGTTCCGCTGCGCCGATCCAGGCCGTGAGCAATCCGTGCTGCTCCGTGCTTTTATTTCTGTTAATTCGTTCTGCGCATGCGCGCCTTTCTGTTCCTTCTCCCGGGATCCACTAGTTGAAAACAAACCGCCATGTCATACGAAGCATGGGCAGAGCGGATTGACCACAGGTGCCAGTAGCAGCTGAAAGCCCACATCTGCCACTTCGGACGCGCAGTTGGCGCCAGGTGGAAGCGGACTTTATCGCGCATCCGGCGTTCGCGGGCATTATTTTGCTTTCATTGCACATTCCCGAAAGGCCGCCACGTTTGTTAAGAAAGCCTGAATATAGCTTTAATTTCATTCTGAATTCGGACTTCAGTTCAGGATCCCTTCTGGCAAATATCGAGAAGACGATGGAGTTGTCGAAACGCACGAGGATGATTGCCACTGCAGCAATGAATAATCTTGAAACAATGATTGCCAGTCATGTTAGCTAGCACGCATGGAGAGAATAGTTTGAAAGCGAGCGTCGTGAAGTGGCATACAGCTCTAGCAGCGCAGTGACCGTTCCAGTGCCCCAAGCACTCCTTCCCCCGGCGTGCTACTGCTTTAGTGCTTCCCTGCTCGACACGTCTGCTCCTGTTCGCCCGCTGGAATGTGCCACAAGAGGAAGCACCTGCTCTTTTAACGCCCTAATTCTCAAGAAGGATAAGAGGCAGCAAAACAGCCAAGAACGCTCTGCTGATTCTGGTTCACGGCAAAAGGGTCATTGAGGAGAGAGTGCTGTACCAGTTATCGTATTAACAGACGTCCCACACTAAAGGGCGCAGAAAGGGTATTACACATCTGCCCTTTTAAAGGACCACGCAGTACTTGAACTTAAATAACATGTGGGGCGTGAAGACTAGAGCAATGTGCGCTTCTACAAGGGAGCGCTTGCAGGGAAGCTGAATTGGGGATCGGTGGAAGCACAGTTTTTGTAGCCTGAGTCATATCTGCTCAGTGAAAACTGAAAAACACTTAAGGGTGGTAGAATTAGCGCTCCAAGGTTGTAACATGTTAATTAAAACAAACTTGGTAAGCTCTATATACTCGACCAAAGTATTTTCTGCTCCAGAAAAAAAAAACAAGAAGTCGAAGCTTGAAGACAGGTGCACCAGGCAAATAAGAAGTCCTAGTTCTAAAATTGAACGCGGTGCATCGGTGAACTGAAGCAACAGTAGAAAAAAAAAGAATCTGGAGAATCAGCGCCACTATCGGCTCTTTCTGGAGCGAGTAATTTAAAGCACGAAGAAAAGGAAGACAAGGAAAGACATGAAGCATGCAGGTGACGTCTACCGCGTTCGCCCGTGCGGCCACATGTGAGGACCTCGCGATTTCGGAAAAAGAAATAGTTCCTATTCCACTAGGCATAACCTTGACGTCGGATCAGTCGCGTGAGCTTAAGTCTTTCCATCTGAACTCGCAGCCGAGTCTAACTTGACCGCAATAAGCCGCGACATTTTCTTAGCCGCTGCTGAGCTGTCCCTCGTACGAATAGGAGCACGGTCGAGAGAGACGTGTTCCAGCGAAGGGTAATACAAATACCGGGACAGTTGGGTGGAAGCCCTTCTGAGAGAAACCAGAGGCCATATTTCACGATGCGTGAAATTGTCCAAATCCAGGTAGGCCAATGTGGAAACCAGATCGGTGCGAAGGTAAGTCACCTCTTCAAGCGTCTGTAATTTCGCCGCTCAAGCCCATGCTGGATTGTTTTTGTTTTAGAGTATGTTGCAGTGAGTTTTATTCGCAAATTCACGTCGGATCGGTAGCACCGTGTTCAAAAACCTCATTTCAGGCTGTGGGCGTAAGCACCGAGTTGTGAACAAGTCGCGGCTGCTTGTAGCCGCAGTTGCTTTATACCTAGTCGCGGCTTCTGTGTCACATTGTTCGGATCCGGCTCGCAACGAATTGCGTGTTTTAAGAGGGATGCCTTCACGTTTATGCTTTAACGACCACTAGCACATCATGAGCGCGACCTTAGCCGTCGTCTGAGATTTGTTTTAACTTTGCTGAGTTATTTTGTATCGCTGGTGGGTGGCAGATTGCGATGGCTGCAGCCAATTGTCCATTATCTGCCAAGGATGGGGAAAGGGAAATAGTTAACAAATGTTTTGCTCTTGGTGTGACTATCACTCGTAACGCGACTGAAAGGATTGAAGTAACTGTGAGTCTCTGCCGAAATCCCGCGGCCGGTTTGCTGCGGGACCTGGGACAGCGAACCCTACAGCTCCGACAAAAAGGAACTGGTGGCTGTAGATTTGTTGCCTGAGGCGTTTAACATGATTTCATGTTTCGCGCAATTTTCAGGCGCTGATCGTCCTTTGATGGTCGTGCGCACTTGATGTGACGGTGTGCTGGTTTGTGATTTCTTTGCCCGCTTGTAGTTCTGGGAGGACATTAGCGCTGAACATTCGGTTGATGCCAACGGCGAATACTCCGGATCTTCTAATCAGAGGCTTGAAAGAATCAACATATTCTATGCTGATGCCGGTGGTGCGTGCCTTTCTCTAGTTCGTTACTTTCACTGTACAGCTGTCGCGTCTCGTTGAGTGCGCCGTGCTGCTTTTTCACGCAATTAAAATGACGCCTGATTTCACAGTGGAGCAGTCGGCGACATGCCCGTGTTGTTTGAGCTTTGCGTTCTATTCGTGCATGATTTTGTGGCATTGACAGTGTAGCGTCTAGCAGCCTTTCGCATTTGAGACATTTTGCATTATTGGAGCTTTTCCAGCTTGATTGTCTGCAGTCCCACAAATCTCTCTTTGAGTGCCCTTGACGTGTGCGTCTTGTACCGCATCGTTGTGGCGCCAAAATACGCTATTTTTCACCTCAGCAGGCAAAGTTCTCTCTCGTTGCCCTGTGTGCCGTACGAGTTTCATTTATTTATTTATTTGATTTCAAGTGGTCCAATCAATACTTTAGGTATAACATGACTTCTTATCGGAATGACCGGATCACAGCGATAAATTTCTGGCTGCCGCTGTCACTTCAATTTAGTTTCTTTTAACAATCTTTACGAATGGCCCTTCTAAATACTTATTTTTTACTCCACACCCAGTGTAATAAATGTTTTTAAAACTCTTATTAAAGGCTTTTATCTCGGCTCTGACTTGCTTTGACTTGTTTAGCTGCACGTTTTCTCATCCTTGTTGCTTTCGCTTGCTTATTTTCTCATTTCTGTCGCGTTTTCGTCTGTACCGCTCCCTGGAACCATTCAAGCGAGGTGATGCATTCATTCGTAATTGACACATATCATCTTTTCTGCCGCGTTCTGAATGAGATTTCATTTTTGCTTCAGGTGGGAGGTACGTTTCTCGTTCGATCCTGGTTGACCTGGAGCCAGGAACCATGGACGCCGTCCGCTCGAGTCGACTGGGGGCGCTGTTTCGTCCAGACAACTTCGTGTTTGGTGAGCGGTTGCTCTTCACTGTCTGGGCTCCTGCCGACTTAGATTTTAAGAGGGGCTTAAACAACAGGACTGAATCCCATGCCTAAACGAGCGGTGAGCATCAATTACACCTTAAATGAAAAGAAAAAGCTACATATGCAAATACACCCGCTCACACACTACTTCTTTCCTGTCCTACTAGTCCTAAATCTAGAGTGTTTAACCTGAGCGCTTTTAGGGAGAAATTTTCCGAATAGTGTGTGATCTTAATTTTAAGCCAGCCGTACCATTATAGTACACAGACTTTTGTCGTGAAACAGGAATTTTAGGCATATAGTTGATACAACTATGTTGACGTGACTTAGCGAATGTTTAGGCGAGAAAATAGGAGGTGGATGGCATTTCCACAGCGATAAAAATTCCCTAGAAAATCATCAATTCTTTTTTTTTTCCGCCGAAAGTCCAAGAGCATGCATTGCCCCAAAAAGAGTGCTCCCAGCATGAACCGTCCATAAATTTCCCTACTGAGACGTTGAATATTACGCCTGCTATGATTTCACATACTTTCTAAATATTGCATATGAAGTCGATATGAAGCATACGGTTTAGATATGGGCTCATCGACAGTGCATACGCGAACATGCGGACTTCGTATGACGCCATGCACACCACATTAAAATGACGTGAAATTGATATGGAAAGTTAAGGGACCCCTTACTGCGGACGTATCGAAGGCATACATATTTTCTTTTATTTTTCCATACCATATAGGGACTCTATAATGTCGTAATTCCAGATGAGCGGTTCGTATGGCATGCTTCAGTAGGGCGTCCCTTACTATAAGCAGCCTTTTTTGTTTTTGTTTTATTAAACTTGCGCACCTATTTCACAAGTCTGCGTTATAAACACGGAAGGCATTGCACAGTGGTTTCATTTTGCCACCGTCGGTGTTACGAGGGTTGCACCACTACGCTGCCCATTAAATAATCGTTTTCGTGCAGTGAACCGGTTTCTCGAAGAAATATATTGTTTTCTTTGTGGAAAAAATTGGCGGTGGTTTGGCTTTCATTAAACCTGGAGTGACGCGATAGCTACAGCTGGCCGAGTGGAACTTGGTCACGTGGCCAATCACGTGACGAACCACGCCATCAGCCATGGCGCCACGCCGCCGGCAGTTGCTATGCACCATGTGACCAACCACATGACAGCGTGGCGGCGCAGCCACAGGGTGGCAGTGACGTCCGGTAGCAACAAGACATGGTGACATTTTAACCTTGACAAAGTGGGTGTCAAACCAACCAGCTTTTCAAGCATAACGAGACCCGCCCATAATCCAACCTTTTTGCTGAGTCTCCTCACACTGACACGTGACGCTGAGCTCCTGCCACCACGACCTGACACATTTTACTCCGCAAGCAGAGTGGAGGCCGCCCCACACAGAGCGAACTTTCCCGACGAAAGTGCCGTCGTCATGCTGCGCACTTGCGGCGAAAAACCGGCGGCCGCTGTTGCCATGATTTCAGTGTTGCTAGAAACGGCGTGATTCTAGCCTCAGTAAAGATTCTAGCAGGACGGGCTGCGCACACTTTGCAGTGGTGACTGTGATCGGGTCTAGCCGCGGCGTGTAGCTGTGTGGGGTGCGATAGCGTTTTTGTCTGCCAGAAAAGTATTGGTCCCGTCTGAACGGCTTCGATCAATGTATGGTATTACACGACGCGCGGAGCTTGCGTAGCCACATTCACCCTAGCTGGCTAGCCGAGTGAAATGCGGTGGGCAGAGGTCAGACGCGGTCACGCCCTGATTGGTCGGATCAGGCAGACAAGCATTGGCCACTTCCGGCGAGCAGCTGAGCGCTCGTCGAACCTATCCAGCTCGACATGATCGATGGCGAACTGCCGCCGGCCGCCCGGTGGACGCCGCCGTGCGGCTGTTGGCCAGTTTTTCGCGGGAAAATCGCTCCGAGTGTGTCGGCCTTTAGTAATACGTTGAAAAATGCCGCCGTTTTTCCAATTTGAAGCTTTAGAGAAACTGGAGAGGAGGATAGTGAGGATTAGGAAATACTGGTGATGATGAAACTGGAGAGGAGCAACGTGGGAAGGTGACAAGTGGAGGGGGAAGGCACTACCAGCGCAAACTCCACCGCAGCAATCGCAATGTTTGCCTGTGAATTTTTTTATCCCTGTCAGGATCGGTGTCAAGGAAAACGTTTTTCGTTCAACAAGGCTAAAGCAGTGCCTGGCACGGACCACAAGAGCGAAAATATAGCAGAATAATAATGGAGTTGTGCGCATTTTGCAGGCACTCTGGGGTCATGAATAGCAGTGTACAATTATACATCAAGAAGAAAGTGTACAAAGTTGCATCTTGACAGTAGCCACCTGTGTAACGGAGTCTTGAAGCTGAACGAAAAGGCTCAAAATTAAGTTGAAGACAGCGTAGCAAGCAATGGAAGAGAAAATTAACAAGAGAACAGAGCAGCAAACGATATAGTTGAAATCATGGGCAGGACATGTAATGCGAAATCAAGATAGCCGATGGGCCGCCAATACTGGAAGGGCTCCGAGAGAAGGCAAGCGCAGTAGGGGCCGGAAGAAAGTCAGGTGGGCCGACTAGATTAGGAAGTTTGCGGGGGTATGGTGACCGCAGCTGGGACAGGACGGAGTTAATTGGAATAATATATTCAGAAGCATTTGTCCCTCCGTGCACACAGGCCGATTATGATGATGACAATTGCGCAAATCTCCTCAAATTTGAGGTTACAAATCGCTTTCCATCCTCCGTACGTGACAGGTACACATGTTGGCAGGACAGCAACCAGCCTTCTTGTTCTTTTAGTCAAAGCGTAGCTGATGAGTCGCGAAAATGATTGCGGCTGCCGGTTGTCATCACACAAGCCCACTTACGGCTTCAACGCTCCCGTTCCTGTATTGTGGGCATCTATAACAGTGCTCAGTAAACGATAGTCAGTAGCATTGCTTCTTTTTAATTTTTAGTTTCAAAATCATCAAGAAATGATCGAAAAACTCGCCACCTCCATTTTGTAGTTACCACAGTCAATATTCCCTAGAGAGAGAAGTGGTGCATCGTCTATGCGAGTCTTTTAGAGAGCGCTTCTTCCACCACGGGAATGCCAGGAAGATGGGGTTTCATTTTTGGCTTGGCATAGTTGGTCCGTAAACGTGGATTTCACCTCTGAATCAGTCGCCGCGTCGCCATGCTCCCCTCTGCGCACACGTTGAGCTTATTTGATAATGTATTTATTTATCTACTTAGCTATTTATATACTCTAAGGGCCCTTTCGGGTATTACATAGGGAGGAGTCAGTAAAGCAAAAATCATGACAACAAGCACGTGAGAAAAAGTTGCACTTCACTTATTTTAACTATTCATTTTTTAATGAATTTAGCGCACATGTGAGGCTGGTATGCAAACTTTAAGACCATTTCTTCGTGGTTTATCTCGAGAAGCCTCATTTCTACGGCTGAATTAACATTTTATGCCAAACAATAGCCAAGCAAAATACGAAACCTCATATTCCATGTATTACTGCGCCTACACATGTATTACGCTACTACACATCTTGCTGCAGTGTGGGTAACGTCTTTTGCGGCCTAGGGGTGTGCGAATAGTACTTTCTAAAAACCGAAACAAATACGAATAGCGCAGGTTCGCTATGAAATCGAATTACAATGGTACCACTAAATATTAAGAAACTATGGTACTCATAACTTTGCTATCACCGTTAAATAAAGAAATCAGTTTGCCGCAATTAACAAAAATGGGTATTTAGTTCATTTTGTGCAGCTAAAGCTACCCTGATTCGTTTTCTCTTACAGCCCATAGGAGGCAATTCGCTGACTTAGAAATCGCAACACCTGCGCAGAAAAATGTCGTTACTGTTCTCGAAGAATAATCTATTCATCTTGCTTGGTTTGACATTTACTTTCAGTGGTCCTTAAAGCGAGTCAGGAACCTGACAGGCTGGTTAGCAGCCTTGCGATCTTCGCAACTCTTGCACACTCACATGGGCTCACGCTACTACACATCTTGCTGTAGTGTGGGTAACGTCTTTTGCGGCCTAGGGGTGTGCGAATAGTACTTTCTGAGAACCGAAACAAATACGAATAGCGCAGGTTCGCTATGAAATCGAATAGAATAGTACCGCTAAAATCGAAATAAATACGAATCGATTAGTGATTAAAAGCGACTCAATTATGAATCAAATATTTTACGATTATTCGCTGCCTGTGTGAGTATTCTCACAAAAGAAATGACGTGCGACACAGAGAAGCGCTAACGGCGGCACTGCGGTACGGAGGTAGGACATATGGAGCTGTGGAGAGAGAGCTGTCAAATGAGGCAACACTTATCTTCCAAGGGGGTACATGAAGTCAGAATATTAGCTTTACGACCATCATGTCAAACTACTGACAGGACAGTTGTCTTTTATACTTATGACGATACCGTAAATCTAGCGGCATATTTCAATAGCTGAGGAGCGAGAGCTGCGTAGGAATCATGGTTTTTGTGAGGGCACATAACCGCAGGGTCTGCTAAACCTACCCCAGCCCTTCTCGTGTAGCCCAGTCTTAGAGCTCATATTCGATCATTATGAACGCTGCCACAAGAATGGAAATGAATAGTGGCGGCGTGGAACCTTACAAACCTCGCAGATCGATAGCATCAGTGTGCTGTGCGCCGTCTGAATGCACCGTTTTCCTAAATAGCGATGGAAGAAACCTACGGCATTCCTTAGTCGACCTTCTTATTCGAAAAAATTTGGTGATATTCGATTCGTCTGGAATAATTCTGAATGAATACAATTTGATTGGCTCAGCCAATCAATCGATTAGGAGTATATTTCATACAGTGCTCAAAAATTTCTAATATTCGCACGCCCGTATACTGCAGCCGAGGCGTTTAACATAATATTCCGTATGAGGCGCTTTCTGGAGTGTAAATGCGTTGGCAGCACAGCATGTCCTATCCGGGAACTCCATCTGTTGCTTGCTGTTAATCGCTGTAGTCGCTGCTCCATTCATACAGAATGACCTCCTGTCGGGCATTGTTGGAGCAGCGTGTTCAATACGTGACAATTCCTTTGTGTGATTTCTCGAAACAATTTTTTCTCAGGTGTTTTTTTTGTGAAAAACATACGCCTTTACCTGTCTGCCTATTCAGGACAGTGTGGAGCGGGCAATAACTGGGCGAAGGGGCACTACACGGAAGGAAGCGAACTGGTGGACTCCGTGCTGGACGTGGTCCGCAAAGAAGCGGAGGCATGCGACTGCCTCCAGGGCTTCCAGATGACGCACTCCCTTGGCGGCGGCACTGGTTCCGGCATGGGGACACTGCTCCTTGTCAAGATCCTGGAAGAGTACCCCGATCGCCTCATGAACACGTTCAGCGTGGTCCCCAGTCCTAAGGTTAGTGAGAACACCCTTTGGATGCGAATTCCTTGTACACGTGGTGCATCAGATATGCCACATTTATAAGAGGCTGCGTTCCACCTCCAGGTGTCGGACACCGTCGTAGAGCCCTACAATGCCACCCTGGCTGTGCACAAGTTGCTGGAGTACCCACACGGTACATTTTGTATTGATAATGAGGCTCTCTATGACATCTGCTTCCGGGCCCTCAAGATCACGACTCCCACCTACGGAGATCTCAACCACTTGGTTTCTGCAACAATGTCGGGTGTAACCTCATGTCTAGGGTGGGTGCTTAACTTTATCTATATATGTACACTAAATAAGCACGCATCGGAACCCCAAAACGCTATAGCAAGGTAAGAACTCGGTCTGGTTGGTTGCTTACTGTGCACGGAGCCGCGGTAGTCTCGTTACTAAAGGACGGAAATATGCGCGAAAGAAAGCCCTTCTATTGTCTGAGCTCTTATTCGCGAGTGTTTCCGTCTTGTTGAATTCAGTCTGCCGCGATTTCTCGCACAAAACTCCGGTTGCAGCTTGCGTAGCAACGCAAACCGTTGCGGTCCTATGACGGGAACAAGCAAGCATCCTGAGCGCGCTTACTAAGCGTATGGTACCTGAGACATGCTCAGAGTGCTCTACCAGACTTCTGCATCGGATATGAGGCACGCAGGCAGTGATACACTTGTTCCAAGCAGGCAGCAAGTCACGCAGACATGCTGAAAAGCCAAGAATTTATTTTAGTACAAGCTTGTGTCCTGGAAAGAAGAAGATCGGCGGTGCTGACGGTGGGTGGCTTGCGCTTGGAAGCTGTCTGGATTTGAATGGCTAATGGCGAATTCCAGTCTGGGATACGGAGCCCATCTCCAAATCCGTGAAGGAGCAAGATATCGAGGGAATCTAGGAAACATGCCGTCACTGTCTAATAGAACTAAGGACCTGAATCCACATCTTCCATTGAAACACGCATTCCGGTTTCGGGGAGCAAGAAAACGAGCTCTGGATGGCCATTGAATTACGCCACAAGTATGTCAACCGCGCTCTGTTGACACGTGATTTGAACTTTTCCGCAAAGTAGGCGCACACTGTAGTGAAAGTCAGGAATGACGCAGAATCTAATACATGGGAATGCGGTGCTTCGCTTACCTGGTAGCGTCAAATACCCTGACGCCAGATGGGTTGTCGTGTGTGGCCAAAAAGGAAAGAATGCAAACGAAGCGTGATATATACAGCATAGTTCAGAGCGGAGTGTTGTCCGACAGCACATGACACATATAATAGCGATATTCGTACCTTTGCATTCGGAACCTTGGGGGATGTGACTAGGCTACCACAGAACGCAGTCTGTAGAAGAAAATAAAACCTTAGATGCGAAGCACATACATTGCCCGTGTCTTCCGCTCGAATTTTTATCAATCGTCGACCTGCCGCCGTAAAAACGCTCCATGAATCCGGGCAGTTACGGCGTTCAGCGTTTGCTATGCCATGCTGTTGAGAGCTGGGTACATTCGCTAATACGAGCTCCAGTCCTTAAATTTTTTTTTTATTGACACGAAGCAGACCTTTGTCATCCTGTAATGCGAGAGGGCAGCGTGCTACGTATCTCTTCGGATATAATATTCTCCGAACTGAATTTCAGGGGACAGTTACACTTTTCTAATACAATCATTTGTGGAGTTGAAAAGAAACTCTGATTAAAGTTTCTGTGCTCAGGAATGACCAGCGCGAGTTCTGAAAAGGATTTAAGACTGTATCTCGGTGTATACGGCACTTCTCTAAATATCGAGCTGGGGAGCAGTTTTGCGTTGTAAAGTGCACTAGTAAAGTGCCCAAAGCATTTCAACCCAATGTCCTTAATGCTTCCGAGCCGGTATGTCCACGAACATTTCCCTCGTTGCGGCTTGTTTTTATTATTCGTTGTTGTGTTCCTAGTATTCTGCCTGAAGGAAGCTCCGAAGACCACAGCGCTCTTTATTCCTCTCGACTTGTGTGGCATCAAAAGGGGACTTATTTCCGATGCATGAACAAGAAAGCATGCATGCTGCCCAGCATTCAGGTTTTCCAAAAGCACTAACTGCTTCGTATGTGGAGTGCGACGTGAGGTCGTTTTAAGACGCGTCTGAACCAAGTGATATGTTCAGAATCGCCGCTACTTTTTGGGGACTTGCTTTTATTTTTTATTTTATTTATTATTTACAAATACTGCAGGCCCTATTCGGGCCCAAGCAGGAGTGGGTACATACAACAACGTAAATTACTATTGCCAATTAGCAATTAAGAACACAATAAACATGTACATACATCATTGTAACACTATACGTAACAGAAATAAACATGAACGTACAACAGTGCAATACGTAAACAAAATAACAATGAAAAAGCGTAACGCAAAAGAAACTGCTCTCATTGCGGCAATTTAGAGGTCAAAGAAAAGGTTATTTGAAAGCTGAACGAACGATTCTATTGTATTAGCGTTAACTACTTCTTCGGGTAATTTATTCCATAGTGAAATTGCATGGGGAAAAAGAGAATATTGATGGATGTTAAGGTTACTTAATGGTTGCTTAATTGTTTTGTTGTGGTTTGTACGAGCAGAGCGCATGGGGGGCTCGGGTAAATAACATTCACGCGCTATTGTGTAGTGACCATGGTACAGCTGATATAAAAATTTGATGCGAGATACAATTCTGGGATGAACTAGTTTTTTCAATTTCGCCCTGTCGCGAAGAACGGACACGCTTGAAAAACGCGAGTATGTGTAGTATATAAACCGCAAAGCTAAATTTTGCACTCTTTCTATTTTCTTGATTAAATATTTTTGATGAGGGCTCCAGATTAAATCCGCATATTCTAATTTTGGTCTGACAAGAGCTTTGTATGCTGTTAACTTAACGGTTGATGAAGTACGGCGCAATTTCCGTTTCAAAAATGCCAGCTTTTTTAGCGCGTTGCTGCAAACGTTTTCTATATGGGGTTCCCAACTTAAATTGCTTGTGAGTGTAACACCTAAATACTTCACTCGCTGGGTTTTATGAATATAAGAATTATTAATAATATAAGCAAAATCTAAGGGTTCTTTCTTGTTGGTAAATGTAATAGCTGCCGTCTTCAAAGTGTTTAGCTTCAGTCCCCATGTTTCACACCATACGCTAATTGAGTGCAACGCGTCATTAAGTCTTACTTGGTCGGAGTGATGATTTACATTAGTATAAATAACACAATCGTCCGCAAACAACCGGATCTTCACAGGCGATTGAACAGATAAATAGATGTCATTGATATAAACTAAGAACAACAAGGGACCGAGAACTGACCCCTGTGGCACCCCTGAGTGCACTTTCAGTGTACTAGAAACGCAGTCTTTAACAGCAACGTATTGTTTTCTTGAGGACAAATAAGATTCTATCCAACGGATGATATTGCGTTCAATGCCCATTGAGAGCAGTTTAGTTACTAAATCGGCATGCGGAACTACATCGAACGCTTTGGAAAAGTCCAGAAACGCAGCATCGATTTGACCCCTCATATTCAGCTCATTCATAAAATCATCCGTTATCTCAGCTAACTGTGTTATTGTGGATAAACCAGCCCTAAATCCATGTTGATTTGCATGAAGTAAATGGTTATTCTCTAAATGTGTTATAATCGCTTTAAATAAAATATGTTCTAGCAGTTTACAAGTTGTGGATGTTAAGGAAACTGGTCTGTAATTATTTAGTTCTAGAGGGGATCCAGATTTGTGAATCGGAACTATCCTTGCAAGGCGCCAGTCATCTGGTATCACACAGGATTCTAACGATGTTTTATATATTACATATAAGTACTCTGCTACCCAGATTGCGTATCTGTTAAGGAAAACATTAGATATTTTGTCCGGACCTGATGACTTTTTTATGTCTAGATTACGTAAAAGACTAAGGATGCCGTTTTTGCTTAAATCTACTTCGGGCATCGGATTACGAAGCGTGTAAGGTTGCAAGTGCGCGTGCGATGCGTTTATGGTAAACACCGATTGAAAAAAGGCGTTAAATTCATTAGCAATGGTCAAAGGATCGTCAATGCCTGTGCCAGATGTTCTGATCTCTGTGATGCCGCTTTTATCTTTAGATAAATATTGCCAGAATTTCCTTGGTTGCTCTGACATGAAAGAAGTCAATGTGGAAGAAAAGAACTGATCTCTTGCAGCGCGCACTTTATCTTTGAAAGTGCGTACTAGACTTGCAAGTTGTTTCCTGTCACCCCCGTTTTCGAGAGCGTTTTATTTTGCGTTTCTGATGTATCAGATTACGATCCATCCACGGGTACTCCCTGTTGATGCGCTTTTTCTTCAAAGGCACGTAGGTGCTTTCACAGTGCATGACTATGTCTTTAAACTTTGTCCACAGCACATTAACGTCATTTGTCTCATTAAAGGAAGGGAATAAAGATTCCATACAACTAATAATTCCGTCATAATCAGCATGCGTATAGTCTCTTACAAATGTGTCAGAAGGTTTAACATACGATCGCAAGCCCGAAATAGGACACTCAAGAACAAGTAACTGATGACCAGATATACCGTCCTTGACACTGACTGAGCAGTCTGGAAGCGAGCTACTTGCAAACGCAAGGTCAAGTACAGCAGAGCTGGAAATTCTTGTAGCATCCAAAACCAACTGGGTTAACGAAAACGTAAATGCAGTTAGTAGTAATGACTCAGCATTTTTGGAATCTTTGCCGTCATGTGAAAGGCTGCACCAGTTAATTCCTGGAAGGTTAAAATCTCCTGTTATAAGGATGTTGGAACGCGAATTTGTATTTTGCAGCAAATAATCATATAAGGAATCTAAGTATTCCTGAGGAGCATTCGGAGGCCGATAGACCCCTCCTAGTAATATAGTTTTTCCAAAAAACTTTATTTTGCACCATATGCTTTCATGATCACTGATGCCGTTTAAACGTGTGAATTTAATGTTATTCTTTATTGCAATTGCAACTCCGCCACCCCTTGATCCTCTGTCCTTACGGATAAGCGTGTACGAAGGAGGCATTATTTCTGAATTTTGCACATCGGAATGCAGCCAGGTTTCAGTTACCACTAGGACGTGTGGTTGATAGGTCAGAATTATATCTTCAAGGCTCTGGATCTTATTCAGTACACTGCGTGCGTTCAACAAAACAAGCCGTAGCGTCTTGACGGATTCCCGTCATTTGTTATCTAGCTTACGCGTGTTCGCACGTGTGGGTCGATGAGAGCAAGTTTCGGGTTGGGCAGGCGCAGATGATTTGAACAACTCTATTCTGCGATTGCGCGTTGCGTCCCATACGCACAGCCTGTCATCAACTTTGAGCTTATCGAAACGAAGGGAAACCTTAGAACCATTGTTCTTTTCTTCAGCCGCTGAACGCCATAATTTTGCACGAATATCCCGAATGTTTTTTGAAAAATCTTCGGATATAGCTACTTTTGTGTCCTTTAATTTGAAGCAGGATGACATAACCTTTGTTTTGTCTACGTAGTTAAAAAACCTCAAAATGATCGGACGATGTCGCTGTGCATGTTTTAGGCCAATTCGATGAATACGCTCTATTGAGTTTACTTCAACACCTAGAATCTTTTTAAAAATTTCTTCGTTAACTTTCCGCTCCAGTTCTACTGAGTCCTCCTCTGGATCTTCCTTTACTCCACATATTACGATATTGTTGCGACGACTTCTGTTTTCGAGATCATCTACTTTTTTGGTTAACTCAAGAACTAGTTTGTTCGTGTTATTGCAAGCTTCGTCCACTTTCTGCAACCTTTGCTCACAATTCTCAATTCGGCACAGTTCTTTCTCAATTTTGGTAATCCTGGTTTGAATATTCTCGACTGTCGATTCTACCTGTTTCAGATTACTAGTCAGCGAAGCCAGAGTCTTATTAGTCTTTGTTTGCTCTTTCAAAATTTTCTTAAGTAATTGGTTGTTTAACTGTGTCTCAGACTCTGAATCAGAAGTAGGACCAGGATTTAGCTCTATGTCTCCGGATGTTAGTAGCAATAACCTGATCACATGTAAACACTCACATAATAGACCAAACAAACACTGGGCTTGGCAACACCGTCAATATGACTGTATCATCTCTAATAGAAGAAGTTAGATACTTGTCAGCAACCTGGGCAAAAAGAATCGGGATCAGCATCCTTCTGTAACCGGTGTCACCAAGCCCACTGAAGGAATCCTGCAAGAGCGTCCAGTATTTATGCCTGAAGTGGTCGCTATCCGATGATGTCACCGAGCTGATACGCTGACAGGCTTGATGCACGTAGGGCGTTGTTTCTTGGGTCAGCCGTGGCGATGGCATGATGACCAGGTCCGTCGGCGCATGCTCTTCAGGAGTCCTTTCGAACGGAGGGTCCGTTGATCCCACGGCGAAGTGCGCCCGGCAGGCGATCTGGGCAAAAAGAATCGGGATCAGCATCCTTCTGTAACCGGTGTCACCAAGCCCACTGAAGGAATCCTGCAAGAGCGTCCAGTATTTATGCCTGAAGTGGTCGCTATCCGATGATGTCACCGAGCTGATACGCTGACAGGCTTGATGCACGTAGGGCGTTGTTTCTTGGGTCAGCCGTGGCGATGGCATGATGACCAGGTCCGTCGGCGCATGCTCTTCAGGAGTCCTTTCGAACGGAGGGTCCGTTGATCCCACGGCGAAGTGCGCCCGGCAGGCGATCTGGGCAAAAAGAATCGGGATCAGCATCCTTCTGTAACCGGTGTCACCAAGCCCACTGAAGGAATCCTGCAAGAGCGTCCAGTATTTATGCCTGAAGTGGTCGCTATCCGATGATGTCACCGAGCTGATACGCTGACAGGCTTGATGCACGTAGGGCGTTGTTTCTTGGGTCAGCCGTGGCGATGGCATGATGACCAGGTCCGTCGGCGCATGCTCTTCAGGAGTCCTTTCGAACGGAGGGTCCGTTGATCCCACGGCGAAGTGCGCCCGGCAGGCGATCTGGGCAAAAAGAATCGGGATCAGCATCCTTCTGTAACCGGTGTCACCAAGCCCACAAGGATAGAAGCTTGTAATGATCAACTTCTCCAGAATAGAGCACTGAGGACCTGCATTCAATGTCCCAAATACGCAGGAAGTATTAGAACAAAAATACCTCTGATGTTAAAGGTGCTTGAATGAGTGAGGACGCGGCAGGAAGGGTTGGCGCGTTTTTAAGAGGAGATAATGGAGGGTCAAAGGAAGCAAAGAAGTGAGGGTGAGGGCCAAGGATGGTCAGCAAATGGGCATGAGGGCAACAATCGGGAAGGGTTTTGAAGGTGAGGGTGGAAAAATCAAGACTGAGAGGATCTGCCAATATCTTGTTCCAACCATCCTAACCAAAGCGACATCGTTGGAAAGTCTGATTCGACGCTTATCAAGCCTATTCGCTTTCCTCTCAGGTTTCCTGGGCAGCTGAACGCTGACCTTCGCAAACTGGCCGTAAACATGGTACCGTTCCCACGCCTGCACTTCTTCATGCCTGGCTTTGCTCCACTCACGTCCCGACACAGCGAACAGTACTGGCCACTGTCTGTGCAGGAGTTGACACAGCAGATGTTCGACGCCAGAAACATGATGGTTGCTTGTGACCCCCGCCATGGTCGTTACATGATAGTGGCGGCGATTTTCAGAGGATGAATGAGCATGAAAGAAGTCGAAGAACAAATGCTGGAAATCCAGAACAAGAACTCTTCCTTCTTCGTTGAGTGGGTCCCGAACAACGTTAAGACCGCAGTCTGCGACATCCCACCTCGTGGTATCAAGCTGTCTGATACTTTCATTGGCCACACCACGGCCATCCAGGAGCTCTTCAAGCGAATCTCCGAGCAGTTGACGTGTAAGCGGCGCTCGTTCTTGAACTTCTCTTTTTGGCCACATGCCTGCATTATACCGCCAATTCATACCTATTTATTGTAACAGCGTACAAGTTGTAGTACCTGTGAACCACGTCTGGTGACCAAGCGTACTTATGTTTTTCGCAGGCATGTTCCGCCGCAAGGCCTTCTTGCATTGGTACACCGGGGAAGGCATGGAGGAAGCGGAGTTCACCGAGGCAGAGGACTACATGAACGATCTGATTTCAGATTGCCAGCAGTACCAGGAAGCTACAGTTGAGGAGGAAGAGTGAGAGTTCCAAGGCGAATAGAATGTAGAGGCTTAGCTTTTTTTTAACTTTTTTTTACCCGTGGAGACAGTAGGCAGACCCTTTTTTTTCGCAAGTAGGTTTTTCAGTAAAGTCTTGTACTTTTTGTGTCATTTTGCCTTTCAAGCAATCCACTCTGTTCGCCTCGTACCTTCACTGAACGTTCCAGAGGAACATTCCCTCTGGCCTCGGTACCTGCTGACAAGCATTTTATTAACCTGACAATACGCTTCGGAATACGTCACCTAACCAGGTAGCAGCTGAACTCCTTAAGGGGTCATTACAAAAAGGTGCCAAAACGGCTCATTTTTTTATCAGTTTAAATTTTTTACTAACATGTTTAAAATTTCACATCTGATAGCAGAAAGAATTTTTGTATTAGCCATATCTTCTGTCCGCTCTTTGAATCCAGAAATAAAGGGTTGGTTTTGAATAGCAAAACACTGAATGCACTTTACGTCCACTGATTTCACCCAAACTATTGGAAACTAACAGCGGTGTGGTAGGGTTCAGAGCACGGCACTCGGTATAGGGCCTTCTTGCACCACCTGCACTAGATCGTTATTTACTTGCGGATGCTTTTGCAGAGCTCCCGTAAGACTCACATTTGCACAGACAGTTCTTCGGGAGACTGCCTATATATCCCTCGACCAATGAGCTAACGCCCAGTGCCACGGTGGGCAGTTGGCAACTGCGCTGAATTCATTTGTATCAATTTCATTGTAACGTGCTATGGTGGGCAGGTTATCCGCTTCCCAGCGTGGCAGGTGGGCCCCGGAAACTGACACGGACGGACAGACGCTGGCTTTTCTCGTGATCTGGAATTTTAATACTATCGCAATAATAGTTATATGTGCACTTCATTAGTTGAAGGAGTCCTTATTTTACAGCGGCAGCTGTTAATACCTCGCACCCCGAGATCTCGGCGTAGCTCAGCGTTGGCATAACCGCGAAGCAGTGCTACGAGGAAAAGAACGGGACTGGGACCTCTATGCTGTAACTACAGGCTACATTTTTCGGTTTTTACCGGAAAAGGTCGCTATGGACATATGCGCGCCGCAGCTAACTGGATATAGAGCGGTACTTACGCTCAGTCAAAGGCGATAAATAACATTCCTAAGCCAGGAGCGTGGATACACGGGGTACCGTTTGAAATTAATCTCTGCATTTATAGGTATCGCTCCGGCATATTGCGCGTCTCTGCAGACTGGGAGGTTCTGCCTTGGTGCCAAACGTCCTCGGCAAGAGTAGCGCTGCTCATTGTCATTACCCGCTTTGTGCTATCACTTGTTCAAGCAGGTTTCTTCACTGCATTCAAGGACGCTTGATCTTATGCATAAGAGCCGCAGAAAGGTGTCATGTTCTGTCTATCAAGACGATTCAGCAGCAGTCACATCATTGTCATCAACACCCACATCAACCTATTCCCCACGCTTTTGTTCAGCTGACCAATGACAAAATGGGAACCCACATTTTAGAAATCAGCTTCCACTACAGTTTCGGTAGAACGGTTCTGTCTTACTTCCGTCAGTTTTTTTCAACATTTCGATAACATTTTTGTTTACAATTAAACAATGCTCTAAGTTTTTTACCGACAATTAAATTCAATTAGTGGCATCAACTGTTGATAAATCAAATGATCAAGCTGGCAAAAATCCTAGATAAACTCCACGGGACCTTTGACCGCACAGGAATAGCACATTGTATAAGAGGTAAAAACCGGTAATCGACCCGCAGGAAATGATATTCGCACTCAAGGAACTTGAAAACTGAGTTCTGAAATAAATGCCGAAAAATAAATTTCGAAAAAGAGTATGTCCAACCCCTATGTGTAAAGGACCAGAGCGAGGAGGAGAGAGGTGAAGAGCAAAAGGGAAAAGCGAGGGGGTGTGTTAGGATAGTGTCCAGCACGGGCAGATTCAAAGGGGCAGATTCAAATCACATTCTATACTCACGTAACAGTGCCATTAAATATCCTATTTTCCTTAACCTCCCCCTCTTCCTGGAATGCTTGGCTTCGTTCTTTTTAACTGGGCATCAGTGCTGCCGCTGGTGGTCTCTTTTCGTTGTTCGTCACAATAAGTTAATGGCATGTACCCACTGTGGGGGATTGGCTAAGACACAGCCAGTCACTGGCAGATGCTCAGAAACGTTTTGTAAATAAGTAAAAAAAAAGGACTGCAGGTTCGATCATTGAAATTGAGAACAATCCAGATACTGTGAGATTGGTGACTTAAAATGGGATCGGGGGTAAACGTGCAGTAGGATGTTTTGATTATGGAGTAAATATAACGATGAGTGGCCTCTGGTGGAGTATACTATAGTTTTTCCTTCTCCTTTTCTTCCTCCTTCTTTTCTTCCTCATCCTCCTCCTCGTCCTCCTCCTGTTCCTCCTCATATTCTCCTTTTCTTTTACACTGCGAACCAGGGAGCTACTTGTGTTCGACCGAAAGCAAGTACTTTCGGCGCATCCTCATCAGTCTTCTTTGCGACTTCTCTTCCATTTAAATGAGTTAACGAAGCCGCTTTCGTAGCGGGAAGCGCAGAGGAAGTGAGAATGTCCGAAAGCGATTTGTTTGAAACGTGATCTTCACAATTATGATCAGGCAGCCGTGAAACCCGGAATGCCTTCAGAGCAAACGGATTGTCTAAAGGGGCATACATGGAGCACCTTTTTTATTTTTGTAGTGAAGGGGTTGCGGCTTTTTCTCGGGATCACAGCTCTGCTGCAGAAACACAAGTCCGAAAATGCTAGTTAAGCCTGCTGCAGCAGTGCATGCGAATCTCCTCTCCTCGTAACCTCGTCCTAGTCTTGCTTCCATCATGGCATGTCGCGGTGGCTCCACGGCGTTTAGCTGCTCAGCAGGAGAACACACGCGTACTGCCGTTCTTCTTGCGGGACATCTCCCGGAAGTCCATGCTGCTGCCTCGTTGTTGTTGTTGTTAGCCTTACAAAAGATGGCACATACCCACACTGGGGGATCGGCCAAGAATCGGGAGGCATAGTTTGCTATACGCCTGTACATAACAAAGGCAAAAGAAAAGCACGTGGGAGAGCAACACCGGTGGATTCTACCTCAAGTAGGGCACAGAATGAAAAAAAATAAGAGTTTTGATGAAAAAAAAAAGATTAACTGATGGAGTCAAAATATAATAATGCGCTATGAAAGAAAATATTGAAAGATTTTGCAAATCAGTCGATGAGATTCCAGCAAGAAATTTTGGACGGCAGTACAAACAGATCTGTGGCTGAACCCTAGTGTGGTGGCGCCAAATGATAGCAAGAGACGGATACTCAAACTAAGGCCAATATGCAGCAAGAACTTCTCCAGCAACCTTCTTCTCAAAGAGATGAAGCGGCGACAATAGAGCCAAAATGTTCGATAGATTCAGCTGCACGGCCAATTGCTCTAATGGGAAATAGCGCCAAACCAGACCTATGTAGATAGAAATTTAGAGGAGGGATACGGCAGCGCAACCTCGTCAGAGAGGCTCCAAACTGCCGAGACCAAAAAAAATTTCCTGCTCCAGGAATCTTTGAACACTGTTGTGATCCTTGGGCTGGGACGACCTAATCAACGGCAGATGTGGCCGTGACGGACCCACAGGCGGAGACTGGGAGGCGCCGTCGCTCGCGGACGACCATATGCCGGACCCTCCCTTTTTTGTCCTGATTGCCTCGTTCGGCCTTCCCGCGGGCCTGGAGTGCGGGATGACTATTTGGGGACGCTTCCGGGCCAAACCCGCCTTCCCAGAATGGCTGCTAGCTGGGCGCGCTGGCACAGGCTGTGACCGAGCAGCGGACGTGGAGAGGAGGACCTGGGTGTCCCGGCTGCGAGGAGAATACCCGGCTC
Organism: Amblyomma americanum; assembly: GCF_052857255.1. Classification (NCBI taxonomy): domain Eukaryota; kingdom Metazoa; phylum Arthropoda; class Arachnida; order Ixodida; family Ixodidae; genus Amblyomma; species Amblyomma americanum. Next base: position 101,779,551 of record NC_135497.1, read on the forward strand.
GCCGACAGAGAAACTCGGAGCAGAAGGGAGTGGAGTGGTGTGTGTTCTGACTCTCGAGTAGAGTGGCCGCTCCGCCGGTCGGTCTCCGACCAAGTTGTTACGCTACCATGACAATGTAAATACTGTACATAAAGTTCTCCCTTTTGGTCACCTTAAATCCGTCTCCGGACCGCTTCGTTCCTGTTCTGCCCGACAACACCTGCAGAGCGACGGCATGCTACCCGATCCACAACAACACGGGTGCGCTTCCGGGTGGCTCGGGGATCAGTAAAGTCACACCAGTTTTTAAGGATGCAGAGACTACTAATGTTTCTAATTTTAGACCAATTGCACTAACAGCAGTGTGCTGCAGACTTTTAGAACATATTATATCCAAAATATTCGTCAGTATTTAAATCGCAATAGTTATCCTAGTGAGTATCAACACGGGTTCCGGGTGGGTTTATCAACGGTGATGCAACTAATGGAATGTGTGCATGATTTTTGTAAAGTTATTGATGACAGGGGTGAGATGGATGTTTTAATTTTAGACTTCAGAAAAGCCTTCGATAAGGTTAATCACACTAAACTTCTAAATACGTTAAAAGCTATTCTTGGAAATAATTGCGTAGTTCTGTGGGTGGAGGACTTTTCCAGCAATCGCAAGTAGAATGTTGCCATTTTAGACAAGAAGTCAGGCTTATTCGAAGTTAAGTCTGGGGTGCCACAGGAGTCAGTTCTTGGCCCCCATTTATTTATGATATATAAGTGACCTGATTCAAGATTCGCCACTTAAAGTAAGGCTATTCGCAGACGACTGCATAATTTAAAGTGAAATTCAATCCGCTAGTGACAAAGTCAAGCTAACCAATTTGTTTTTTCGAGAACTGGTGTAAAGAATGCCAAATGACCTTAAACCCGCAAGACAGTCTGCATGACGATTACTCGCAAGGCTGATCCGCTTCACTTTGCATATACTTTACAAGGTAGTCTCCTTTCACGGGTGAATGAATACAAATACCTCGGCATGACCATAACTTCAAATCTCAGCTGCACAAAACATATCGATAACGTTGTCGTGAAAGGGAACAAAAGACTAGGCTACCTCAGACGCGTCATAAAGCAGGCTTCCACAGACAAAAAACTGATAGCATACAAGATGCTTGTATGGCCCTTACTTGAGTATGCATGTGAAATATGGGATCCATACGACAAAAAGCCAATATCTAAACTTAGCAGGTACATAGACAGGCCTTACGCTTCATTTTCTCTCAATACCGAAGGCTGGATTCCGTGACCTTCCTTTATGCGAAAGCTGATTTGCCTTTCCTTTCTCAGAGACGAAAAGGAAAAAGACTAAATCTTTTTATTGTGTTATTAATAGCTAAGTGCATGTGAGGAAAGAGCGATACATAAAAGAAACAAGAACACGCATATGCCTTAATAAACATAGTAGACATGTCCAAATAGAGAGATTTCGCAAGGACTGTTTCAAATATTCCTTTTTTCCTGTACCAGCGTCCGAACGGAATGGGCTGCCAAACGAAGTTGTAAATGCACAATCTCAGCAAGAATTTTCTATCCGTCTTGCTAAACAAATAAATGTATCAAGTATATAAAGGGAATCTTTTATTACCTGCAATTTTTCACCTGTATTTTATAACTGTACTTTGTCAAGATTGTCTTATTGATTCTACTGTATTGATTCCATCTTGTTCCTGCTGGTCTGCGTATGCCAGAAGTTTGATGTTGTGTCCACTCCTATCTTGGTACAGGTTGGACGGATAGTATGTACAAAATAAATAAATAAATATCTCAGATCTGATAATCCGCCGATAATAAAATTGCTATGTTTTGCTCACTTCATAACGCACGTCTCTGAAACCTAGATGCTGTGATAAACGCTGTAGCCAGGAAGATAGGCAACGCTGGGCCGCTAAAGGACGCCTTTGCGAGGCTATCAGCAAACTCATTTACTGTCACACTGCTGTGACGGGGTATCTATACTAAATGAACAAGGCTCAAATGCGAAGGCAGCAAGGATAAGAATGTTCTTAAAGCGGGAGAGTCAACAGGCAAAGCGATGGACGAACACAAAGATAAAGAATCAATAATGACTGCTACTGCGATAAGAGAGGGGCCCATCCTGCGTATACAGCAAGCACTACTGCCAGAAACTCTGCTTGGAAAATAGGGGTGAAATCCTGAAGGCGCAGTGGAAACGAACAGTCTAAACCCGGACAGAATATTCCCACATCTACCTTTTCGTTGCATTGCGAGGCAACGGTTGCTATATTGGAATGTTTATAGGTAGGGTCCTTAAATGACATTCTAATAGAGACCACAGAAAATATTGGGTGGTAAACGTTTTGCATTTTGGGGGAAAATGTCGCCGAGAACAGTGCGGATAGAGGATCCACTGCTTAGCGATGAAAAGATGTTATACATTTCCACATTTGAAGGCTCAGGTAGTATTTGCGCAAACACAGCCCCCTGGACCTAGTAAGTTTTGTGGTGGGATGGAATACCGCGGACTGGACGGGCGTCCCGGGCCGGGGCAGTAGACGTTATGCGCACTACTGTATTCAAATGTACCAGTTTTGGCAATGAGAAATGTGTTGATTGCTTTATAGACAGGAAAAAGACCGAGGGACTGCTGCAAATTGGAAGTATATACCTCGGTTGACTCACCTAGGCAGAAAAGTGGTGGTAGCGTGGATGTCAGGAAGAGTCGCCGTAGCTTCCTCACTCACGGTGGGGATCGGAACCAAGCCGTATTAGTAGAACGCATGCACCCGCCGCGGTGGCTCAGAGGTCACAAAATTCGGGTGCTGACCACGAGGATGCGGGGTTGTAGCCCCGCACAGCGGCCGTGTTTGGATGGAGACAAAAGGCAAAAGACGCCCGTGTGCTGTGCGATGTCAGTGGACGTTAAAGAACCCCAGGTGGCTGAAATTAATCCTAGAGCCCTCCCCTACGGCGTCTCTCGCAGTCTCATATGCAGCTCTGTCGCGTTAAACTTTACGCGCCATACACATTTATTATCATTTTAAGAATCATCCGCGGTGTAGCACTACAACACCTGTTCAACCCTGTTCAAACGTTGTTTTGAGTGAGATTTACGATGTGGTACGTTCACTTTGTATGAAAAACGAATATTGCTTTTCTGTGTCTGCATCTGCGCTGGTCGTATCGAACGAGAATATTCACCCCCGACTTTGTAATTGGTTGCTATTGCGTCGAGGCGCCCGTCTCTGCTCTTTTTGAAATAAAATTCCCTATTAAAAAAGATCCCGGCTTTTGGTTAAGCCAATAACACATTAAGCTGACGAATGAAAACGATCCCGTTGCTTTTGAAAATATCTTCGGTGTAGCTGCTGCAATATTAGAAGAACGCAGAGAAGGACTATCTGGGTGCGAAACAAAGAAAAAGTCTTAAGAACACAAGGTAGGATGACTAGTTAGTTATAAGAACTTTCCACGGCACGCTTAGAAGGAACATGAGCATGCGCGACATTTGGGGAAACCATTATTCATATATGCATAAGAGGGAGGTTGTCGACGAAGCAGGAGACAAAGCTGCAAACTATGTGATCCCCGACTTGCATGTTGCAATATAAGCTCTTTCCATATTTAGTGCCTGATGCAAGGTTTATGTTCTGTGAACGCCACTTGACCATTATTTCTGATTAATGCTGCAAAGTAAACGATGCAGATTTATGGCCCCGGCACTGATCCCGGTATCTTGTTCCGCTAACCGTACTGAATATTGAAGTGGCATAGATAACGGCTGCGGGTGTTCGTCATGCCATTTTGCTGATGATAGTCTTAAAACTTAAGTGGTTCTAACGCACGCACCCGCGTGCACACACAATGTTATCTCTGGTTAGCTCTGATTTCATGCATGCGAAGAGCGGAGAGGGGCTTTACCTGACCTAATTTGTGACAACCATGGAGACAAACAATATTATTTTGGCTGCGATAACAAGTAATTATTTGTTAGTTAGTTATAAGAACTTTCCACGGCGCGCTTAGAAGGAACATGAGCATGCGCGACATTTTAGCGATAACTTTTCTTTAGCCAATATTTACTAATTTGTCACTATTCTTTACGTATTCCACTTCTACTCTTTGTGGTCTAGGGGACGTCTTAAGGTGATTCAAAATGAGGCTGCGTGCCAAATATTCACGGAATTTTAATCTAAACGTTCAACATTCCTTGCCCAACTTGACTGAATGTTCGTCCGGAGTATTTTTCAAAAAAGCACCGATGCCAGGTTAGTCTCTTTATGGTATTGTGGATGATCCGTTTCTGGATGCAGCGGTTTGCTAATACCTTTAGTTGGCAAATGTTCGCAGCCTCGCGCGCTCATTGTTGAGAGCGGAATAAATACCGCGTGCTCGCAACCACAGCTCGAGCATGTCTCTTGGCGAGCCCAGCAGATGCCGCCACCAGGCCGACAGAAGCAGGGCCTGTCGCAAGGTGTCTTCGTGGGAATCACAACCACGCTCGCATGCGTTACGATTCACAATTGTGCGAAACTTAGCAATGAATTTTGTGCACAGAGGTTTAAGGTACGGAGGCCACAGAATAGAGCAGAATCAGTATTTTGAGCGCCATATGACTCCCGGGAACGTTGGTTGTCTTTCGAAGCTGCATGATGGCTTCGAGTAGCACCACCCCCGAACACAGATTCGTTCACGAGCCATTCTTTTTGCTTCAAGTCCATTGGCCCGCGAACGCCCACTTCAGTGCGCGGGACGCAGTGAGCACACAACAGTGGTGGTTCTTCCATAGAGACTTGTAGACTTTTGCGCAAAGGGCTGTCTGCGCGTCGCCATATGCGCTACTGCTCAGCGCACGTTTGGCAAACACGAAGGAAGTGATAATTATAGCGTGCTACGCGCAATCGCGACAGTCCAAAGAGCACGTGATTTAGCTGTTTTGTGTAAAGAGCGCGAATTTCTAGTCTTGCTGCTTAGTGCGACGCACATGGTGCGTATCGTCTCTACGATATGCATTGATCCTCTCTTTCCAACAGGAGCAAAAATATAGTCTGCCGGTCGTTGGCGACTGATGCCGCCATGGCGTGAATGAGCTTACGCTGTTTTTTTAGATAACGAAGTGCCTAAAGATACATTCGACGTTCCCAGTCAATTCTGGTTAAAGGTGCAACGAACGTCGCTGTAGGCCTGTGGCTGAAGTCACGTCCAACGTATGCCCGTCATGCTGCTTGCTACGCGTACACGGATCTCAACCTTCGCGACTTTCGAGGACCTGCAAAGTTCCTCCAGTCTCACATCGCCATCATCATCATCATCAGCCCGACTCCGCCCACGGCAGGAAAAATGCTTCTCTCATATCTCTCAGATTATCCCTTCTTAATCTCATCCGCTCACCATACTTTCTGCTTCCCCCTGCTACGCTTCTCATCCCTTAGAATCGAGTATGTTACCATTAAGGCCCATTGGTTATCTTGCCTTAGGATTACGTGCCCTGCTCAAGCCCATTTCTTCCTCTTGGTTTCGATTAGGGTATCATTAACTCGTGTTTGATACCTGATCCACTACTCCCTCTTTCTGTCTCTAAACGTTACGCCTATAATTTTTATTTCCGTAGCTCGCTGCGCTGCCCTTAACCTTAGCTGAACACTTTTCGTTAGCCTCCACGTTTCTGCCCCGTAGGTCAGTACCGGTAAGATACAGCTGCTATACACTTTTTTCTTGGGGAATATTGGTAAACTGCCACTCATGATGTGAGGGAACTTGCCAAATGCGCCACACCCCATTCTTATTCTTCTAGTTATTTCGCTCTCGTGATTCGGATCCGCGGTCACTATGTGACCTACGTAGACGTATTCCCTTACCACTTCCAGCACTTCGCTACAAATTCTAAACTGCTGTTCCCTTCCGAGACTATTGAACACTACCTTGGTTTTCTGCACATCAATTTTTAGCCCCACTGTTCTGCTCTGCTTGTCTAATACATTAACCATACTTTGCAGTTAATCTCCTGAGTGACTCCCACAAATGGCAAAGATGAGCGTTTTTACGCCCGGCTGCGCACAGCGACCACCGCTGTCACTCGCACCGGGTTGCATGCAAGCAACGGCGGCACGCGACTTGACACAGCAGAGATATACGTATTCGCTCGGTGGCTTCACTTCACTCTTAGTAGACAGCCCCGTAATCTGACACCTCCATCCGCTCGTAAGTTAAGCAACCGACTATCACTATGTAGCATTTCCGCCGGCTGCGATTCTGCACCGACCTCTGAAGGGCGGGTATATATACTGCGGACCTAGTGCTTGTACCGGCACAACACGCGTATCACTATGCAGAACAATACGTAATAAATAAATGTTACGCTAGTACTTAATTACCGGCAAACAGAGGAGATATGACATCCATAATTTAAGATTTCAGATCCTATCACACAGCCATAGGAAAACGCATGTCTAATTTATTTTACGCCTACGCTAGTACAGCGGCGGCGAGCAAGCCGGAGAGCCTGCTAAGGCGAAGACGTGCTCCACCGCAATGCAGCAGGAATTACCGAAAAGCGAGAAGATTGACCGATCCGCTTCCACGTAAAATGCGACGGAGGTTGTTTGGATAGTTTGGGGAAAGACTAAACGAATGCCCAGCCCGCAGCTTTGTCTTTGTCTTATAGCGAAAGTTCGCGTACGTGTAGTTTAAACCCCCGCCGGTGGGAAGTTAGCGCGAGCCGAACGAACCCTGCTCAGCCGTCGTAACGTACAAGTAGAAATTCGGCGCGCACGCTCAACTTCGACTGTGGAGCGCGGCTCGCCACAAGAAAAGCTTCAACATTTATGAAGCGAACTCAGGCACAAGGCAGAAAATCGCATGGGCCTCATATGTTTTGCATAGAAATGGTCAAGAGTATTTTTGCAGTTCGCAAGCTGCAACCTAAGGCGTGTACCATATATCCCGCAGAAAACCACTAACATGCACGACGAATCTGCGGTAATAAATTCTCACGATTATGTGAGCATTTATTACACGCATCTTACACTGCAGAGCGCCCGAAAGTAATATGTAAAAATATCACATTCCAGCTCTTCTTTATCGGCAAATAGAATGCCCGTCTTTAAAATTTTAAGAATCTGCCTCACAGCCTTGGTAAAAGCAATAGTATGTCAAATTCTTCAGGCCTACAGTTACTCCCACAAAGTGGCTAACGGCGATGACAGAGCAGACGCTCCTGGCGAGGCGAAGGAATGCTTTTCCACAATACACGGGGGAGGAGCAACCACAAGGTCGGAAGCACGCAAGAGCCGCTTCCGGGCAAGCACCGGCGTTTTAGCGGGGAAGACGAGAAAAGTACCCTGCTCGCAGCTTGTCCCCGCATGTGGACTTCCTCGGATTCGAGCTTAGCGCGAGCTTAAAAGCCCCCGCTCAGCCATTGTCACAGATGTAAATTTGAAAAAATAAGAGAAGCCGACCAGTGAAAAAAGGTTCGTTCTTGACGTTTCGGATTCCACACGGAAGCCTTGTTCACAATGAATCCATCACCAAGCACGGGGCGTTTAAATATGGTTGAATAATCGGCTCAAGGAGCGTGCGTATATCGGCTTTAGATTACCGTCGTTCCGGTTTAACGTGTGTAACGTAGTTTGTAGGATTAAGGATTCCAGATGAAATCGTGATTCTGCTACTTTTTCGGTTGCGATGATCCTTGCCTTTCCCCAGTGCAGGGTAGCCAACCGGAACCCCTTTCTGGTTAACATCCCCGCCTTTCCCTCCTCCTCTTTATCTATCTATTGCCACAGTCAATTTTGTGGCCATTCACGACGGCGTGCTCCGCTAAGGCGTTGTGGCGAGTGTTTTCATTCTTTACGTCCCGAGCGTGCTACTGTAATCGCTTCCGGTATAACGAACCTTTTTTCACTGGTCGGCGTCTCTTATTTTTTCAAACGTACGCTCCCGGCCAGACGGGATTCCGTGACACGCTCAACTTCGTATGTAAATTTGGAGCCCCGATGGAGCGTGCACTCTACTTCGACTAGAGGACAGCGGCTCGCCGCAAGGAAACAAGGTTCCAATCAAGCGCATTTCGATACACCGCAGAATAGCACATGTATGCGTGCCACATATGTTGGAATGCAAATAGCAGGAGTAATTTCGCAGTTCGCACGCTGCAACCAAACGAAGTGCGGCAAACGGTGCAGCCGGAGTAGTATATGGTGTTGTCGAAGTACGCGCACCGAACTCCAGTCGCCCCATTCCGGGCAGCAATCGTAAATATTCTTGACCCAACTAATGAATAACTACATTTGCAGTCGGTAAATCAATTAAAAGAGCGCAACGGGAACATAATCGGGCAGACCGCCGAGCGAGCATCAAATGGCTGGACATTGATAAACACGTTGGTCATATCCGCACGACGTACTCGGGAAAAAAATGTACCGTATCCGTCCAACGTACCTTTAGCCACAGCCTTTCCATGAAAACTACCAACACGGCCGCCGGATAAACCAACGTTGGGATATACGACAGCCCGACACGCGACACTAGCAAGTGTGAGCAAAAGCGGAGAGACCACAGGAACGGTGGCATAACTGCTCGCCAACGTTATCAGCGTCTGCCTGTTGTCGAGATATGCTCAGTGCTATCACCCTAATCTGCTGGCCTGCTCGTCCATGCGTTTACGTCGGGCACAGATTTTTTCAACAGAAATGCCGCAAGAGACCGCTCATCACTACCGCGCTCGCAATATCCTATCTGGGCGAGGGAGTTGACACGTATTAGCGTTTCTATCAGCCATTCTCTATCGCTGCGCAACTTTGCACAGAAGTTCATCATGCAGTTCTGTGCAAATAATGCGGTTCATTACATTTCGCGAACGGCCAGTGTGCGAGAAATTTGGCGCTGAGCCCAATGAGCCGTCGTCTTTCGCTGACTGGCACAGGCGGAGACACTTTCGCAAGATACACAGCTCGGCCGAGAAACCGGCTGTAGCTTTCGCTCTGCAGCCTGGTCACGTGAAAATTAACGCCGTCAAGTGGAAGTCGTGTGTTGTTTTAAAATGCTGAACCTAAACGCAAAACAGTGCTGCGATAGCGACTTGTGATAGAGACTGACGAATAAAATGGCTCGCACACGCTAAATCGTTCACTAAGCCTGCCACCGCGAAAGCGAACAGTGGTATCTTGAGGATTTTCTGCCGAAGAAGCCGTGTCCTACTGACGGCCTGTGTGAACAGGCCAGCATGGAGAGGGCGCACTGCGCATTTCTCGACAACAGGCACTCGCTGTCACATAGCGCTGACCTGAAACAGCTCTGCCATCCATTACCTTCGTAAAGTTTAGATGAAGAGGGAAGATAAAACCTCGTATTTGGCTTGGCTATTGTTGGACGTGAGATATGGATCCAGCCCTAACAATAGGACTCTTCTCGCGGCAAACCTCGCAAAAACGCTGTGAAAGTTTTCATACCAGTACCAGTCTAACACGTGGTCTTAAATATATTAAAGAAGTGAAAAATTAACTATTCAAATATATTCATCTGCTCGCAGACGAGAGAGTCGCGGCGCAGCTGCCGATCTCGAGGCAGAATCCGCGTTTTCGGTCCAACACTAGCCAAGCCAAATAAGAAACCTTGCCTTCCCAGCATTCTCGCGGTGGCATAAGTGCTCTTTAAGAAACTCGCATATAGACGGTGACGCCAGATTTGCCTGTAGGTAATACTGAGAAACTGTATAGCTCCCGTGGTTTCTCCGCTTTTGCTCACGCCTGTACATGACGGTAGTACTGAGAGAGACACATGCCTTCACCGGCAGTGGTGCCTCAGTGGCTATGCCGTGCGGCTGCTGAGCCCGCAGTCGCTGGATTCGATCCCGGCTGCGGCGGCCGAATTTCGATGGAGCCGAAATCCAAAACAGGCCTTTGAGTTGCGCGGTGCCAGAGCCGGTTAAAGAACGGCAGGCGGTCGAAATTAGTCAAGAGCCTTCCACTACGGCATCTGTCATAGCCCACATGTTCTTTGCCGGCACGAGTTACATACAGCGTTTGCAAACGTCATCAAACGCGCAAGTTTCCTCACAGCGGCTTGTAAGTTACGACGCAGATCTCGACATCGCACTACATCGGCTCAGTACGTGTATCCGCGTAGTACACGCGGATACGGCCAACCAAAGATGCCCTAAGCCACCCTAAATTTTTATTACGTCCCGCTTCGCGTGTGTCCCGTTTTGTAGCAATGCTTAAATTAAATAATAACAGGTGTTTCAGGCAAGGGTTTAAGTAATTTTCAAAAATAGGATTTTTTGAGTCAAAATATGGCTTTTGCGGCATAGTATTAACAGTACTGACGGACATAGGAAAGCCGGTGAATTATCTCAAGTAGTAACCTGGTTAACTAATTTCTGATAATTAACTTTTTAACTATCACAGCTAGGCAACTGCATGGTTGCAATTAGAGGCTTGTAGCCGGCCGTTAGTATAAAAGCAGCATCAGTTTTTAAAATTTCGAAAACGTGATTACCCTGGGCGCTGTGGCTTGACAAACTTGGCTGCATCGCGCCAAAACACGTGCGCGTTAGAAAAGCATGCAGGCAAAGCAACCCCTCCAGTGCACGTAACTAGTCAAAAAAGCCAAATTTCGTCGAGCCACAGCACCAAGAGAAATCGCGTTTGCTAAATTCTAAAACACTGATATGGCTATAACTATCGATCGGCTACAAATCTCTAATTGCCGCTAGGCGCCTAACTCTATTAGAAAGTTAATTATTAAATATTATTTAACCGGTTTTCTGGTGTCCGCCAACACTGGTAATACTATACTGAAAAAGTCTTATTTTTATCTCAAAGAACCAATTTTTGAGAATTACATGAATTCTTCCCTGAAACACCGGGTATGTTAAGTAGCCAAGGTCAGGGGCCGCGTTCCGCAACAATTGAGCAGCCAATTCTTTCTTTTGATCCGCTACCATTGTCAGATGCTGCCTGTGACGTATAGCCAGCAGTGGCGGCGACAAAGGGAGGGTGGAGGGCGCCACCCACAAATGCGCGGGCGCTTTCTCAATCCCATCCCAGGCAAAGTGATTTTATTCGCAAACCCATGACTCAAACTTACTAGTTCGTGCATTCAGTTGGGGTTCTCGTCGATCTTTATGAGGACAAATGCCACGAAGCTACCAGTCAGAGATATTATTCCCCCTTCCCCTTTTTTTGATTCTGTTCAAGAACCTTATTTGAAAGAAGGAAAGCCCAGGTGCTGCGACTGCCAGTTTTTTTCTTGACATAATCCACATAAGATGGTCATATCTTAGATATATGTTTATCATATATTTGCGACGTTTATCAGTAATAATATCCGTGTAAAAGGAAACTAGTGCGCGCTCCTGACTATAAATCGATCTCGGGCAGGTGAGAAAATAAACTTCAGTAAAGCATGACGATTCCTAGATCTTTTCGTGTGCATGGAGGCGTCAGGGACAATAAAGGAGAATGCTAAGAAAGGTTAGACTGACCGGTTAGGATCACCTCATAGCAAATACGCAATTTTTACCGGAAACAACGCTTTAATAAGCCAGAAAACTGCGTAAAAGCGACGTGCACGTGGCGCCGCCGCTTGAAGATTCGTGCAGCGGCGACGAGTGACGTATTCGTGGGCTTCCTAGAGGATCGCTATTTCAACGTCTCGATGGACAGTTAGCGCCGAAATACGTGGAAAGCAGCGGAGAGATCGTAGGCGACAAGGCGAAGGGTAGCGTAAAGAAAACAGCTCAAAACAGACGAAAGAGTCAGTCGCAAGCACGAACGGTGAATCTTTCTCCTCCCATTCTCTGCACTCAGGTCGCGTGTAGCCGTTGCACGCAGCAAGTTCAACACCGCAAGCTAATCAATGGCATTCATGCTGTATATGGTTGCTACGCGGCCGGTGAAGCGGTTTCGTTCCCAATTCAGCCGTCGAATCGGCCACTTGGTGCAGGCTGCGGGCGTTATGGCATTGCAAAGTGTTTGTTTCTTAGTTTTTTGCGCGCGCTCATGCAGATACGGGCATGCATGCACTTCATAACCATGTGAATCGCGCTATGCGAGCGCGTGGTCTTCTATGTTTTGTGCGCATTGGAAAGATATATGCTTTTATATGTGCTGAAAAATTTATCATAAGTACCACATGAGGTGGAGGGTCTTGTTATCCGCTCGTGGCTAGGTTGTGCGGCAGCTCGTTGGCCAAGACGCCTACATGCGAGGGTACCCATTGGAAATGTACAGAGTAGCCTCTGCTGTGCCTATTGGCACGCAGTGGTGACTGCAGTTTTGAGAGCAGGAAGACAGCGAAAATGTCTTTAAAAAAACTCTCTATTTCCCCGCCGCGGCGGTTGAATTTCGGTGGAAGCGAAATTCTAGAGGCCCGTGTACTGTGCGATGTCAGTGCACGTTAAAGAACCCCAGGTGGTCGAAATTTCCGGAGCCCTTCACTACGGCGTCTGTCATAGCCTGAGTCGCTTTGGGACGTTAAACCCCGTTAAAAAAAAATCTATTTGGGCTGATTTGCGCGCGCAAAGAACTGAATGACTGCGGCGGCGTAGCGACAAGCGTGATTGGCGGTCGTCGAAAAGAATGCCCGCCGCTCTCGGCCGGGATCAATTTAAAGCTGATAGCGAACTTTCGAGATAAGGCACGCAAAGTTAATACAACAGTCTCGAACAACGAAGAATCGGCTGCGCCTGGATGCGATCAATCGAGATAAATCTGATCGCGTCTTGCATCGCAAACAAAGCGATAAAGCCTCGTGTCGGCACCTTTGAAGAATGAACAAACAAACAGTACAAATATTCGCAGAAATATTACGCACCAAGCGCGAAGAGCTAAGAGAAAACCCTTCAGGGGAGAACGCACGCTCTAAACTTTGAATATTGGTTTGGGTGAAAGGAAATGGCGCAGTATCTGTCTCATATATCGTTGGACACCTGAACCGCGCCGTAAGGTAAGGGATAAAGGAGGGAGTGAAAGAAGAAAGGAAGAAGAGGTGCCGTAGTGGAGGGCTCCGGAATAATTTCGACCACCTGGGGATCTTTAACGTGCACTGACATCGCACAGCACACGGGCGCCTTAGCGTTTTTCCTCCATAAAAACGCAGCCGCCGTGGTCGGGTTCGAACCCGGGAACTCCAGATCAATAGTCGAGCGCCCTAACCACTGAGCCACCGCGGCGGGGCAAACTTTGAACAGCAGAGTTCGAATTTGTCAGAATGACAACAGGTCGAGCCCGACAAGACGCTGGCCTCCGTGAAGCCGCCTCAATGGCCACGCTTTCTGCCGCTATGGAGGACACGACTCGATTAAGGCGGACAGACCAGGAGATATCCAAAGATGAAATATGAAATGTCGCTGCGCTAGCTCCGTTGACCACCAATGGTTATATGGACAAGTACCACATGCATGCGCCGTCAGCTCTCATTTGGCTCACAAGTTTCCCAGCGCGGGTCATCATGCACACAGTACGTGAGACACCGGCACGCAAGGCGGGGTTTTCCGCGAGAAAAAAAAAACGTTCAACTGGCTCACGGGTGTTCGTCAAGATTGTGCTTGTACACCCTGCCGAAAGCTATACTATTATAGGCAGCAGGCGGAAGATTACACTTGGCAGAAACATTTCCGCTGACAAACCACAGGAAGCGATTCACGAACGTAGAAATGGCAGTGACCACAGCAGGGTCAGTCACAAGGGCTGTCTACGATCATACTGCGTATGGTTAGTCAACAAATAAGCGATAATCGGCAACGCAGTGCGTCCTTTTGATGAGAAATGCGCCTGAAATTTTTTTTCACACACATGCGGTGTTGAATGAAAAACATTAGAGCGTGAGTTCGCATGCTTTTGACTTTGAGGATCCCTCGAAGCTTGCGTCTACACTTCACGACAGCACGCAACGCACCGAAGGCCCCACGCTCGCGTTATCGTCGCCAATGCATATATGCGTGAGCGCGATCAGCAGTTTGTATACACTGCTGTCTGCGGCTACATTTGCTAACTTCCCGTAAGTTTTTTTTTTCACACTCATGAAGCCTATTTCTACTTCGCCGCCGTGACCACTGATCTGTTCACTTTCGGTTTTCGACCGCGTTTCCGGTCTTTAGATGTGACGCGTCTGATTTGGTCGGATTGCAAAACGTCATAAAAATGACGTCACGGCTGTCCATTTTTCTCAGGCGCTTTGAATGTGGAAGGGTTTCGGGGCTTTCATTTGCGGTTTTCGCTTCGTAATTGCCCTGTTTCTTTTTTTGTGTGTGTGCGCGCAATCATTTCCCGAAAGGGCATCATTTAGAAGGGCAAATAGCTTGTTCGAACAAACGCTGCTTGTTGATATGGCGATATTGCGATACTTGAACGCCTTATTCCAGGAGTAAACTAGGGGAAGCTCAAACAATCCTTAGACATCCACGACCGTTTACAGAATGTGTGCGGACGGCGTGATCGTCTTGTAAATATCCGAGCGAGCGAGAATGACGAAATTATACATTGAGAGCAGCGTACCCCACGCAAAGACTTCGGGGGCGGGCGTTTGGTCAGATAACTCTTTTTGCAGTGAGGTACCGTGCTTTAAAGGCGCTGAGGAACATATATCTGAAGGAGGTATTTTCCACAGTGTTCGAAAGGTATTCCGAATATGCTGATGATGAGGGCTGTGAATATTCGTTTGTGGTAGCATTGTGATGACATGACTATGATTAGAAGTATCCTTTATTTGCAGCGCGCAGAAAATGTTAGCGAAGTGCCTCATCAAAAAGAAATATTGAAATTTGTGCTACTAATCTCTTTGATTAGGACATATTTTTGCAGCGTTATTTGAATGAGGATGCACTCAGATGTGTCGCTAGAGGCTATTACCTCTCCGCAACTAGGGGCATGTCTTGTAGCATCAATACAGTCCGTATTCAAACACGCTTCCTCGGTTCTTGCTAAAAAATAATTTGTTCTATAATGCACGACTTATGTGTGTTGTACAGTATGTGTCATACTTAGAATATACTTCGAAGTAAGATGGCAAAACGTGGCCGCCGCACTTCGCGAAGCGGTGCCGCCGAAAGCCGGCAACAATGTGAGTCACCAGACGTATGCAAGAAGAGAGCGGCCGGCCGTAGTGACTGCGCATGCAATTTTGGCTGTGATTCTCGCCGCCTGTCGACGGCAGCGTTTTGCAAATCGGCGGCTTCGGCCTAAGCGTTGTAGCCTTTCTCGGACCCCCTCCCTTCTTCCATACCCATACCCCTCCAGCCGGCTCTGAGCAGTAATCCCCGCAGAGGGAAGGAGCAAATAGAGCCGCCCCCCACCTACCTTGATGCTACATTGGAGACTGAGAAGCCTATAGCGTTGGCACTGGAGCTCATGCATTATCTACGCTGACATACTTGCAGGCTTTTCGCGCGATAGGCTTGCTTGAATGCACCGATATAATTTATCTGCACACCCGAATCACGTAACCTTTTCCTGGAAACCTGACGCAGAGAAACGAGGCCCGCACCGCAAGACGCGAAGGGTAACACGGGTAAGTTTTGCACGGTCGCCGGTTGTAGCAGCGCGTCGCACGCTGTAGCCAGCAGGGATAGCCCCTTTCTCATACCAGCGTTCATGCGCCACCGATGTCAGCGGGAGGCGCCACAGCATACAAAGAGCAAATCGCTTAACATTAGCAGAATATCGGGGAAAACCGCGCCATTTTACCCCGTCACTCAGCACGGAACAAGTACGCGTCCTTCGCGAAGTTTAGACACTCTCCTCACCTCACTAATGCTCTGCAACCTCAGCTGGCGTGACACAGCTGTGCTGTCTGGAGATTGGGGTAGATTCAAAGCACAGTCTATACTCATGTAACACTGCCATTATCTCTCCTTATTTTCCTTACCCTTCCTCTATTTCCTTGAACATTTGGCTTCGTTCTTTTTAACTGGGCATCAGTGCTGCTGCTGTTGGTCTCTTTTCGTTGTCCTTCTCAATAAGTTATTGGCACGCACCCACTGCGGGGAATTGACCAGGACACAGGCGGTCACTGACAGATACTTAAAAATGTTTTTGAAATAACAAAAAAAAATACTGCAGGTTCGATGATTGAAATTGAGAACAATTCAGAAAGTGTGCAATTGTTGACTGAAACTGGGAACGCAACCTACGAGGTGGTGTGGTCGAAAAGAACCACGGTGCTGTAAATTTCACGAAGCCTGACAACATGCAGGGCGTGTGTTTTCCCGTTAGAACATGCTAATAGCCTCCATGGCCGTCCTCTGTCTACTCTTCTCCTACTGCCTGTATTTTTGCTCTCCGGACTGTCACTATAGTCACCTTTTATTTTCACCGGCCACAGTTTACGTGATCGATCGAAGGCAGTTTCTAGAATTCCCTTTTCCTCCTCCTTTTATAAGTAAAATCACTGCTACCAGCGCCACATTCCCTACTGCTAAACAATGGGCGAAAGCGAAGCGCGGGGGAGCAGTGAGCTACAGCCCGTCATCAACGCGGAAAGAGTTTCGAAGGCCGCGCAGTGTAGTTAGGAGTTCCAGGATGAAATGGCTTCACATTTACGGCAATGTTACGCGAAATTGTGCAACAGCTGGCGTTCAACTCGATCGCGAAGTCCATTCTGCTTTCTTATGTTTCGATATGCTACATTTCAATCCCTATCAATAAAACATGCCTGGCCTAAAGGGTTAAATAAATAAATGAATAAATAAATAAATAAGTAAAGGTATTCACAGGATACAATAAATGACAGCGTCTCTCATAGCTAGACAAAGAGCTATAGATATTACTAGAATTTACAGCGCCCCTGCTCTCATTCTCCTAATCAGAAGCAGTTCCGCGGTCCAGCCGCTGGCAAGCATTAGCCACTTGTGTCGAGACGCCAACTGGGCAGGTTCATTCCAGCCAGGCGAATACCGGCACATGCACGAGACGCGTCCCAGGCGCCGCGAGCCTCACCCGAGCGCGCAGCAGCGCAGCCAATCCAAGCAAGTGCCTCCTAGCTGCCTGCCTGGCTAATGCATGTGGCTATTGCTTACAACATCTCTCCTGAAAGAAAAGCAAACTCTTGCGAGGAACGACACAACGTCCACACCTGGTGTGCCGGTGGGGGCGTCAGGGCAGGTGGTTTGTGAATCTTCCGGAGCGACTGAAGTCCCAAGGAGTGTTAGTGCCTTGTCGTCTTCATGTACGTCGCCACACAGATTCCTCGTATACAACGTCTTGGTTGTCTCTCTCTTCCACAGGATTGAGAAAAGGGATAAGATGGGATCGAGTTCACCATATAGTGCCGTCTCTAGTGTCAACTATGTATGACCAAGGCTCGCTTGCGGGAGCCACGACGTTCCCTTTTCGATTTAAGTCTGTAACCCAGTCTTCATCACTTTCCAGAAGGTTGAGAAGTTGCCGTACGCCATGTCGTCTATCGTAAATTCTTCGCTGCTGTTCGCGGTATTGCGTTTTAAAATTCCGAAGTTTAGTGGCATCTGGCAAACGTGGAACAAGTCTTCAAGGCACCGGCAGCGGCAGCGGCAGCAGCAGCAGCGGCAGCGGCAGCGGCAGCGGCAGCAGCGGCAGCGGCAGCGGCAGCAGCAACAGCGGCAGCGGCAGCGGCAGCAGCAGCAGCAGCAGCAGCAGCAGCAGCAGGGCATTCCCAACGGCTTGTCTAAAGGTCAAGATTCAGCGAAGGCCGTGACCGTGACCACCATCACCGCCACCGGTACAACAGAAACTGTTATGACAGACATGCCGCGACAAGAGCTGTTCTCGGACACAGAAGATGAAGATGTCGTTCCTGAGCAGCAGATTCGTGGCAGTCAGTGGTGGCGGCAGCGAGCGGTGTACGTGCTCCGCGGCCTCGACAATGGAGCGTCGCCTTCCTTGCGGGGTGCCCCCTTCCACTGGCAGCAGCTCCAGCGGCAGCACCAGCAAGACGAGAGGGAAGACCGGCGGCAGGCATTACTGGCTGCCATGGCCGGAGAAGCGGACGAACGCTATGTGGAAAAGCTCCAGAGGCCACTGCTCATATGTGCTATGTGGGGACTGTTTGTTGGCCTCTGGAAGCTGTGGTACGTTGCAACAGCGATGTACATCGTTGCCGATGCATGGCTTATCTTGAGGTTGTGGCCACAGGAGGGGAAGCGCCTCGTCGTCACCCTTTTCTTCCTCAACGTGCCGCCACTGCTCCTGTGGTTTCTGTACTTTGAACAGGGCGTGGCCAACATGACCATACAGTAGGCCGGCGGCCATGCTTATGAGGGGGTCTTTCTGTCACCTGCGAAGCAGCGGCAATCTGTCCGTTTCAGAACAGTCGAGCATCTGAGATACCTTCAGCACTGTGCACACCAAGTCAAGCTGAATTGTCTTTTCGCTGCTTGAGTTCTCGACACCAATCGAGCCTCAAGGGGCGCCCAGGGTGGCAGCCCCTGGGTGGACCACACTGCCCTCAGCCGTTGCGACTGACGTCTCCCTTTTGTCATTGGGAAGCGGCAGGATGACCAAGACCCAGCAGCAGCGCAGCCAAGCCAAGCCAAGCAAGTGCAGCCAGCCAGCCGGCCTAGCTACTGCATGTGGCTACTGCCTACAACAGCTTGGAGCTAATAAACAGGCTGAAGTTTAAGTTCGGACGCGCAACATATGGGTGAATAAATTTATTATTTAATTATTATTTTTATTACCGAGTTAATGAATCAACCAGACAGTTCAGCCTAAATAAGGGGAAGACGAAGGTTGGGGGTTTCTGCGACTCGTTGTTCGCACGAAATTTAAAAATGCGTTCACGGTTATAACGTCCTCTCTTACAGTATTATTTGGCCATCGCCGGACTCTTGGGTGATCGCTCCTATGGAATGCAAGCCATTAACCTTGCGAAGCCGGCAGCAGTCTTCGATGACTGACCATAAATCAGTTCCTGTTTCAGCAGATCCCTCTCAGGATCGGTGTCAAAGAAAACGTTCTTCATTCAACGAGGCCAAAGCAGTGCCTGGCACGGACCACAACAGTGAAAAGCTAGCAGAATAAGAATGGGTTGGTGCGCATTTTGCAGGCACTCTGGGGTCATGAATAGGAGTGTACAACTATACCTCAAGAAGCAAGTGCACATAGTTGCGTCTTGACAGCAGTCACCTGTGGAACGGAGTCTTGAAGCTTAACTAAAAGGCTCAAAATTAAGTTGCGGACAGCGTAGCGAGCAATGCAAGATAAAATGAAGAGAACAGATCAGCAAACGATATAGTTGAAATCATGGACAGGACATGTAATGCGACATCAAGATAGCCGATGGGCCGCCAATACTGGATGGTCTCCGAGAGAAGGCAAGCGCAGTAGGGGGCGGCAGAAAGTCAGGTGGGCAGACTAGTTTAGGAAGTTTGCGGGGCTATGGTGACGGCAGCTGTAACAGGACGGAGTTAATTGGAAGAATATGGAGCGGCCTTTGTCCCTCCGTGCACACAGGCCGATGATGATGATGACAATTGCGCAAATTTCCTCAAAATTTCCATTCTCCGTACGTGACAGGAACACGTGTTGGCAGGATAGCAACCAGCCTTCCTATTCTATTAGTTTAAACGTAGCTGATGAGTCGCGAAAGTGATTGCGGCTGCTGGTTGTCGTCACACAAGCCCACTTACGGTTTCAACGCTCCAGTTCTTGTATTCTGGGCTTGTATAAAGGTGTTCAGTAAAGGATAGTCAATAGCATAGTATCTTTTTTTGATTTTTAATTTCAAAATTATCAAGAAATGATCGAAACAAATCGTCGCCTTCATTTTGTAGTTACCTTACACAATATTATCTAGAGGGAGGAGTGGCGCCATCGTCTATGCGAGTCTTTTAGAGAGCGCTTCTTCCACCACGGGAATGCCAGGAAGATGGGGTTTCATTTTTAGTTTGGCATAGTTGGTCCTTAAACTTGGATTTCACCTCTGAATCAGTAGCCGCGTCGCCATGCTCCCCTCTGCGCACACGTTGAGCTTATTTGATAATGTATTTATTTATCTACTTAGTTATTTATATACTCTAAGGGCATTTTCGGGTGTTACATAGGGAGGAGTCAGTAAAGCAAAAATGATGACAACAAGCACGTGAGTAAACATTGCACTTCCCTGAATTTAACTATTCCATTTTTAATGAATATAACGCAAGTGTGCGGCTGCTTTGCTAACTTTAAGAGCATTTCTTCGTGGTTTATCTCGAGAAGTGTCATTCCTACGACTGAAATCACATTTCATGCCGAACAAAAGCCAAGCAAAATACCAAACCTCATCTACCATGTATTAGTACTCCTGTTCATCGCGGGATAGTTACCACAGCTCCATCTTACCCTCTAGGAAATATTAAGAAACTCTGATACTAACACCTTTGCTATCGCCGTTAAATTAAGAAATCAGTTAACAATCTATCCTGATTCGTTTTCTCTTGCAATCCATAGGAGGCAATTCACTGACGTAGGAATCGCAACGACTGCACAGAAAAACTTCGTTACTGTTCTCGAGGAATAATCTATTCGTCTTGCTTTGTTTGACATTTACGTTCAGTGGTCCTTAAAGCGAGTTAGGAACCTGACAGGCTGGTTAGCAGCCTTGCGATCTTCGCACCTCTTGCACAATCACATGGGCTCACGCTACTACACATGTTGCTGCAGTGTGGGTAACGTCTTTTGCTTCCTATGGGTGCGCGAATAGTACTTTCTGAGAACCGAGACATGTACGAATAGCGCAGGTTCGCTGTGAAATCGAATTAGAATAGTACCACTAAAATCCAAATAAATACGCATCGAGCAGTGATTAAAACCAACTCGATTGTGAATCAAATATTTTTACGATTATTCGCTGCCTGTGCGAGTATTCTCACAAAATAAATGATAGTGAGACACAGAGAAGCGCTAACGGCGGCACTGCGGTACGGAGGTAGGCCTTATAGAGCTATGGAGTGAGCTGGCAAATGAGGCAACACTTATCTCGGCATGGGGTACGTGAAGTCAGAATATTAGCTGTACGACCATCATGTCAAAATGACAGGGCAATTATCTTTTGATACTTATGCCGACACTGCAAATCTAGCGGCATATTTCAGTATCTGAGGAGCGAGAGCTGCGTAGGAATCATGGTTTTTGTGAGGGCACATAACGGCAGGGTCTGCTAAACCTACCCCAGCCCTTCTCGTGTAGTCCAGTCTTAGAGCTCATATTCGATCATTATGAACGCTGCCACAAGAATGGAAGTGAATAGTGGCAGCGTGGAACCTTACAAACCTCGCAGATCGATAGCATCAGTGTGCTGTGCGCCGTCTGAAGGGACCGTTTTCTTTAATCGCCATGGAAGAAAACTACGGCATGCCTTAGTCGACGTTCTTATTCGAAAAAAATTCAGTTATTTAGATTCGTTTGGAATAATTTTGAACGAATGCAATTTGATTCGCTCAGCCAATCAATCGAATAGAAAGATATTTGATACACTGCTCAAAAATTTCTAATAATCGCACGCCCGTATACTGCTGCCGAAGCGTTTAACATGAAATTTCGTATGAGGCGCTTTCTTGAATGTAAATGCGTTGGCAACACAGCATGTCATATCCGGGAACTTCATCTGTTCCCTGCTGTAAATCGCTGTAGTCGCTGCTCCATTCGTACAGAATGACCTCCCCTCGGGCATTGTTGGAGCAGTGTGTTCAATACGTGACATTTCCTTTGTGCGATTTCTGGTAACAATTTTTTCTATGTTTCTTTTTGTTAAAAACATACGCCTTTAACTGTCTGCCTATTCAGGACAGTGTGGAGCGGGCAATAACTGGACCAAGGGGCATTACACTGAAGGAAGCGAACTGGTTGACTCCGTGCCGGACGTGCTCCGCAAGGAAGCGGAAGCATGCGACTGCCTCCAGGGATTCCAGATGACGCACTCCCTCGGCGGCGGCACCGTATCCGGCATGGGGACACTGCTCCTGGTCAAGATCATGGAAGAGTACCCCGATCGCCTCATGAACACGTTCAGCGTGGTCCCCAGTGCTAAGGTTAGTGACAACACCCTTTGGGTGCGAATTCGTTGTACCCGTGGTGCATCAGACATGCCACATTTATAAGGGGCTGCGTTCCACCTCCAGGTGTCGGACACCGTCGTGGAGCCATACAATGCCACCCTCGCTGTGCACAAGTTGCTGGAGTACTCCGACGGTACATTTTGTATTGAAAACGAGGCTCCCTACGACATCTGATTCTGCGCCCTCAATATCACGACTCCCACCTGCTGAGATCTCAACCACTTGGTTTCTGCAACAATGTCGGGTGTAACCACATGTCTAGGGTGGGTGCTTAGCTTTATCTATATATGTACACTAAATCATCACGCCTCGGAACCCCAAAATGCTATAGCAACGTGAGAACGCTGTCAGGTTGGTTGCTTACTGTGCACGGAGCCGCGGTAGTCTCGTTACTAAAGGATGAAAACATGCGCGAAAGAACGCCCTTCTCCTGTCTGAGCTCTTATTCGCGAGTGTTTCCGTCTTGTTGGATTCAGTATCTCGCGGTTCTTCGCACAAAACTCCGGTTGCAGCATGCGTAGTAACGCAAACCGTTGCGGTCCTGTGACGGGAACAATCAAGCATCCTGAGCGCGCTTACTGAGCGTATGGTACCTGAGACATGCTCAGAGTGCTCTACCAGGTTTCTGCTTCAGATATGAGGCAAGCAGACAGTGATCCACTTGTTCCAAGCAGACAGCAAGTGACACAGACATGCTGAAAAGCCAAAAATTTATTTCAGTACAAGCTTATGCCCTGGAGAGAATAAGATCGGTGGTGTTGACGGTGGCTAGCGCTTGGAAGCTGTCTGGATTGGAATGGCTAATGGCGAATTGAAGTGTGCGATACAGAGCACATCTCCAAATCCGCGAAGGAGCAAGATATCGAGAGAATCTAGGAAACATGCCCTCACTGTCTAATTTGAACTAAGGACCTGAATCCACATCGTCCATTGAAACACGCATTTCGGTTTCGGGGAGCAACACAACGTGCTCTGGATGGCCCATTGAATTACGCCACAAGTATGTCAACCGCGCTCTGTTGACACGTGATTTGAACTTTTCAGAAATGTCGGCGTACAATTTAGTGAAAGTCAGGAATGACACAGAATCTAGCACAGGTGAATGCGGTGCTTCGGTTACCTGGTAGCGTCAAATACCCTGACGCCAGATGGGTTGTCGTGTGTGGCCAAAAAGGAAAGAATGCAAACGAAGCGTGATATATACAGCATAGTTCAGAGCGGAGTGTTGGCCGACAGCACTTGACACATATAATAGCGATATTCGTACCTTTACATTCGGAACCTTGGGGGATGTGACTAGGCTACCACAGAACGCAGTCTGTAGAAGAAAATAAAACCTTAGATGCGAAGCACATACATTGCCCGTGTCTTCCGCTCAAATTTTTATCAATCGTCGACCTGCCGCCGTAAAAACGCTCCATGAATCCGGGCAGTTACGGCGTTCAGCGTTTGCTATGCCATGCTGTTGAGAGCTGGGTACATTCGCTGATACGAGCTCCAGTCCTTAAATTTTTTTTATTTACACGAAGCAGACCTTTGTCATCCTGTAATGCGAGAGGGCAGCGTGCTACGTATCTCTTCGGATATAATATTCTCCGAACTGAATTTCAGGGGACAGTCACACTTTTCTAATACAATCATTTGTGGAGTTGAAAAAAAACTCTGATTAAAGTTTCTGTGCTCAGGAATGACCAGCGCGAGTTCTGAAAAGGATTTAAGACTGTATCTCGGTGTATACGGCACTTGTCTAATTATCGAGCTGGGGAGCAGTTTTGCGTTGTAAAGTGCACTTGTAAAGTGCGCAGAGCCTTTCATCCTGTTGTCCTTAATGATTTCGAGCCGCTATGTCCATGAAAAGTCCCCTTGTTGCGGCTTGTTTTTGTGATTAGTTCTTGCGTTCCTAGTATTCTGCCTGAAGGAAGCGCCGATGACAACAGCGCTCTATATTCCTCTCGCACTTGTGTGCCATCAAAAGGAGACTTATTTCCATAGCAGAGACAAGAAAGCCTGCATGCTGGCCAGCATTCAGGTTTTGCAATGACACTAACTGCTTCGTATGTGGAGTCCCACGTGAGCTCGTTTTAAGACGCGTCTGAACCAAGTTATATGTCGCAATCGCCGCTACTTTTTGTGGGATGGCTTTTATTAAAGGATACAAGCTTGGAATGATCAACTTCTCCAGAATAGAGCACTTAGAACTTGAGTTCAATGTCCCAAATAAGCAGGAAGTATTAGAACAACAATAACTCTGATGTTAAAGGTGCTGGAATGGGTGAGGACGTGGCAGGAAGGGTTGGCGCGTTTTTAAGAGGAGATAATGGAATGTCAAAGGAAGCAATAAAGTGAGGTTGAGGGCCAAGGAGGGTCAGAAAATGGGGATGAGTTCGACAATCGGGCAGAGTTTTGAAGGTTAAGGTGAGTGTGCAAAAATCAAGACTGAGATGATCTGCCAATACCTTGTTCCAACCATCCTAACCAAAGCAACATCGTTGGAAAGTCTGAGTCGACGCTTTTCAAGCCTATTCGCTTTCCTCTCAGGTTTCCTGGGCAGTTGAACGCTGACCTTCGCCACTTGGCCGTAAACATGGTACCATTCCCACGCCTGCACTTTTTCATGCCTGGCTTTGCTCCACTCACGTCCCGACAAAGCGAACAGTACCGGGCACTGACTTTGCAGGAGTTGACAGAGCAGATGTTCGATGCCAAAACATGATGGTTGCTTGCAACCTCCGCCATGGTCGTTACATGACAGTGGCGGCGATCTTCAGAGGACGAATGAGCATGAAAGAAGTCGAAGAACAAATGCTGGAAATCCAGAACAAGAACTCTTCCTTCTTCGTCGAGTGGCTCGCGAACAACGTTAAGACCGCAGTCTGTGACATCCCACCTCGTGGACTCATGCTGTCTGATACTTTCATTGGCAACAGCACGGCCATCCAGGAGCTCTTCACGCGAATCTCCGAGC
Source organism: Amblyomma americanum (assembly GCF_052857255.1). Taxonomy (NCBI): domain Eukaryota; kingdom Metazoa; phylum Arthropoda; class Arachnida; order Ixodida; family Ixodidae; genus Amblyomma; species Amblyomma americanum. The sequence continues at coordinate 101,804,516 of NC_135497.1, forward strand.
AGTTGACGTGTAAGCGGCGCTCGTTCTTGAACTTCTCTTTTTGGCCACATGCCTGCATTATACCGCTTACTCATACCTATTGTAACAGCGTACAAGTTGTAGTACCTGTGAACCACGTCTGGTGACCAAGCGTACTTATGTTTTTCGCAGCCATGTTGCTCCGCAAGACCTTCTTGCATTGGTACACCGGGGAGGGCATGGAGAAAGCGGAGTTCACCGAGGCAGAGTACTACATGAATGATCTGATTTCAGACTACCAGCAGTACCAGGAAGCTACAGTCGAGGAGGAAGAGGGAGAGTTCCAAGGCGAATAGAATGTAGAGGCTTAACTATTTTTTTTTACTTTTTTACCGGTGGAGACAGCAGGAAGAGCCTTTCTTGCAAGTTGGCTTTTCAGTAAATTGTATTCTTCGTGACATTTTGCCCTTCCAGCAATATGCTCTTTTCGCCTCATACCTTCACTCAATGTGCCAGAGGAACATTCCCTCGGGACTCGGTACCTCCTGACAAGCATTTTATTAACCTGACAATGCGCTCCGGAATACGTCACCTAACCAGGTAGCAGCTGAACTCCTTAAGGGGTCATTACAAAAAGGTACCAAAATGGCTTATTTTATATGAATTGAGACTCCTTAATAAGTTGTTTAAAATATAAAAGTACCATCAGTGAAAACATCTGATAGCAGAAAGAATTGTTATATTGGCGATATCTTTTGTCCGCACTTTGAATCCAGAACAAAGGGGTTGGCTCCGATTAGCAGCACACACAATGCAGTATTCGTTCACTGTTTCCATCCAAACTTCTGAAGACTAAAAGCGGTGTGGTAGTGTTCAGAGCACGGCACTCTGTATAGGGCCTTCTTGCACCACCCACAACGCATTCTTATTTACTTGCGGATGCTTTTCCAGAGCTCCCGTAAGACTCACTTTTGCACAGACTCACTTTTGCGGGAGACTGCCAATCTATCCCTCGTCCAAAGAGCTGACGCTTGGTATCACGGTGGGCAGTTGGCAATTGTACTGAATTTATTATTTAGCCATTGTCGTGCCGATACGTAAGAATAATAAGCTCTTTTCCAACATTTCCTTATACAGGACTGTCTCCTTGACTTCAGTCGTCTGCAAGACTATTTAAGCTATTGCCCTCGAGAGACTTACATGTATCTCAAATGCCAGGAACTTTCTTCCTGATGAGCAAATAGGATTGCGACGGCACCGGTGCACCGTCTACTCTATTGTCGACGTTGTGTCTACTTTGCAGGACGCTCGAGCTCAGGGGGATGCCAGTATCCTTGTCCTGCTGGATGTCACTTCAGACCTTGACTCCCTTCCCCGCTGAGCCATCCTGATGGCTCCCGATGCCTTAGAGATTGAGGGACGCCTGCAAAAATTGGATCAACTCTTTCTCAGCCAAAGACTTGTCTAAGTTCGTCTACGAAGCACCATGAGCTCCACCCACTCTATCTCTTCTGTTGTTCGTCAAGGGTTCGTAATTAGCCCTTCCTTCTTAATCTAACTCTTGCAGGTCTACCCAGTGTCCGCCACACAGACCCTCCATACTGAATACATGTATCAGTATATGCTGACGACATTACACTTTGGATGCGCTGTTCTAAAAGACATCTCGCAACTGCCCGAAAACACTTTCAGCAGGCTCTGTCTGCTCTTGAGAAGTACATCTCCCGCATCGGCCTTGCTGACTGTCCAGAGAAGTTTGAAGGACCTCTCATCCACCGAAAACTTTTTCTTGCCAGTGTACCGAAGCTCAAAGTCAACGGCCGTTTCCTGGATTGTCGGAATCAAGTCCTTTAAGTGGGCCTCACAATTGGCAAAAAATTCTCCTGGATACCTGCAGAAAGGTCCCTCACACCTTATATCCACAGAGTTGGCAAGGCCATAATGAGATTGCTGGCCGGTGGGCTTGGCTGTAGCACCAAATGGGGAATAACTTTCTTCGAAGCCGCAGCATCTTCCTGTATCTTCTATGCCCTCACATTCGTCGTCCCCCCACGTCTTCGTACACTCGAAGTCCTTCGCCGCAACTACATCAGAAAGTTTTTGGGTGTACCCAACAGCTCCCAAGTTTCCCCCACCATGACTGAGGCTGGAATCCTCCCCTTCTCCCTCCTATTTCTGCAAAAAGGACTGGCCCACATCAATCGCATTTGCAATCTTCCTGATGGATTGAGTCTCTTCTCAAAACTTTTATCACGTTCCTCATCCAGGGCAGGTATCCTCTACGCGAAATTTGAAGATTTTTTCGATGAAGACCGTCGTCAGCCAAGCACAGCCACTCATCCTCCTCCTACCAACCGTCCTCTTGACGTGCGCACCACTTTGGAATTCCTTTATAAACTTCGTACCTCAGCGGACTATCGCTAACAATCCGCAGCCATACTTCTACACGAAGAGCTTCAGAACAGGCTTCTCGTATTCACAGATAGGTCTATCTTAACTCAAAATTGTCAGGCCGCTGCCGCCTGCTTCATTCCCTCTCTCAACATATCCAAAACCTGTAGGCTTGGCTTTCCAGCCTGTTCAACTGCCTCAGAAATAGCAGCTCTCTATCCAGCTGAAGACCTTATTGAACAATTTCACACTAAATACAGCGTCTCCATCCTGACAGACTGTAAGACTGCTCTCTCGAGCCTACAGCACCCATAACATACCTCTTCAGCCGCAGCTTTCCTCAAGACTCGTCTCATGGCTGTAGAGGATAGGGGCATTGACATTTCTCTCCAATGGGTGTCTTCCCACTCCGGAATTCTTGGTAACGAAGCTGTCGACACCTTAGCCAAATCGGCTCACTCTGCTTCCACTGATGTATCACCAGCAGTCAGACTGCTGGACTACCCCAAAACATCTGGGTAACATGCTGTCTTACCATCCTCTGGGGACGTTACCGCAGAAATTAGGAGGAATGCGCCATAGAGAGCGAGCGGGGCTGGGCAGCGGGAGGGGATAAAAGGCCACTTGAAGAGCACTGCAGTTACTGCTTGAGACGTTTCATGCAGCCATGGCCGCGAAGAAGAGAGAGCAAATGTCAGCGCTGGGCGACCATGGATGCAGCCGAGAGAGAGCGTTGTGCACGGGACGCTGCACATCAGCCGGAGGCCCCCAAACGCCATAACTGTGATACATGCGACTGGCACACGGAACGCGAACCACCAATCAGCAGCGCGAAAACATACCACAGCTGGCACATTTAAATGTGTGCGCCACCGGCATCGTGACAAAAAGGCAGATTCGCGGACATTCAGCATTGCGTGCCGCCGGAGCTGCTAGAAGTTGCGGGAAATGATACCGCAGCACGTGCCGTTTATATGCGGATTTTTGTTTTGCCGTAAAATTCAAGAAACGACGTGCCCGATCTGGGCGGCCGTGCTCAAGAATGCACTTTCTACGATCCCACGTGCGCCCTGTGCTGCAGGCGTTGTTGGTATTCTTTTTTGACTAGAATCGTCATGTTAACCTACTTCGTACAGCCCGTTATACTCAGTAGCTTGGGCAGGGACACCTTATTTTTCGTTCTTTTTATGGTCCCACAAAAATTTTTGTCTCCGCAGTACAATTTTCTGCGCAGGCGCTTATTGAGCGCCGTCAAATATTTCCCGTTCTTAAATGCAGGCAGTGCTCTAGTATTGCATGAACACTGGAAAAAATTAAACGTGAAGCATGGGAAGAAATCAGAGTTTTCTTCCTCATACAATATGGACGACGTGTCAAGCCAACATGTACATGCTACGTGTTCCGATATCGAGACGATGTCCGCGAACATTTTTGCGGTGTTGACAGTCAAATATATTTTCTTTTTTTTATTAAGCTATACGTCCTCTCCGCGTTGCTCGATGACGCGTTTGTACCCTTAGCCACTTCTGTACACTGAAGTTACGCATCTCACATTGGTGAGATACACACGCGTCACTGGAGTCAGAAGAAGCAAAATCCCTCTCGGTAGCAGCTTCCGTCGTGGGCGCACCGCTGCGCTAAGAAGCGGCTTGCGTGGCCGGCTGCTTCCCGCGAGCGCAAACACAGGCACACACACTACCGCAGGCTCCGCCTTTGCTGCATGCATTGAAGCTTTTTCGGCTTTCTGGGCCCCCAGAGCAGCACTAGAGATGAGCGTGGCCACAAGCAATTTCCGCTCATATCGTTGTCGTATGCATCGGTGCCTGAAGGGCGCACGATGTGCTCGTCCTGACAGCTTGGGAGTGCACACGCCAATGACCGAATGCAAAAAAGCGCTGCGCCTTTAATCCAGCAAATTTCACTCGCAATAGTAGCCAAAACAGGTCGCGGAGCCTTCACAACACGCCATAGTGCGAATACACGTAACGACTGCGGCGACTGCAACGAGGTGTCGCATCCAGGCTATTCTAGCCAAAAGAAATGTTTGGCCACAGGCTATGCCCCCTCCGCAACTATAGTGTATGTCTCTTAGCATAAATCTAGTCCGTATTCGAGCACGCTTCCCAGGTTTTTGCGAAAAAGTAATTTGCATTAGAATGCAGACTTTGCTCGTTGTACAGTAGGCGTCATACTTGGAAGGACGATGGCAAAGCGTGGGCTCCGAGAGCCGGCAACAATGGCGGCACCAGTCATATGCAAGGAAAGAGCGGCGAGCCGGTCGGGCTTACTGCGCATGCGCCTTTGACTCCGATTCTGGCCGCCTGTCGGCGGCAGCTTTTTGAAAAGCGGCGGCCTCGGGTTGCGCGTCTGCTCAAAGTATGACATACGTTACCTGCTTCTTTTCTCTTCTGGTGTACAAAAGAGGTTTTCGTTGTTTTCATGTTCTCATTTTTCTTGCATACCCCAACTGCTACCTCTGCTGACCGTTATTTCCGCTTTTTCTCCTGTCTCATAGCTGTGTAATCCTGAACCATATATATATACTGCACATTTGTCTTTTTATATAATTCAAATATTTAACTTTTGTAATGACACTGAAGAGCAAGGAAATGCTTTGAAGGCTGTGTTGCGTCTAGGGTCATTTATTTTCTGGATTTATTTTTTTCCAAAATTGGGGGGGGGGGCATAACCGGGCGATATTTTGTGAGCTGTGATTCGGGTACAGAAAGGATTGTTCAGCAAAAGATTCCACAGTTCGGTTTTTATCAGGTCATTTTTTGAGGCAGCAGACAATTTGGTTTCAGCCCTTGTCTTTGTGCCGGACATAAAATGCCCCATTTTTATACATTGTTTTGAAAAAAAATAATAAGGTAATGGCGGGTTGCACTCCAACCACCTATTAAATCAGGTATTTCTTTTTTCCTGCTTCGTTTTAAACATTTCGCTGCGTACGTTATCAACTGTAGCACGGCAGTTCTGCGTCCGTGAAACACAGGCCTGCCATTGTTTGTAGAATGGGACAAAATTTTACAGGACACGAGGTCTAGGAAAAACGTTTATTTTAGCTCCCCCTCGCTACCCAGGCGCCTGATATTGTGAAGAGAGGAAGGAGCCTTTAGGCCTTTAACAGCTGCATACAATATCAGGCGACTTCTTAGCTAGGTAGAGCTACAACAAATGGTATTTCTATAACTCGCCAACCGGAATTTTGTCCCCTGTAGTACATTCAACGTATATGCGATCAGTTTAAACGCAGAAGAACCTTGTAACAGGATGCCGTTAACGTTTGTAGCGCACGATACAGTGATGCCAAGTAGACGTCTGGTCAGTCATTGCCTGTGCTTTTGCTTCTCGCTTATGAAAGGCACTGTTCGGGCATAGCCTCAGATAAGCAACGCCATGAATAAAAAGCGTAAAAAAAGGTTGAAATGATTACTGTACTGAAATCATTCCTCTGGATGTTCGCACAACGTGTCCGCTAAGTTCCCTTGCGGTGTATTCAGCTTTGTCCAAAGGGCAACTATGCGTTCCGTAGAAGGCTTATTTTCGGGTAGAAATCAGGTTTAATCTGATACTTAAGAAATCTACTCGGGGTGCAAGAAACAGTTAAAATCCGGTTTTTCCAGAAAACGAGAGTCCCTATTTTATACCGTATTAAAAGTACCTGTCCCTCATAATACAAAATGAACAAGGGAGGGGTTAGTCTCATGGTTCTTAGCCAAAGTTTCCATGAGAAGAGTTGTCAGGGGAAGACAATGCCTCTCGACGAAACCTTGGCTAAGCACTCTCAGGCTCACCCTTCCTTTGCTCGCTTTGTTTGTGCTGTCACGAAGCCCATCTAGTGCCTCCTCACTAGCACTGTCTTTGCATATCCCGCTGACAAGTTTGCAAACTTGGCCCTAAGCACTAGGTCATATTGGCAGTAACTTTCGTTTTTTTTAAACTCCCATGTAGCCTTGAGGTGGCCCTAAATGAATCAGGATGCTCTTCTCCAGTTCCGGGATGTTTTCCTGAGAGGCGTTTGGAGGCGTCTTGTTGGAGAGAGAGAGAGAAAAACTTTATTGTCCAGAGGAAAACGGGGCATGCCCCTGGGTCCCCGCACGACCCCACTTCACTCAAGTGTTTATGTCCCTAAGGTCCATAACACTGGCAGCCCGGCCTGTGGCGATGGTCTGCACGGCCGGGTCTTCTGAGTGCAGCAGGGTCTCCCAGTCCTCCCAGGTCTTGAGGTCCTCTAGGCCGCGCGGGGGAGGGTGCGCCGGGCAGAGGGAGAGGATGTGGAGGGAGGAGGCAACGGGTTCTGGGCACAAGGTGCAAGCAGGAGTGGGGAAGGAGGGATGATAGTGGGCTAGGGTCAGGGGTGAGGAGAGTGTGTGTGTCTAGTTTGCGCCAGAGTGTTGCGTGTTTGTTATCTAGGGAGGGGTGGGGCGGGGGATAGAGCTGGCGTGAGGCTCTATAGGCCTGCGTCATCTCGCTGAACGAGTGCATTCACTCCCTCGCGAATCCCCGATCCGAGGCCACCTGAGCCCGGTTTAAAGAACTGCGGGCTAAAAGGTTGGCGGCCTCGTTTCCGGGATTCCCGGAGTGCGCAGGCACCCATATAAGCTCTACATGGCGGGGTGGGGGTGCATCGGGCGAGTCCAGTATGCGAAAAGCAGGGACGTGGACTCGGCCTCGCGCAAAATTTAGAATTGCAGTTTTTGAGTCTGTTAAAATGTACCGGGCTTCCGTGCGGGTGATGGCAATTGCGATGGCGGCTTCCTCTGCAGCCTCTGGGGCGGTGTCTCAGGGGAGAGGTAGTGTGAGGAGGGCGGATGAAGAGGAGTCTACCACGGCTGCGGTTGCTTCGTCACCCGTGCAGGCGGCGTCCACCCATACGGCGTCCGCCTCGGAGCCGTATACTCGGTGGAGTGCCTTCGCACGGGCTCTGCGGCGTTGCTCATGGTGGGAAGGGTGCATATTTTTTGGCAATGGCTTGATGACCAGCTCTCGGTGAAGGGATCGAGGAATGGGGAGGAGGGTTGGGTCGCTGGCCGGTATTCTGATTCCGAGGGAGTGCAGGATATACAGGCCTGTGGAGATTTGTGTAAGCCTTATGTATTGGGCCTGTCGATGGGTCTCCACGAGTTCCCCGATCGTGTTGTGGAGGCCCAGGCCTAGTAATCTGTCTGTGGGGGTGTTGAGGGGAAGATGAAGTGCGACTTTGAATGCCTTGCGGATCAAGGCATCCAAAGCATTTATGTCGTGTTTGGATAGTTCTAGGTATGGGGTAGTGTAGAGCACACGGCTGAGGACAAAGGCATGAATGAGGCGAAAAAGGTCGCGCTCCTTCATGCCTCTATGATGGCCCGAAACTCTGCGGATGAAATGCGATATCGCGCCTGCAACATGCTTGAGTTTTTGAGGGTGGTGGTGTTTTTGCCGTCGTTCTGGATATGCAGGCCCAATACGCAGAGGGTTTCAACCTCCGGTACAGGGTCCCCATTCAATTCGATGGCAATGGGGGAGCGGGGGGAGCGGTGGTTCTTAGGCCGGATGAGGAGCAGTTCGGACTTCTCTGGGGAACAAGACAGTCCGATGTTCTGTACATAATTTTGGGTGAGGGTGGCTGCTTCCTGTAAGGTGTTCTCTATGTCGCCGTCACTGCCGTGGGTGGTCCACAGTGTGATGTCGTCGGCATAAAGAGTGTGCTTAAGGTGGGGAATAGTTGCCAATTTTCGGGCGAGGGGGATGAGGGTGATGTTGAAAAGGAAGGGGGAGAGGACGGACCCTTGAGGGGTTCCGATACTCTGAAGCGTGTAGGAGGGGGAAGAGAGAGGGCCAAAATGTATCTCAGCCTTGCGGTCAGTGAGGAATGCTTGAATGTAGGTGTACGTGCGCGCACCCACATTCAATGGAGATAGGGCAGTCATGATCGCCTGATGTTCGATGCGATCAAAAGCTTTGGAGAGATCCAAAGCTAAGACTGCCTTTGTGTGACCAGGCAGAAGCGGGTCGAAAATGTCATGTGTGAGTTGCAGCATGGCGTCCTGTGCGAATAGAGGGGGCGGAATCCCACCATGCCATGCGGGTATAGATTGTTGTCCGCCATGTGCGTTGTGAGTCTTGCTAACACAACATGCTCGAAGAGCTTTCCGAGGCATGAGGTTAGCGAAATGGGGCGAAGGTTTTGAAGTGTAAGTGTTTTGTTTGGTTTGGGTATGAATATTACCTTCGCATGGCACCAGGGCTGCGGGAGGATACCCTCCCTCCAGCACTGGTTGAAGTATTGCGTAATCTGGGTGATCGATTGGTCGTCCAGATTACGCAGCATGGAGTTTGTGATCTGGTCTGCACCAGGTGCGGAGTTAGTTCGGAGAGTCAGGAGGGCCGCTCTTACTTCCGTCTCAGTGATGTCTGTGTCGAGTGTTGGATTGGCTGGTCCTGTGTAGGTGGGTAGAAGTTGGGGGGGGGGGGCACCAGGAGAGGTGTATGTATTCTGAAGTGTGTTTATGAGGGCCTCGGGATCGTCAATATGTTGGTGTATGAGGCGTGTAACGTAGTGTTGTGTTGATGATTTGGTGTTTGTGGGGTCGATGAGGTGTCGGAGGAGTTGCCATGCGCGTTTGCTGGACAGGTTTCCGGCGATGCCGTCACATATCTGTCCCCAGTTGGACCGGCAGAGCTCCCCCGAGTGTTGTTGAATTTGTGTCTGCAGCGCGGCCAGCCGCCTTTTAACTGTCTTGTTGTATTTATTGCCTTTCCAGCGTTCCAGGAGGCTCTGATAAGCCTCCCAGAGGTGGGCTAGGCGTGTGTCCAGGGTAGGGGTTTCGGTGGTCGTTTCAATGTGTTGCGTGTTGTGGTGAACGTCATGCTTGAGTGATTGCACCCATTCGTAGATGTCTGTGATGGGAGTGTCTGAGTGGGTGGCGCGTTCAGCGCGAACTGCATCCCAGTTAACCAGTTTATGTGTTGTATAGGAGTGACGGGGTGGCTTGTACAGTACAGTGATTTGTATAATGTAATGATCACTGCCCATTGTATGTTGAGTTCTGTTCCAGGTAACACCGCGGATGTAGTGGCTCAGCGTCAGGTCCGGACTGGTGTCCATGCTGACACTGTTGCCGATCCGTGTGGGCCTCTGAAACGTGTTGTGAACAGTGAGTTGGAGGTTCTGCAGGAGCAGCCACAACCTGCGACCTCGATGTGTCGTGGTTCTGTATCCCCAGTCAGTATGCTGACTGTTCAAGTCCCCACCGATTAGTAGAGGATGTTTCCCCGCTAAGAGGTGTAGCTCTCGCAGAAGTGTTTCTAGCGAGGCCATCGGCTGGTACGGGGGGTGGTATATAATTGCTATAAAGATTGAAGCAAGTGTATGTGTGTTATGTATAAGTTCAGTGATCACGCAGGGCGTCTCAGACGTGATGTGATGAGTTTTATAGGTGAGGCTGCGGTGGATGAGTGTGGACGCCCTGGGTGCGCTAGTGGTGTCTGAGTGTGTAGTTGTGTAGCTGGGGAGGGTTGCCCGGTGTGCAGTCTTCTGGAGAAGAAGTATATGGGGAGTAGGCGTGAGGGTGGGAATGAGAAGTTGCAGAGGTGCGCGCTTGGCCCGGAAACCACGGCAGTTCCAGGTTAAAATGGGGAGAGAATTAGTGCTCCGCCCCACCATATTGGAGAGTAGGGGGGTTGAGGAGGGGAGTGAGACGGGTGTCAATTGGTGTGTGTGGTTCAGCAAAGAGTGTTTGTGCTGGCGGAAGTAGGGGGGGAGGAGTGTAGGTGGTCTGAATTTGGGTGAAGCGATGGGTTAGGCTATGTTCCATGAACTCCATCATCTTGGTAAGCATAGCGTGCATGCGCTGCTCAAGTTTTTCGGTGAGGGTGGCGGCAAGGTGATTGAATCTGGCCTCAAGGCGGGTGTCTAGCACTTTTAGTTTGTGGTCAAATTTGGCATCCAGTGAAGCGAATTTAGCGTCTATTTCTAGGGGTATGGGAGGCGGTGAGGCATCTGAGGTTCGATGCTTCTTTGCAGGAGGGGTGCTGGAAGTGTCTGCGGATGGGGAGGTCAGGTTAACGAGAGGGGGTGCGGGTTGAGTAGGCAGAGAAGGGGTGGGGGTGCTTAAAAGGGAGGAGAGACTGCTTACCTCGTCGCGCAAGGCCCGGAGTTCCTGGTCTCTCGAATCTTCTTGGGAGGACTGGGGTGGCGGGGGGATGACGGGCGGAGTTGCCGGAAACGCGGTCTGCCCAAGTGAGACGCGAGGAGTTTTTGCTGCTCTTCTGTCGGTTTCTGGAACTTGACCGGGAAGCCGTCGAGCTGCGTCCGTTTGCTGCGCTTTGCTGATGACGGCGAGACAGCCGCGATTTAGATGTAGGAGAGTGAGCGTTCCTCGGGGACGCCAGTTTACGGCCCCGTGCTTTGCAGTTCCCAGTTCCGGTCTAATGTGCGCCTCCACAGAGAATACAGCTGGGGGTACATGAGGGCACATCTTCTTTGGGATGGGATTTCCCGCAGCGGGGACATTTATGCGATCTTGGGTGGACACACACATCCGCTCGGTGGCCTGGGACGCGGCAGTTCGTGCAGGCTTCTATATGCCCTCGGTACGGTGTACACCTGTGGAGGGCTCCTCCATAAAGAATGGCGCGTGGCACAGGTCCAGCTCGGACGGTGACTAGGATGGAACGCGTGGCCCCCATTCGACGGACGTCCACGATGGGGACTTCCGCGTTGCCGGTGACGAGGTCCTGGAGGAGAGCTGTCGGGGTCTCCTCCCAGTATGCATTTGTGATGACTCCGCGTACCGCTCCGTCCGGTGGTGCTATATAGAGTGCGACTTCGAAGTCCTTAGCTTGGTAGTTTATGTGCGTTATGCGAACTAGCGCGAGTGCGTCAGCTTTTA